>NW_024080791.1:2527512-3037326 GCF_003009895.1 Hyaena hyaena
CTCCCCTGCTTGCACTCTTTCTCTCTCAAAAGTAAACATTTTAAAAAAAATTTTTAAAGAAAAAAGAGGAAAGAGTAACTCTACATTAAAAGAGAAATTAAACTTTTGAGTGCTATCAGCCAAAGGCAATGTGTGGACTTTATGTGGATTTTGACTTGAAGAAACAGAACACAAAAAATTCATGAAACAGTTGAGGATATTTAGAACACTGACTGGATATTTCATATTAACCAAGTATTATTTGGGAAGAGGAAATAATGGTGTTCAGCTGTGCTAACAATATTTACTATATAAAAATGTCTGGAATTTGCTTTGAAATAATCCCTGACTAGATTATTTGGGTGACCCAGTTGGTTGAGTGTCAGACTCTTGATTTTGAATCAGGCCAAGATCTCATGGTTTGTGAGTTCAAACCTCATGTTTGACAGTGCAGAGCCTGCTTAGGATTCTCTCCCTCCCTCTCTCTCTCTGCCCCTCCCCCACTTGCGCTCTCTCTCTCTCTCTCTCTCTCTCAAAATAAATAAATAAACTTTAAAATAAAATAAAATAATCCCTGACCAGGACATTGAGGGGAGGTGGGGTAGAGGAGGGAAAAAATAATCCAGTGGTTGGAGGTGGTTGTTAAATGAAACAAGACTAACTGTATCTTAAGTACTGGAGCTGAATAATGGATAAATGGGGATTGATTATACAATGCTATTTTTACCGTTTGAAACTTTCCATAATAAAGTCTAATAAGTAAGTTTAGCTTTTAAAAGGCAAAATGTTGTCTTTATAACTAAGATGTTATTGAAATTTTATGCAGAACTCCAAATGACAAATTTATAATCATCTGTTTGCCAGATAAATCAGTGTATTTGGAGAGACAGGAAAATTACAGGATAAAAATGGAATTGGTTGGCACTAAGTAGGACTACTTTGGAAGAGAATATGTGCAATTTATTTTTCTTTCGTTACTCTCTCCCAACTTGGAAGCTGAGAGCCACTTCACTATTTAGGGCCTATGTTATTGGCTCGATCTATCAGAATGCCTGAAAATTATGATCCTGTTTCCTCCTCAGGTCATAAGACTGAATTCTCCAACAGAATTCCTTACAGATCATCTTGTCAACCCAAACTAACACAACTAAAGACTGATCATACACAAAGGTTCACCATCTTCTGTACAGCCAATCTAACTGAATCTGCCCGGAAAGGCAGGGCACACCATATTCCTAAAGTAACCATTCCTCTTGTTCCCAAGGGCCATTTCTTTGGCTGGCAGCACCTAACTTGTCCTTGACAGATATACCACAGCATCCTTGATGGACACCACAGCTTCAAAGAGCCAACCATCAGTGGTTGCTCATCTCACGATGCTTTGTCCTAATCTAAATTGCTCTTTTCTGTCCTGGATTAGTCAACCTCTTTCTCTCTCTGCAGCTAAAGAGCTTGGCATTATTATTGCAGTACTGCTTCTATATGAAAACTTGTGTTTCTAAGAAACAAGGCTTTCCTTTAAACAGCTCTTTAAGAGAGTTTTGTGTATCGTACAGATGATTCCAAAGACTTTTGAATAATATTGCTCATTTAAGAAACATGGTACATCTAAGGCACTATAGATACATCAGTACGTAGTTATATAATTAATGACTGAAATGGACTCACGTGGATTCTAATCTGGAATATACACCTCTTTCCCCTTTAACTCCTTTCTGTGTTCTAAGGCAGAGCAAACACCTTCCTCTGGCTTTGAAAGTGCTTCCATAATCCTTGGAATGTACAATCTTCCTATCCTCTCCCTGTGTTACTGAGTAGAGCTCATTGTTCCTCTTGATGTTGCCTGAATTCGGTTCTCCAGAGAGCCTAGGAGCGATGTTCAAGATTTCTTTCATATCCCAGTGTGAGGTATAGATGAACCTGTACACACTGGGTCCAGAAACATTCTTAGGTAAGCCACAGTGCCCCAAGTTGGAGGCATAGACTCAATCTTGGTAAGTTTAATAGCGATCAAGGAAGAAATTCCTTTGGTTTGACAGGAGAAAATTGGCAAGGATTCAAACACCTAAATGTTTGCTATAATATTGTTTTCAGATTTCACAACAGTCCGTGAATAATTATTTTCAGTGACTATGAAGTTCTCTTCATAGTGCCGCTCAAATCAGGAGATGAGCGCTCCAATGGAGATAGTGGAAATAAAAGGGTCAGAATGAGTAACAGCAGGTCTGCAATAGGGACCAGGGGTTTGGAAGAATTAGTGATAGTGGTAATTTGATAATGTTTACTCACCTGTCTCATTTTGCAATACAAAATATTAAACAGGGGCAGTAGCTGATGCACGTGGTAAAATTCCATCCAAAAGAGAATTATCTTAAAAAATCTCTTATTCTTTGAAAAAAATATTAGCTGGGACCAGCTAGAAAATATATTCACCTAAGCACCACCCTCAGCCTAACCCCTAAGTATTCCTACTCCAAGTCATACTTATAAATCAGGCACTTTCTGGGTCTATAAACTTGGTTACATTAAGTATCTCATATAAATGGAATCATAGTATTTGTGCTTTCATGGCTGGCTTATTTCACTTAGCATATCTTCAAGGTTCATCCATATTGTAATATGTATCAGAATTTTCTTTCTTTCCTTTCTTTCATCTTAGAGAAAGAGAGCACGAGTCAGGGAGAGGGAGAGAGAGATTCTCCCCAAGAGCATGGAACCTGACATGGGGCTTGATCCCATGACCTGAGCCAGAATCAAGAGTTGGACGTTCAACCAAATGAGCCACCCAGGTGCCCCACAGAGTTTTCTTTTTTAAGACTAAATAATATTCAGTTGTATTTGAATATTGTTCAATGTTGTTCACTTTGATTTTCCTTTTATCCACTAAGGGAAACTTGGATTGCTTCTACCTTTTGGCTATTGTCAATAATGCTGCTATAAACACAGGTATACAAATATCTCTGACAGCCTGATTTCAGTTCTTTTGGATATAAACCTAGAATTGGAAGTGACAGATCATATGGTAATTCCATTTTTAGTTTTTTGAGGAATCCCATAATGCTTTCCCTCGTAGCTGCACCATTTTACATGGTCACCAACAGTTCACAAGCATTCCAAGTTCTATAAATCCTCACTTAACCCTTGCTATTTTCTGTCTCATACTAGCCATCCTCATGAATGTGAGGGAATACCCTGTGGTTTTGATTTGCACATTTTCAGTTTTTATAATTATTACTTTTTCCATACCAAAATATTTTATGGGAAGTTGGCTAAACTGATTTTCACTCCTGCTTCATAGTATTGCCCCACACGGGTATCTTTTTCATTCTTCATCTCATCCTTTAAATAGAAACTTCATCTTCCTTTATGAAGCCTTTCTTGACTTCTTTATTCCATATTGATTTCAAATTTTCTAAAAATATTTCACTACCACATAGCTTTATTTTTATTTATAATAAAGAAGCATTAGCTTTTATTTAGTCCTGTTTATTCTCGAATTATTCCATATGTTGTCTTGCAAGGTAGATTGCTAGGTCTCCAAGAGCAAAAGAAATTTGTTTTATACTTATAACCTTCAAGAGCCACTGCAATGCTTTAGGGTGCTAAATACTTGGTAGCTTATTCAGTTAGTTTGCATGACTTCCTGCATGTGAAATTTGAGAAGTTTGCAAAGTAAATACTTTGGCTTTATAGACCTGAATACTTACATGCGTTTAAATCTGCTACATAAAATGTCAAAAGTAAAAGCCGTTATCTAATGAAGCGATTTTCTCTCTTCTTATATTACAACAGTAATAATTACACTTTCCAGCACCAAATATCAAATAACCTTAGTTGCTTAATATTATCAGTTACACTGCCTGCTAATATGATTTGTTTCTTGACATTGCCTTTATTTTCTATCTCACTTCTTCCAAGTAATCATATTCATTTCAAGCCTCCTGTCTTTTTCTACCCTTGTTCATTATTCTAGTATTTAAACTTCTATTCTAGTCTTTAAACTTTATGATTTACTTTCAAGTAAATATTTATAACATTCTTTGTTTGGGATAAAGTGTAAACTCTATAAATCTACTGGATAAATACCCATACACCAATCTACCCTACATGAAAGGTGTTCTGTCAGAAGAGGCCAATTCATCCATTATGGGATCAAGCCATAAAAACTGAATCCAAGCAGTAATTCTCCAATTAAAGAAACTCTACATCCTAGCTTTCAGTCCTTCTGAAATATAACTTTTTGGCAAAGAAAGCTGGCATGCTTTGGTGTGAATAAGCCTTAACATAAAAACTTTTCACACAACCTCCAAAGTTAGAATTTAAGGGAGAAACGTGTTCAGGTGACCATTTATACACAGTATTTTTCAATACTGTTTTGTCCAAGTTAGTATCTAGTGGGTTGCAATCCAGTGAAATTTTAAAAATGCATAACCATCTTGGATGCTCAGCCCAGCTAGAAGCCCATGTGTATCCTGACACTATGTTAGAGAAAACAGATTTGGCTGTGATGATTATATACCTGTTAGCTGAACAGTGGACCAACTTGATTTTATTCCATGTCTTGTATTCAAGGCACTCTTCAAACTGGCCTCCCCAATGAAATTTTTCTTGACAAGTGAAACCTGACACCAATAATGACTATAGTTGACCCTTGAACAATGAAAGGGCCAGGGACACCACCACCCCTCCCCCGTCAGAAAAAAAGAAAAAAAAAAATCAATGAATATGGGGCTTCACAGTCAGGGAATTGAGCCCTGTGTCCATCTCTCTGCTGGGTGTGGAGTCTGCTTAATATTCTCTCTCTCTCCCTCCCTCCCTCCATCCCTTCCTCCCCACCTCTCCCCTCTCATACTTTTTCTCAAAAAAAAAAAATTTTTTTTAATAACTTGCATTTACTAACTTTACTAATAGCCTACTGTTGACCAGAAACTTTACTGATAAAGAGCCAATTAACACATATTGTATGTTATATGTATTAATATACTATATTCTTACAATAAAGTTAGAAAAAAGAAAATGTTATTTAAGTCAAAAGGAAAATGTATTTACAGCACTGTACTTTGTTTACTGAAAACTATACCTTACTCTTGCTCTCATTTCTTTTCTGCTTAATAAATCAACATCCAGGTATACAAATTGTACACTGTGTTTTGAGACACTCCAATATAATTTATATAAGACAATTTAAAAACAGGAATTTAATCATTATAAATATGCAATAAAATTTCTAGTTAGAATTGTTAGTATCACCTTTTAATTAATTGCAACCCGGGTGTAAGATAGAGGTTTAAAAGTCAAAAGCGTACTTCAACAGTGAATGTTTAAAGTGTTTTTAAATTTTATTTTGCATTTGCAAATAAATTTGAAGATGCAAATTTTAAATTCGATATCAATACATTAAACAATATTCTAGAGAATCAGAAAATTAGATTCAAACATTTACTTTGTAAGTTTAGGCCTGTTTATTTGTGTCTCCCTGCCCTAGACTAGATGAACCTTCAAGACCAGGACTGTAACTTGGTCATTTTTTTATCACAGGAGCTTAGCCCTCAATATTTATTTGGAGACTAAATGAATAAGAAAAAAATAGGTGTAGAAATCATTTAGAAGCAATCTTCCCAAGTGTATATAAATCATCTACGAACAATTGTTGTTTAAGCTCTGCTGTAACCTTTCATAGTTTTCACTATAGTTAAATGCACTAAGTGAACACATTTTGTATGTTATACAAATATATATATTGTTTACTGAACTAACTAAAATTACACTAGTGTGCTTGGTAATCTTTGTAAGGGTAAGGGGGATTAGAGGGTGTGCAACAGCAGACCATTTTGAAGTCCAAAAATAATGTAATGCTAGATTTAAAAATTTCTCTTCTAGAATTCTATAGACACTTACTCAGGCACAAATAGCAGGCAGACAATGAAGATAATTTTTCTCAAGTGGTTAGTTGACAGTATGCCCCCACTGAATGAGGGCATAAACAAAAATACGTAAAATCCAGTTAACATGGTTCCAACCCAATAGAGCAATGAAGCAAAATCACAGGACAATAGCTGAGCAAGAAAGACTAAAGATGATCCAGGTTGGATTGGAGCCAGAAAAAGAGGACTGGGAAAGAAGTCTCTTAGGAATAAGGAGGAAGTGCCGGGGCACATCTATATCTGTGGGCTTGAGAAAAAGTTGAGCACATAGGAAATAAGTTGTGGAGTATAGAACTGAAGAATGCCTTCAGACTTTCCTATAAGTGATCATGGCAGGAAACCTACAGAGTAAGAAAATCTAATTCTAGACTACTAGTTGGCTTTTCAGTGGGCTATTTTTTATAAAACAAATTTTTCATAAAAATGCAAATACCGTTAACTGACTTTCAGCTTAACAATATAAAATATACACTGACCCAGACACAGGAAAAGGTAGGAACACTAATGTCCTTACATTCCAGAAAGAAGAGAGACTTTGTAGTTCAATGATTGCAAAAGTCACACAGTGCAGTAGGTGAAATAAATGAGGACAGTTAGTACATGCCCAATCTAAAGGGGGCAGCAGTTTCTCAGCTCCAAAAGATTGTCGTCATGTAGAAACAGAGACCTAGAGATTCCAATTTCCCGAGAAAAGCTAGAGTCTGGATTTTTATGAGAAATATCTCAGATGTTGTCAACTACTTTAAAATATTAAAAAAACATTAGGGCATCTGTGTGGTTCAATCAGTTGAGTGTCAGACTCTTGATCTCAGGGTCATGAGTTCAAGCCCTATGTTGGGCTCTGCCCTGGGCATGTAGCCTGCTTAAAACCAAACCAAACCAAACCAAAACAAAAACCACTTAAAAATATTATAAAGGTCAAACAGTGCCAGATCCAACCTGGGGTTTCTAGTTTGTGACACTGTTACAGCAGAAAGCAAAAAAAAAAAAAAAAAAAAAAAGGTGTTTGAAGGGACATACTTGGCCAGTGGAGAAGCTGGGCCAGAAGCAGCAGCTTTAGAACACTATCGGGCCGTCTACTGAAATCAAGCTACAGGATCTGTCTTAAAGCTGCAAAGACACTGTAAGCATACTGCGTACGTTTACTTTCGGGGAGGGGGTCTCGGGGAAATTACAGAGGATAACATTCCTTTTCCCCTAGCCACAACTAGGTGCCCACTGCAGAGCAGAGATAAAACTGTAGGAAAAGGGGGAGGAAGGAAAAAAGTGTTGAGTGTGCTAAATGCTTACCTATCGTAAGGGAAATCAAATGCAAATGTCTACATGTATTTTAAAGCATTATTAGCATGCTAATATCTGAGGAAGATTTAAATTAGGGAAGTTAATTAAAAAGTGTGTCACAGCAGGGGTGCCTGAGTGGCTCAGCTGGTTAAGTGTCCAACACTTGGGTTCAGCTCAGGTCATGATCTCACAGCTCATGAGTCCAAGACCCATATTGGGCTCTGCGCTGACAGCATGGAGCCTGCTTGGGAGTCTTCCTCTTTCCCTCTGTATCTGCACCTCCCCTTGCTTGCTCAGTCTCTCAAAATAAATTAAAAAAAAAAAAAAAAAAAAAAGTAGGTCACAGCATATACCAAAACTACCTTTGCATTTACCTTCTGCCTAGCAATCCTACTTCTAGAAAATCTACACTGAAGATATGCACAAATTTTGTCACCGCAGCATTATGTGTAATTTCAAAATACTATAAACCTGAAAAACTCACACATAGGAGACTGACTTTATAAGCTATAGGTCATACTCAATACAGCACTAGTTGGCTGTGAAAAAAAATTTTTTTAAGAGGAAGATCCATATAAGCTGATACGAGGTGATTTCTAGGATATATTGTAAAGAAAACAATGCAAAACTAAAAAAATATCTCAATGATGTTACCTTTTGTCTAAGAAAGACAAGGAAATAAGAATATACATGTTTATTTTTGCAAAAAGAAACACAAAAAGGATAAATGGGAAATTAATGTAACTGGAGACCTACATGGGGTATGGTAGAATGGGGTTGAATGGATAGAGAAGAGAGTACCCTTCTCTGAGTATACCTTTTTGTACTTTTGGAATCACGTTAAATGTTCCACATATTCAAAAAATAGAATTGTCAAAGATGAGATGAAAACCCTCAAAATCAATACAAACAAATATAAATGAACTCAAATATACTTCAAATAAACTACATTACTGAATTGAAGGAGAAGGAACAACAACTCCTAGGAACTTTTTGTAAAGTTTATTTATTTATTTTGAGGGCGGAGGGAGGGGCAAAGAGGGAGAGATAGAATCCAAAGCAGGCTCCATACTGTCAGCACAGAGCCCGGCATGGGAATCAAACTGACAAAGTGTGAGATCATGACCTGACTGAGCCACCCAGGAATCCCTGTAAGAACTTTAAAAAATTGATTTAGTCGGTTAAGCATCTGACTTCAGCTCAGGTCATGATCTCACGGTTCGTGGGTTCGAGACCCACATCGGGCTCTGTGCTGGCAGCTAGCTCAGAGCCTGGAGCCTGTCTTTGGATTCTGTATCTCCCTCTCTCTCTGACCCTCCCCTGCTCATGCTGTCTCAATATCTCTCTCAAAAATAAATATTTAAAAAAACTTTTTTAAAAAATTGATTCAACCACAGGCCTACAGTCTCTTGAACTATTTTTTTTTGTTTTGGATAGTGGTATGGATTTAGCCATTCTTAAATAATTCTTTGTATTTTATAGGAATGAGCAAATGAGTTAACATGTTAATGTTATTGAGAGACAAGATTCTCACTATGGAAGAAGGGAAGTTAAAATATGGAATGAGTGACGTCAAGAAAAACCCTTTGGGGTTGGATTTGAATTAAGTACATGGGTGGATTGATAGCCAATTGGATAGATTAACCAGATTAGCTAGGTTGGTGTACTGGAGTTCACTTCGACTGGCTCATGAAAGTCAACTGTGCATTTCTTTACAGAGACACATTTAGTGACTTCATAATGGTAGCTTGAAACCACCCACAGTGGGCGTGATTATACCTTGGAAACTGGCAAATTCTAAAGATCCGGGCTTTCCATCCCTCCCTGCCTCTCCCACACCAGGTAGCTGTTAAACTTTCCAGTTCATTAATAACTGATATATGAATAGGTTTCCTAGTTCTATCTCCTTAAAAGGCCTAGAAGCAATTACATGCCAGTGGAAATAAGAACCTGTACTGTTCAGATCTTAGTTTCTAAACGTCATTCTCCACTTAGAAAACTGATTTCAGGGCTGCAACAGGAAAGGTACATGGTGAGCTTAGAACACCTTTTTGTGACAAAGTAAGGATGTGCTCAAAAAACGAAAGCCTCTCTCATAAGGACACATAAGGTCGCGTGAGGGGTCACACCCTGTCCAAATCTGGGGCATCAGTATAAGGACAGTAATGAATCATAACTCACTGAAAACATTAGAAATCCAGGAGTCAAAAATGATGATAGGTAGAAAGGGAAAGGAGGGAGAAAGGGTGGGTGCGCACACAAAAGAGAGTGAGAGACATCAAGCAGGGGCTCTCTTAGAGTAGAATATAAATTAACAAATGTAGAAGGAGTGCTTAAGGAGGGCTTATAAAATCAACACACATACACACACACACTTGAGAGTGAGCAAGCATGAGCAGGGGAGAAGGGTTGGGGGGGGGGAAGGAGACAGAATCCTAAGCAGGCCCCATGCTCAGCAAAGAGCCTGACAAGAGGCTCAATCCCACAACCCTGGGAGCATGACCTTGGCTGAAACCAAGAGTCAGATGGTCAACCAACTGAGCCACCCAGAAGCCCCTAAAACCAACACTAGTAGAAGATTGATTCAGGAAGTAGTCATCAAGGGATACTAAATCCAGAGGGAAATTTGATGAGGAGTAGGACAATTTATAGGGTCTCAAAGTCTCTCCCTACAGATTGCTTATTAGTTCCAAGGAAGAAAAGAGGAACCATGGAGTGGAAAGACTGGGCCACATGTTGAGGTGGTATTATCAATGTAGAGCAGAGAAATAAAGTGTGCCTCCGGACAGGATGCTCTGGGAAGGAAATATTAGTTTTATGGTATTCCAGCTGAATACACATAACCTAAATCTAATAAAAAGGAATCGGACAAACTCAGATTGAGGAACATTCAAAAGCCTCAGAATCAAGGAAAATATTTGAAGACACTTGACCAAGAAGATATACATATGACAGACTCACAAAATTAGCTCAGTGTCATTAGGGCAATGCTTAAAACCACAATGAGATATTGCTATGCACTTAACTAGAATCACTAAAATTAAAAAGACTAACCATTTAGAGGCACCTAGGTGGCTCAGTCAGTTGAGTATCTTGATTTTGGCTCAGGTCATGATCCCATAGTCGTGGGACTGAGCCCCATGTCAGGCACTGCACTCAGTGTGGAGCCTGCTTAAGATTCTCTCCCTCCCTTTGCCCCTCCTCCACTCATCTTCTCCCCCCTCCCCCCTCCAAGAAAAGGAAAAGAAAAGTAAAGAAAAAGCACTAACCATTTAAGTGTTAGCTAAAAGTTGGAGGATCTGGAACACTTCTATAATGCTAAGGAATGTAAAATATTTCAACCACTTTGGAAAAGTTTGGCAATTTCTTAAGAAGTCAAACATAGACCTACCATGTAATCCACACATTTTCTTATATACCTATAAGGGAAATATGTCCACACAAGACTTGTACATAAATGTTCATAGCTTCATATGTAATTGCCGAAAACTGCAAACTCAAATGTCCAACAACAGGAAAATGGATTAACAATCTATGTTATACCCATACAAAGAAATATTTCTCAATAACAGAAACAAGATGTTGTTACATGCATCAACATGTATGAATCTCAGTTATGCTGGAAGAAAAAATAGCATACACTTAATCATTTCATTTATATAAAAGACTAAAAATATAAGTAGCAGAAAACTTATTAGTGGTTATATAGAAAATGGGAGATAGTGGGCAGCTGGAGGAATAAATTACAAGGGACATGTGGAAACGTATACATATTTCAAAACTTACCAAACTGTACAATTTATATACAGTTAGTTGTGAGGCAATTTTAACTCAATAAGGTTTTTTAAAGTAATATAAAAATAAGCCTTAATATTGTGAAAGACACAGAAAGGCTGAGGAATTATTTCAGAACAACAGAGATTAAGTATGACAAATAAATACCCTTTAGTCTTGCACTGAAAGAGAACAAATGTCCTAAGGGACATTGTTGAAGTGATTGATGAAACTGGAATATAAATTATAAATTAAATAAAATACTGAACCAGTGACTTTGCATGTGGACTGTGGTTATGTAAAAGAATACTCAACTTGCAGTTAAAATACACATACTACAGGGGCGCCTGGGTGCCTCAGTCAGTTGGGCGGCCGACTTCGGCTCAGGTCCTGATCTCACGGTTTGTGGGTTCAAGCCCTGTGTTGGGCTCTGTGCTGATAGCTAGCTCAGAGCTTGGAGCCTACTTCAGATCTCTCTCTGACTCTTCCCTGCTCACACTGTCTCTCTCTCTCTCTCTCTCTCTCAGAAATAAAAAACGTTAAAAAAATTTTTAAAGTATGTATATACTACAGTATTTAAGGATAAAAAGCTATGATTCACACAAACTACACTCAAGTAGTTCAAAAATTAATATATATCTTTATCAATCTCCATATTTGTATATAAAGTGGGAAAATGATCAAGCGAATGCAGCAAAACATGAAAAATTGATGAATCTGTGTAAAGTGTAAAAACCAAAAAAAAAAAAAAAATCAGTGGCCATGTCTGGTAAGTGAGACAGGAATGGAAAGACTGGTGTAAAGGATTACTGTTTTTTTGGTTAAGCTTCTTTACCCTAATTATTTAAAATGTTTATTAAATAAAAAATAATAAACATATAAATTTATTTACATTTCTATATGAAGAACTTTCATGCACTGAAAATGTCTTGATTTGGAATCCCTTTATCTTACCGGATTGTCATTTACTTTTAGCTATACATTTTTAAGTTTTTATTTAAATTTTTTAGTTAACATACAGTGTAATATTAGTTTTAAGTGTGTAATACAGTGATGGAACACTTCCATACAACACCCAGTGCTCATCACCACAAGTATACTCCTTAATCCCCATCACCTATTTCACCCATTCCTCTACTGCTCTCCCCTCTGGTAACCATCAGTTTGTCTTCTGTAGTTAAGAGTCTATTTCTTGGTTTTCCTCTCTTTTTTTCCCTTCTATATTTGTTTGTTTTGTTTCTTCAATTCTACATATAAATGAATTCATATGGTATTTGTCTTACTCTGAGTGACATATTTCTCTTAGCATAATACTCTCTAGCTCTGTCCATGTCATTGCAAATGGCAAGATTTCATTCTTTTTTATGGCTGAGTAATATTCCTCTGTGTGTGTGTGTGTGTGTGTGTGTGTGTGTGTACACATCTTTATCTGTTCAGTTGATGAACACTTGGGCGCTTTCCATAATTTGCTATGGTTGATAATGCGGTTATAAACATTGGGGTGTATGTAACCCTTCAAATTACTATTTTTTTTTATCCTTTGGGTATATGCCTAGTAGTGCAATTGCTGGATAATAGGGTAGTTCTTTTCTTAACTTTTGAAGAACCTCCATACTGTTTTCCAGAGTAGCTACATCAGTTTGCATTGCCATGAACAGTGTAAAAGGTTCACCTTTTTCTGTATCCTCACCAACATCTGTTGTTTCCTATGTTGTTAATTTTAGCCATTTGACTGGTCTGAGGTGACATCTCATTATAATTTTGATTTGTATTTCCCTAATGATAGTGATGTTGAGCATCTTTTCATGTGGTTTTTTTTTTGTTTGTTTCTGTAGGTTTCCTCTGGGAAAATGCCTATTCATGTCTTCCTTCCATTTTGAATCAGATTGTTTTTTGAGTGTTGAGTTTGATAAGTTCTTTATGGATTTTAGATACTAACCCTTTATTCAATATGTCACTTGCAAATATCTTCTCCCATACTATTAGTTGCCTTTTAGCTTTGTTGATTGTTTCCTTCGCTGTGCAAAAGTTTTTTTTATCCCAATAGTATATTTTTGCTTTTGTTTCCTTTGCCTCAGAAGAAACATCTAGAAAGACATTGCTACCGCCAATGTTGAAGAGGCTACTGCCTGCATTCTTCTCTAGGATTTTGATGGTTTCTGGTCTCACATTTAGGTCTTTTATCCATTTTGAATTTATTTCTGTGTATTGTGTAAGAAAGTGGGCCAGTTTCATTCTTTTGCATGTTGCTGTCCAGTTTTCCCAACATCATTTGTTGAAGAGACTGTCTTTTTCCCATTAGATATTCTTTCCGTTTTTGAAGATTAATTTACCATATAATTGCAGGTTCATTTCTGGATCTTCTATTCTGTTTCATTGGTCTATTTGTCCATTTTTGTGTCAGTACCATACTTTCTTGATCACTACAGCTTTGTAATATAAATTGAAATCTCTTATTGTCATGTCTCCAGCTTCACTTTTCTAAGATTGCGCTGGTTATTCAGGGTCTTTTGTGGTTCCATAAAAAATTTAGGATTGTCTGTTCTAGCTCTGTTAAAAATGCTATTGGTATTTTGATAGAGATTGCATTAAATGTGTAGACTGTTTTGGGTAGTATAGACATTTTAACAATGTTTTTCTTCTGATTCATGAGTGTGAAAGATCTTTCCTTTTTTTAATTATTTATTAAAATTTTAAAAAAATATTTATTTTTAAAGGAGAGAGACAAGAGTGTGAGTGCAGAGGTAAAGAGAGAGAGAGATAGAGACAAAGACAGAGAGACAGAATCCGAAGCAGGCTCCAGGCTATGAGCTGCCAGCACAGAACTCAATGCAGGGCTCAAACCCAGAAGCCGTGAGATCATGACCTGAGTTGAAGTCAGATGCTCAACCGACCAAGTCACCCACGTGCCCCTGTCTTTCCTTCCTTCATGCCCTCTTCAATTTCTTTCATCGGTGTTTTATAGTTTTCAAAGTACAGATCTTTGACTTCTTTGGTTGGGTTTATTCCTAGGTATCTTATAATTGTTGGTACATTTGTAAATGGGATCAATTCCTTGATTTTTCTTCCTGCTGCTTCATTATTGGTATATAGAAATGCAACATACTTCTGTATATTGATTTTGCATCCTGTGAATTCGTTTATCAGTTCATCAGAGATATTGGTCCATAGTTCTTTCTAGTGAAGCCTTTGTCTGGCTTTAATATCTGATAACGCTGTCCCCATAGGATGAATTTGAAAGTTTTCCTTTTCTATTTTTTGGAATAGTTTGAGAATAGGTATTAACTCTTCTTTAAATGTTTGGTAGAATTCACCTGTGAAGCCATGTGGTCCTGGATTTTTGTTTTTTGGAGATTTTTTATTACTAATTCAATTTCTTTGCTGCCTATAAGTCTTTTCAAGTTTTCTATTTTTTCCTGTTTCAGTTTTGGTAGTTTATAGGTTTTTTGGAATTTACCTATTTCTTCCAGGTTGTCCCATTTGTTGGCAAATAGTTTTCCATAATATTCTCTTATAATTGTTATTTCTGCCTTGTTGGTTGTAACTTCTCCTCCTTCACTTGTAATTTATTTGGGTCCTTTCTCTTTTCTTTTTGATAAGTCTGGCTAGGGGTTTATCAATTTTACTGATTTTTTTTTTTTTTCCAAAGAACCAGATCCTGGTTTCATTCATCTGTTCCATTAGTTTTTTTAGTTTCTATATCATTTATTTCTGCTCTAATCTTGATTATTTCCCTTTTTCTATTGGCTTCAGGCTTTGTTTGCTGTTCTATTTCTAACTCCTTTAGGTGTAAGGTTAGGTTGTCTTCTGAGATTTGTCTTGCTTCTTGAGGTAGACATGCATTGCTAGTTATTTCCCTCTTAGGGTCACATTTGCTGCATCCCAAAAGCTTTGGACCATTGTGTTTTTATTTTCATTTGTTTCCATGTATTTTATTTCTTCTTTGATTTCCTGGTTGACTCATTCATTCTTTAGTAGCATGTTGTTTAACCCCTATGTATCTCTGGTCTTTCCAATTCTTTCCTATGGTGGACTTCAAGTTTCATAGTGTTATGGTCAGAAAATATACATGGTACTCATCTTTTTGTACTTGTTGAAGCCTGGTTTGTGACCTAGTATGTGATCTGTTCTGGTGAATGTCCCATAGACACTCGAAAAGAATATATATTCTGCTAGCTTAGGATGGAATGTTCTGAATATTATCTATGAAGTCCATCTGGTGCAGTGTGTCATTCAAAGTCTTTGTTTCCTATTGGTTTTCTGCTTAGATGATTTGTTCATTATTGGAAGTGTGGTGTTAATGTCCCCTACTCTTTTTGTGCTATTATCAATTAGTTGCTTTATGTTTGTTTTTAATTGTTTTTATATATTTGGGTGCTTCATGTTGGGGACATAAATATTCACAGTTGTTAGATATTCTTGTTTGACAGTCCCCTTTATTAAGATATGGTGCCCTTCCTCATTTCTTGGTACAGTCTTTGGTTTAGACACTTTTTTTTTTTTCAGTTTTTAGTTTAAAATCTAGTTTATCTGATACAAGAAAGGCTACTCTGGTTTTCTGTTGACATCAATTTGAATGACAAATATTTCTCCATCCCTTCACTTTCAATCTTCAGGTTATCTTTAGGTTTAAATTAAGTCTCATGTAGGCACCATTAGATGTTTCTGTTTGTTTGTTGGTTGGTTGGTTGGTTGGTTTTATCTATTCTGACGCCCTATGTCTTTTGATTAGAGCATTTAGTCCATTTACATTCAGAGTAATTATTGAAAGATATGTATTTAGTGACATTTATTACTTGTTTTGTCATTGTTTCTGAAGATACTCTCTGCTCCTTTCTTTTTGTCTCTTTTGGTCTTTGCTTTCTACTGAAACAGTGCCTTTTAATAATTCTTGCAGGGCTGGTTTAGTGGTCATGAACTCCTTTAGGTTTTGTTTGGGAAATTCTTTATCTCTCCTGTTTTGAATGATAGCCTCACTAGATTGAGTATTCTTGGCTGCATATTTTTCCCATGTAACATATTGAATATGTGACACTCCCTTCTTGCTTGCCAAGTTCCTGTGGATAGACCTGAAGCTAACCTTGTGGGTCTTCTCTTGTAAGTTAGGGACTTCTTTTGTCTTACTGCTTTTAGGATTTTTTCTTTATTGCTATATTTTGCAAATTCAACTACAATGTATCTTGGTGTCAGCCTGCTTTTGTTGGCTTTGATGAGAGTTCTCTGTGCCTCCTGTATTTGGATGTCTGCTTCCTTCCCCAGATGAGCAAAGTTCTCAGTTAAGGTTTTCTTAGAAAAGTTTTCTTCTCCAGGAGGAGGAGAGAGAGAAAGAGGCATAAAACCTGTTTGAAGAAATAATAGCTGAAAACCTCCCTAACTGGAGGAAGAAAACATATTTCCAAGTCCAGGAAGCACAGGGAGTCCCAAACAAGATGCAATCAAAGAAATCCAAACCAAGACATATTATAATTTAAATGTCAAAAATTAAAGGTACAGAATTTTGAAAGCCACAAGAGAAAAGCAATTTGTTACACATAAGGGATTTTCCCATATGACTCTCAGCTGATTTTTCAAGAGAAATTTTGCAGATCAGAAAGGAAAGACATGATATATGCAAGTGCTCAAAAGGAAAACTTACATCCAAGAATAAATACCTAGTGAGGTTATTAAGACCTGAAGAAGAGATATAGAGTTTCCCAGACAATCAAAAGCTAAATGAGGTTATCACCATTAACCCAGCTTTACCAAAAAAAAAAAAAAAAGAAAAGAAAAAAAATTAAAGAGACTTCTTTAAATGGGAAGAAAATATCACCATTAAAAATAATATATATGGAAGAGGGGCACCTGGGTTGTTCAGTCAGTTAGGAGTCAGACTTTTGGTTTTAGCTCAGGTGATGATCTCATGTTTCATGGGTTCAAGCCCCATGTTGAGCTCTGCACTAACAGTGCAGAAACTGCCTGGGATTCTTTTTCTCTCCCTCTCTCTGCCCCTCCCCTGAATGTTCTCTCTCTCCCTTTCTAAGTAAGTAAATAAATAAATAAACAAACAAATACTTTAATAAAAAAAATATGTGAAAGAAAAATCTCAGGGTAAAGGCAAACATACTGAAAACATAACAGGCCAACACTTATAAGGGTAGTATAAGGATTAAAAAAGACAAAAGGGGGGGGCGCCTGGGTGGCTCAGTCGGTAAAGTGTCCGACTTCAGCTCAGGTCATGATCTCACAGTTCGTGGGTTTGAGCCCCGCATCAGGTTCTGTGCTGACAGCTAGCTCAGAGCCTGGAGCCTGCTTTGGATTCTTTGTCTCCCTGTCTCTCTGACCCTCCCCTGCTCACAGCGTCTCTCTCTCTCTCAAAAATAAAAAAACATTAAAAAATTTTTTAAAGACAAAAGAAGTATAATAAACTGTATCTACAATAATTAGTTAAGAGACATACAAAATGAAAAATTTTTAACTATGACATCAAAAACATAAAATGTGTTGGGGGTAAAAAACTTAATGCTTTTAGAAAACATCCAAATTAGATAGCCACAAACTTAAAATAGACTTCTATACACATAGGTTGTTATATATGAACTTCACAGAAACCACAAATCTGGTTTGATACACAAAACCTGTAATAGATACATAAAAAATAAAAAAGAATCCAAGCACTAAAGAAAGTCACCAAATCACAAGAGAAGAGAACAAAGACCAGAGAAAAACTAGACAAGTTAGAACACTAACTTGTTAGAATTAACAAGTAATTAGTTAGAATTCTAACTAAACAAGTTAGAATTAACAAAATGGCAATAAATACATATCTGTCAATAATTACTTAAATGTAAATAGACAAAATTCTCCAAACAACAGACAGAGTGGCTGATGGCTTTAAAGGAAAAAAAAAAAAAAGGTCCGTGTATATGCTGCCTACAGGAGACTCATTTCAGATCTAAGGACACCCACAGACTGAAAGTAAAGGGATGGAAAAAAAATAGTCCATTAAAATAGAAGTAAAAAGAAAGCTGGGGTAGTAATACTTATATCATACAAAATAGACTTTAAAACAAAGACTGTAACTAGACAAAGTAGAGAATTACATAACGATAAAGGAATCAATCCAGCAAGAAGATAAAACTTGTAATTATTAATGCACCCAACATAGAGCACCTAAATACATAAAGCAAATATTAACAGATGCAAAGGGAGAAATTGACAGTAATACAATAATAGGGAAATTTACCACCCCACTTACATCAATGGGGAAATCATCCAGGCAGAATATGAATAAGAATGTATAGGCCTTGATTCACACATTAGACCAGAGAGACTTAAAAGATAGATACAGAAAATTCCATCTGAAAACAGCAGAATATACATTCTTCTCAAATGCACATGAAACATTCTCCGGGATAAATCACGTGTTGGAGAACAAAAAAAGTCTCAATAAATTTTAAGAAGATTGCAATCATATCAAGCATCTTTTCTGACAACAGTATGAAACTAGAAATCAATTTATGAAGAAAGCTGGAAAATAAAAAAGATAAATACATGCGGACTAAACAACACGGTACTAAACAACCTTGAGACAAATTAAAATGAAAACAGAATCCTCCAAAATCTATGGATGCAGTAAAAGCAATTTAAAGAGCAAAGTTTATAGCAATAGAGGGCTACATGAAAAGAGAAGAAAAATATCAGTCTAACCTTACACCTGAAGGAACTAGGTAAAGAGCAAAGCACAAAGTCAATATAAGAAAATAATAAAGATCAGAGTAAAGGGTGCCTGGGTGGCTCAGTTGGTTAATTGTTTGACTTTGGTTCAGGTCACTTTGGTTCACAGTTCATGAGTTCAAGCCCCACTTTGGGCTATCTGTTGGCAGCTCAGAGCCCACTTCAGATCCTCTGTCCCCCTCTCCTCTGCCCCTACCCCTCTCACTCTCTTTTTCTCTCAAAAATAAATACTTAAAAAAAATATCAGGGTAGAAATGTATAAAATATCAATGAAACTAAAAGCTCCCAGATTTCAAACTATACTACAAAGCTACAGTAATAGAAACAGTATGGTACTGGCACAAAAATAGATATGTAAGTCAATGGAACAGAGTAGAGAACCCAGAAATAAACCTTTGCTTCTAAGGTCAATTAATCTACAACAAAGAAGGCAAGAATATACAATGGGTAAAAGAGAGTCTATTTAATAAACAGTGTTGGAAACCCTGGACAGCAACATACAAAATAATGAAACTGAACCACTTTTTTACACCACACACAAAATTAAACCCAAAATGGATCAAAGATTTAATTATCTGAAACAATAAAATTCCTGGAAAAAAATATAGCTCTTTGACATTGGTCTTAGCAATATTGATAGGTCTCCTCAGACAAGGACAAAAAAGTAAAAACAAGAAAATGAAACTACACCAAACTAAAAACTTTTTGTCCAATCAGGCAAACCATCAATAAAATCAAAAGGCAACCTACAGAATGGGAAAAGATATTTGCATAATACAGCCAATGCGGGGTTAACATCAAAAATATATAAAGAACTCCTAAAACTCAGCACCAAAAAACAAAACAAAACAAAACCCCAATTCCATTTTTAAAAATGGCAGGGGACCTGAATAGACATTTTTTTCCCAAAGATGTACAGATGGCCAATAAGCTTATTAAAAGGTGCTCAACATCACTTGTCATCAAGGAAATGCAAATCAAAACCATAAGGAGTTATCACCTCATACCTGTCAGAATGGCTTGTATCAAGAAGACAAGAAATAATAAGAGTTGGCAAGGATGTGGACAATAGGAACCCTCATGCACCATTGGTAGGAATGTAAACTGGTGCAGCCACTATGGAAAACAGTGTGGAGTTTCCCTTAAAAACAACAAATAAAAATACCATACAATCCATCAATTCTTCTAGGTACTTATCCAAAGAAAATGAAAACACTAATTCAAAAATGTATATGCACCCCCATGTTCATTGCAACATTACTTACTATAGCCAAGATATGGAAGCAACCTAAATGTCCATCAACAAATGAATAAAGAAGATGTGGTATATACATACAGCACATTATTACTCAGCCCTAAGAAAGAGTGAGATCTTGTCACTTTGAGGACATGGATGGACCTACAAAATATTATGCTAAGCAAATTAAGTAAGACAGAGAAGACAAATACCATATGATTTCACTTACATGTGAAGTCTGAAAAACAAATGAACAAACAAAAACAAAACAGAAACAGACTCATAGATACAGGGAAATGTATGGTTGCCAGAGGACAGTAGGGTGGGGGATGACAAAATAAATCAATGGGATTAGGAGATGCAGTCTTCCAGTTATGAAACAAATAACACATGGGGATGTAATATACAGCATAAGGAATCTAGGGAATATAGTGAGCAAGAATCAATAATATAACAATATTGTAATATGATGATAGACAATAACCAGACTGGCTGTGGTGACAATTTTGTAATGTATATGAATATCAAATCACTAGGTTATACACCTAATATTAATGCAATATTGATACCAATGATTCTTTAATAAAATATAAATGTTTTCAAGAATTCCAGATTGAAATTCCCTAGGAGGAATTTTTAATCTCCACAAAGTCACTCTGGCTCCAGTATTTTGGGGGTGGTCAAGGCCTCAGATTCTATCCCTTTGAATCTGGTTCTGTGCAGACTGGGTGGCCCAGTATTCAAACAGTATTCTTGCATGTCCCCAGCTTTTACCAAAAACTCTTTCCCTTGCCCAACTCCTTTGGCTGCTAGAGCTCCTTAACCAGCAGCATAGAAGAGCTGCAGTCCAGGTGCTGGTCAGGAAATAACCTCAAACTCATTACCACTCAAAATTTTACAAAAGCTCAATTGAGAGAAAGAATAATTATGGACAGTGGCCTGTAGTATCTACAGTCCATTCTTCCCTCTAAATAGTCTAAAATGTTTTCCTCAATTAAGCCAGACCAGCAGAGCTCCACAAACCTGACCACATCTTCTGAAATCCACACCCGTGTAGAACTGCTTTTTACTGAACTTGGCTTTGGTGTTAGTTATACATTATGACACAGTGAAGGATGTTGTAAGAAACAGCCCTATGAAAATCTGACAGCCTTTCTGGAGAATAGTGTCCACTTCATTACATAGTGACTTCTTTGTGAGAATTTATAAGAGAATTTTCTTCCTGGTCTCCCAACGAGAAATAATTATGCTGCTCTTGAGCAACGAGCTTGTTTTTATCTCCTAAACACTGTGAATCATGTAACTGATCGTTTTTCCTTCTGGATTTTGTCTGCCAAAAATCTTAGAGGTAAATTTGTGGTTAGTCTCTAGCAGGACTGCAGGATCTTACAATTTCTACTTTGTGTATTATCTTCACTTGCAGCTTCATTGTTAAATCAGGAAAGCATTGCAGAGCCACAGTGCCCTAGTTTGAGCTCCAGAGCTCTACCACTTATTACCTGTATAGTCTCCATCACTTCTCTGTGCCTCAGTTACTTCATCCATAAAATGGAGAGAATAATAATACCAATCATGTGGGGTTGTTGTCAGGGTTAAGTGAACTCAAATAGGCAAAGTGCTTAAAATAACACCTACCACTCAGCAAATGGTATCTATTTAGACATTTTTTAAGTTTATTTATTTTGAGAGAGAGAGAGAAAAAACAGGAGAGAGGCACAGAGAAAGAGGGAGAGAGAATCACAAGCAGGATCCGCACTGTCAGGGCAAACCCAACGTGGAGCTTGAACTCCCCAACCATGAGATCTGACCATGACCTCATGGTCATGACCATGACCTGAGCTGAAATCCAGAGTACTTCACTTAACCAGTTGAGTCACCCAGGTGCCCCCAGGCATTATTATTCTCGTCTCACCTGTCCTATTCACTTTTCCTTTATACTGATTTCCTTTTTCACCAATTTAAAATTTTTATTGTATTTAAGTCTTTGTAAATGCTTCCTTGAACACTGCTGGGTGTAAACAAAAACAAATGAACACAAAAATGCCAACATTATGGAGCAATTGAGAATCAATTAGAAGTAATCAATGTGAAAATACTAATTTTTATAAAAATAACTTACATGGTAACCATAGTACGGATTATCACTTATGTAGGCTTGAACTTGGCACTTACACCTTTTAGAAGCTACTAGAAGTATGATCATGTTCTGATTTGCTCCTAATTACAATTTGTCCTTTCTGTGAGAAAAGACGCACCCTTTATACTACCTAACTGTTCAAAGACTACCACTGAGAAACCACATGAGAAACTCTAATCAGTAGAGAAGCCAGTAGGAAGGGATTTCTTTGCTTTACCCTTGATGAGTGAGGGTCTGGGCCTCTAAAGGAGCATCCGTCTGACTTCTCAGTGCCAATGTTGTGCATTATGCAAAGTCTATTATTTCTCATTGATTTTTTCCCCCTCTCACTTGTCTCTGATGAGAGGTATTGGGAACCCTAGCCTTGGGCTTAGCTCAGAGATGATCAAAAAGATCCCTTACTGTGCAAAAATACTTTCTTGAAACTATTAGTTGCTACGAATTAGTGCTTTGTTCCTTTGGCTCCCACAGCAAGATTTCTCCTACTATGATGAAAGCGACCCCCAGAAGAGGCCTTATATTAAGCTGTCTCACGTACCTTGAGGTAACTATTGGATTTTAAGTAAAAACAGGTTTTAATAAAAGAAGGAAGTTAATAAATATTTACTCAGCACCCACTTTGGGCTCTGCAGGCATTGGAGATACACCAGTGCAGCATTCCCTCAGAGAGCACGCTGATGAAGGGAAACTGGGAATAAACAATGTGCCAGATGATAAAGAAGTCATAACGCTGGAGAAGGAAAGACAGGGATGAAGCTGCATAGATAGGGTGGTTGTGAAGGCCCCACTGATGAGAAGAGAGATCACAAGAGGCCTGTGGTGAAGGCTGGATTAAGGAGAGGGAGGAAGAACCATCCAGTAAAGGGACGGTAAGCGTTCTAGTGTTAACTTCGCTGGTTGCTGAATACCAGCCAAGTTCTGAGTCCTAATCTTGGCTGTCAATTCCCTGTCCTGCTTACCCTCCTCATTCAAATGTTTGTCCTGTCTGTACCTTGGAGCTACTGATGTTTGAGTTAATGTTTAGAGAATATTTTAAGCCCCTCATGAAAAAACATTAGGAAAGCACAAGGTACAATTACAGATTTTTTTCTCTGTATTTCTGTTCCTCTAAGTTCTGTTTGATGATGATGATGATGATGATGATGATGAAGAAGAACAAACAAACAGAGCTGGTGGCCCAACCCTCTCCCTCTCTGTGAGCCAAACTTACACATCAGTTTATACATTCTTCATCTATCAAGGACAGTCCTGAGATTGTCCTCTATACTTTTGGTCAAGGTCCACATGAAACTAAGAAGAAAATCTTCTGTAGTTTAAGTCAAACAAACTCTCTCAGTCAATCACTGCTGGACCCAGTATGTAAGGGTTAATGCTTACTAAGAGGGTTCCCTTAAAGAATCTATTCTCAGAAAAAGCAAAAGAACACAGCATGTCACCAAGTCTTTAGTAGGCAAGAGAGCTGTGTAAATAAAAGCTGTGGCAGCACCTTATGGGTTGACTGTTCTAGAAAGCTAGACCAGACCCTCCAAGACATAATTTTCTGGGGCTATACAATTCAGTTAAACTATTTTCAAAGTCCTCAGATTGAGAAGAAGCTAGAATACACTTTATCTTATAACAGTAGAATGGAGATAAAGCTGGAGGATACAGGATAAAAAAGTTTTATGAAAGTTCTGAGCAAAGTGCTAAAATTGATTGGAAACATCAAACATTCATGAAAATATTTGTAATTCAAGTCTTTAAATGCTTATAATGAAATTTAAAGACAACTTTTTATACTGGAAATGCTAAACATATACCAAGAGAGAGGAAATAATTTACTGAGTCCTCAGGCCCCCATCACACAGCTTCACCAATTTTCAACTCATTACCCATGTGTTTTGTCTATGTCCCAACCCAATTTCCAGTATTTCCTGAATTATTTTAAGCAATCCCCATCACTTTACTCTTCATTAGTCAATGCAGTTAATTCTTGCCTTTTTGGGTAGTTTTTTTTTCCTATAAATTCATCACACTGTACTATCTAATACTCAACTACTTTTCCTAAGAGAACATAGGATTAGATTCCTGTGAACCTCAGGTCACATTTTTGACAACTGGTCAATAGATGATCTTATTTGAGGTGTATTTTCTCTGTTCTGTACATCATAGCCTCCTTGTGCTTCAGAACATTAGACAGTATCTGAATACTATGTTTGGAGGCCATTTGAAACAGCAAAATAACAGAAAAACACCCAAATGTGAAAAACATGGCACTAGATAGACCATGACAACACTTCTTTACAGTATGACAACTGAAACAGGAAGGCAGTGGAACTTGTTCAATGATAGCTGGAAATGGGTGCTTCAGGCCTAATTTTGTGCTTCTCTATGCATGACTGGGAGTGACCACGGAACCATGAAGAGTATTGATATTGGGGTTACAAATACATTTTAGTGAGTAGGCAAATTCATAAATATGAATCCACAAATAATGCATCAATTATATTTTGACATGTATTTCATGTAAGGATTCCTTTTCCTTAACATAACCACAATACCTTTTTTTTTAACCTAGCAATTAAAAAAACAGCATTTTTAAATGACACTTGTCATTCATTAATATTCATTCAATAATGACATCCATTCAAAATGATATTCAAATTTTCAGTGACAATTCAATAACATCACTCATTAACTCATTTATTAAGCACATAACATGCTTTAATAATGGGTGAGACTTAAATTTGTTAAACACAAAGTTATAGCAATAATTTAATGTACTATAGGTTGTCTAAAAGAAACTCACTTTAATATTCCTCTCCCCTCTTTGAGATAGTGGGTTTTTTTTTTTCCTTTGGATATATACCCATAAACGGGACTACTGGGTAGTTTAATTTTAACTTTTCTAGAAACCCCCAGATTTTCCCACAGTGGCTATACTAATTTACATTCTGACCAACACTGTACATCCTTTTTTTTTTTTTTTAACATTTATTTTTTTTGAGAGACAGAGTGTGAGCAGGAGAGGGGCAGAGAAAGAAAGAGAGTCACAAACTCTGAAACAGGCTCCAGGCTCTGAGCTATCCTCACAGAACACGATGCTGGGCTCAAACCCACAAACTGTGAGATCATGACCTGAGCCGAAGTCAGACACTTAACTGACTGAGCCACCAGGCACCCTCCTTTTCTCTTTTCCCCACATCCTTGACACTTGTTATCTTTTTGGGTTTTTTTTTTCATTTTATTGAGATATAATTGACACACTGCACTGTAGAAATTTAAGATATACAGCATAATGACTTGACTTACAAGAAATCCACTTTAATGAGTTTATGTTTAAGTAATCCCTATACGCAACATGGGGCTCAAACTTATAACCCTGAGATTGAGAGTCACATGCTCTATCGACTGAGCCAGCTAAGCGCATGAGAAACCCACTTTAAAGTAAAGGGATGGGAAAAAAATGTAAAGGAATAAAGAAAAATATACCATGCTAACACCAAAAGAAAGCAGGAATAGCTATATTAATTTCAGACACAGAAGATTTCAGACCAGGAAAATCATCGGGGACAAAGAGGAGCATTACATAATGACAAAGAGATCAATTCTCTAAGAAAACATAATAATTTTTCACATGTATGTGCCCTAACAAAGCATCAAAATACGTGTGGCAAAACCAGATAGAACTGCAAGGTGAAATAGAAGAGTTTACTGTTAGAGTTGGAGACATTAATACCTTCCTATTAGAAATGGACATGGGCGCCTGGGTGGCTCAGTTGGTTTACCATCTGACTTTAGCTCAGGTCATGGTGTCACAGTTTGTGAGTTCAAGCCCTGCACTGGGCTTTGTTCTGACAGCTCAGGGCCTGGAGTCCACTCTGGATTCTGTATCTTCCTGTCTCTCTGCTCCTCCCCAGCTCACACTCTGTCCCTCCCTTAAAAATAAACATTAAAAAAAAAAAAAGAAAGAAAGAAAGAAATGGACAGACCCAACAGGGAGAAAATCATTAATAGTAGAACTCAACACCATCAATCAACTAAATATAACAAACATTTATCAACAATTTCATCCCACAACAGCAGAATACACATTCTTCAAGTTCACATGGAACATTCGCCAAGATGGAACATAGTGGAGGCCCTAAAACACCCCTTAATAAATTTAAAGCAATACAAATCACACAATATCTTCTGTCACACCCCCAATGGAATTAAACTACAAATCAGTCACAGAAAGATAACTGAAAAATCCTGAAAAATATGAAAATTAAACAACACATTTTTAAGCAACACAGGAGTGAAAGAAGGAACTCAAGAGAAATTTTTAAAATATATTGAACTAAATGAAAATGCAAATACAACTTCATAAAATGTGTGTGATGCAGCACAAGCAGTGGTTGGAAATTTATAGCATTGAATGCATACATTAGAAAAGAAGTCCTGAAAATCAATTATCTAAGCTTCTGCCTTAGCAAACTGCAAAAAGAAAAGAAAATTAATTCTAAAATAAGCAGAAGAAACATTAAAAATTCAAGCAGCAATCATTGAACACGCAAAATAAAATTTAAAACTCAAAGGCCAACTAGGTTTGAAAAATTAATAAAGTTGATAAGCTTCCAAGCAGGCTAAGATAAAAAGAAAACCCAAATTAATAATATTGGAAATCAAAGAGAAAACATCACTACAGATCCTACGGAGATTAAAAGGATAATAAAGAATGCTATAAACAACATTTTGTCCACAAATTTGATAACCTAGAAATAGACCACTTCTTGAAAGACACAATCTACCAAAACTCACACAAGAGGAAATAAACTGACTAGGCTTGTATCTATTCAAAAAACTGAATCAATTATTAACAACAATCTTGCAACACAGAATGTACCAGGCCCAGATAGGTTCACTGGTGAATTATGCCAAACATGAAAGGAAAAAAACTATGCCAATCTCTACAATCTTTTTCAGAAGATAGAAGCAGAGAAAACACTTTTCAGGCTCATTCTGTGAGGTCAGCATTACCATAATACTAAATCAAAGATATTATAAGAAAATTACAGACCAATGGGACCTCTGGGTGGCTCAGTCAGTAAAGCATCTTGCTTTGGCCCACTCTTGTGGTTCATGAGTTCAAACCCTGTCTCAGACTCTGTGCTGACAGCTCAGAGCCTGGAGCCTACTTCACAATCTATGACTCCCTCTCTCTCTCTCTGCTCCTCCCATGCTTATCCTCGGTCTCATCTCTCTCTCAAAAAATAAATAAATGTTTAAAAATTTAAGAAAAAAATAAAACTACGGACCAGTATTTCTCATGAACATAGGTATAAAAATTCTCAGTAAAACATTAATAAATCAAATCCAATAATGTGTAAAAAGGAATTATACACCATACCCCAATATGATTTAGCCCAGGTAGGTTAGTTCAACATTCAAAAATCAAGTTAAGAGTAAACATTAAAAGTTAAAGAGGTAAATATGATCTGTCACATCAAAGACTAAAAAATAAAAATCATGGGATCTTACCTATAGATGCAGAAAAAAAAAAAACATTTTAAACAACCCAACACCTATTCATGATTTAAAAAAAAAAAAAAAAGTCTTGGTAAGGTAGGAATAGAGGGAAACCTCCTCAACTTCAATTTTAAAAATTAGACAAAAAAAATTATGGCTAACGTTACACTTAATGATGAGAAACTCAAAGCTTTCCTACTAAGATTAGGAGCCAGGCAAGGATCTGCCCTCTCACTACTGCTTTTCAACACCGTAATGGAAGTCCTGGTAATGCAAGAAGAAAAGGAAATTAAGGCATACAGATTGGAAGACAGAAATAAAACCACCTTCATTTCCAGATAACACTATCATCTACGTATAAAATCCTAAAATAATCAACAAATAAATCCTCCTTATAGATATAGAAAACCCACATAAGCAATGATAACAAGATTGCAGAATACAAGGTTACTATTCAAAAGTCCATCACTTTCTGTATACCAGCAAGGAACAGGTAGAATTTGAAAGCACAATAGCATTTATATGAACACCCCTAAAAATGAAATACTTAGGTACAAATCTAACAAAATATACATAAGATCTATAGGAGGAAAATGACAAAAGTCTGAAAAACTACAGAACTGTAAAACTTTACTCTTTTTTATCTGTCCTGTCTACCTGTTCCATCCTCACTTTCATTCCTTTTGATCCTCTTCCACCTTCATTTTCCTCTATGTACCATAACCTCTAGCTGTACTCACCTAATCTCAGCTCCTGAAAGATCATACCAATTTCTAGGTGCCTGGGCCTTTGCACACACTATTCTAATAAGCTTGCATTAATTGTGACTGTTATTAGCAATTATAAAGGACTATAGCAATGTTAATACAACCATTTGTTAACTTAGGGAAGAATAATACAAGTAAAGTAAAACAGGGCAATTTGAAGCACTCCCTTTCAGAGGCAGGACTACCTTCTTTCCAAAACTGCTTTGTCAAGATCACGGACAAATTATCCTAGGGTCCCTTTTCTGCCCTGCGTTTGCTTAACCTCTCAGTAGCGCTGATGAGTCTCTAGTAAAGCAAACTCCTCTCTGGCTTCAGGGACACTACATTCTCCTGTTCTTCTGATCCCTCAGGGTCCCTGTCTCCAGACCACCTGCTTCTCTCCTACTGGGACCTTTAAACATCAGGGTAACCCAGGACTCCATCCTCAGTCCCGCTCTGCTTACATTCACTTGTTGCACAATCGTATACATCCCCAGGACTTCGAATAACATCGATTTGTCAGTGGCTCTCACGTTTAGGTCTCCAGCTCTGACTTCTCTACCGGACTCCATATTCATTTATCCAACGGCCTATTTGACATTTCCTTCTGGAGATCTTAAAGGTATTTCAAACTTTATATATTCAAAACAAAACTTTCAACCTGCCTTCTCCCAACCCCAAATTCCTATTTCTCCCATGTTCTTTTTATCTCAGCAAAATGGCACCACAGCTGCTCGTACTAAAAACCAGGAATAATCTTGGATGGCTTTATTCATTTCACCTTCTATTATCTAATTTGTAGGCACATCTTTTTAATGCTACTTCACAAATATATCCTGCCTTCTCCTCCCTGGAAGAGAAGGAAACATGGAACTACCATTTACAACTTTCAGCATCTCTCGCCTGTTTTACTGAACAGCCTCCCACTGGACACCATGTCTGTATTCTTACCCTTTCACAATTAGTTATTTATGGAGTAGTAGAGGTCCTCTTCATAAAATATAATCAACTGTCATTCTCTAGCTGAACAATCCCTCAATGGCAACCCATTTTATCGTAGAATAAACTAAACCTTTTCTGTGACTGAGAATAGCCTTGATGTAATCCTGCCAATTTCTCAACCTTATCTGGCACTGGCCTCCCACTTTAACACTCCCCTCCAGCCAGACTGGCCTTGTTTCTGTCCTGTGAACTCCTTAGAATCATTCTGTCAACTTCTGGGCTTTTGTATTGTGCTTCCTCTGCTTAGAACACTTGGTCTCTCAGGTAGCTATGTAACTGGCTCCTTCTTATCATTTAAATCTCATCTGAAGATGTGGTTTATCTATACCATGGAATACTACATGGCGATGAGAAAGAATGAAATCTGGCCACGTGTAGCAACATGGATGGAACTGGTCGGTATTATGCTGAGCGAAATAAGTCAGGCAGAGAAGGACAAATATCATATGTTTGCACGTATAGGAGGATTAGGAGGAACTTGACGGAGGAACAAGGGGGAGAAGAAGGGCGGAAATGGTGGGGGAAAGGGAGAGAGGCAAACCATGAGAGACTCTTGAATGCTGACAAAAACTGAGGACTGATGGATGTGGGGGGGAGGGGGGATGGGCATGGAGGAGGGCACTTGTGGGGATGAGCACTGGGTGTTATGTGGAAACCAATATGACAATAAACTATTTGTAAAAAAAAAAGAAAGAAAGAAAGAAAGAAAGAAAGAAAGAAAAAAATCATAAAAAAAAAAATAAAAAATAAATCTCATCTGAATCTTACCTGTAAAAGCTGGTTCTTGAAAATCTTGCTGCTCTTCTTTACAACAACCTAGTCTAGTTTAGGTGATTGTATGTATAGTGATTCTCTAAAATAAGACCAGAAGCACAGGATGTGTTTTTGTTTTTCTTTAGAGAGAGAGAATGAGTGGGGAAGGGTTAGAGAGGGAGGAGAGAGAGAATCTTGGGCAGGCTGCATGCTCCGCACAGAGCCTGATGTGGCGCTCAATATCATGACCATGGGATCATAACCAGGAGTCAAAATCAAGAATGTGAGGCTTGGGGAGCGCCTGGGTGGCTCAGTCGGTTAAGCGTCCGACTTCGGATCTGAGCATGATCTTGGGGTTCACAGGTTTGAGCCCCACATCGGGCTCTGTACCGACAGCTCAGAGCCTGGAGGCTGTTTCAGATTCTGTATCTCTCGCTCTCTGACCCTCCTCTGCTCACGCTGTCTCTCTTTTTCTCTCTCTCTCTCTTTCTCTCTCTCTCTCTCAGAAATAAATATAACATTGAAAACATTAAAAAAAAAAAAAGAATCAGAGGCTTGGGGCACTTGGGTGGCTCAGTCAGTTATGAAGTCAGATCATGACTTCAGCTTAGGTCATGATCTATCAGTTGACAGATTCTAGCCCAGTATCGGGCTCTGTGCTGACAGCTAGCTCAGAGCCTGGAGCCTGCTTCAGATTCTGTGTCTCCCTCTCTCTCTGCCTCTCCCCCACTCACACTCTGTCTCTGTTTCTTTCTCTCTCTCAAAAAAATAAACATTAAAAAAATGTTTTTAATTAAAAAAAAAAAAAAAAGAATCAGAGGATTAACCAACTCTACCACATAGGCACCCCAGGAAGCACAGTTTTAAAGAAAATGAGTTCAACTTACAAGCTGTTGAGTGTGAGATAGGATGCTACCAAGCAGTTAAATAGATGGAATTCGCCTTTGGGAGAGATATGATCGAATATGTAGTTCCCAGTGCACGGTTTGCAGCAGAATGCATGCCAATCGGTAGGTTTGCCTCAGGAAATGAGAGAAGAAATGTTATAAAAGGACTTGCCATTTTACTGGTAAGGATAGGAAAGTTATCGAAAGGGCCCGAAGATAAGAAAGAATAGAAAGCCAGTGAAGAATGGGGATGCAAAGCAAAGGAGAAAGAAGTCTCCAGAAGAATAAAGTGATAAACTCTGTTAAAAAGTTAAAAGTTTAAGTGGAGCAAAAAGGGTTCATTGCTTTTGGAACTGAGAGGTCATTGATGGCTGGAGCATCAAGCTCAGTAGCAACAAATTTGAGGTAAAAAGTGAAGCGAGGATACTAGACTGCTTGTTTACAGAATGCTTGTCTTTGTCAAATATCAGGCCCCATGACGGCACACCCCAGTCTTTGCAGTATATTCCTGTTTTCTAGAACTCACTACAATATTAAATACATCATAGGCACCCTCAACAGTACGTAGCCAATGAAAGGGAGATACTGTGGGAGAAGAGAGAGGGCGGACAGGAAAGGGGGTCTGCGGAGAAAAAGGGAGAAACAAAGATAGGAAGGGAATGGTGGGGGAGGGGGCAAGCAACACAAGGAAAGATACAGCAGTGGGTAGACAGGATCTAACGGTTTTCAGTTTAGGAACATCTTGAGTACGGTATATGTGGAGGCAAAAACAACCTACAGGGAGCGTGTTGAGACACAAAAAAAGAAAGAAAAAAGGAAAGAGAAAGCTCTGTGAGAAGGTGGGAGGCGGGACCAGGAACTAACAAACGGATACATTTTAGATTGATAATCCAACAAAAACTGGGGCGCCTGGGGGGCTCAGTCGGTTTGGGGCCAACTTCGGCTCAGGTCATGATCTCACGGTTCGTGGGTCAATCCCCTAATCGGGCTCTGTGCTGACAGCCAGCTCAGAGCCTGGAGCCTGTTTCAGATTCTGTGTCTCCCTCTCTCTCTGACCCTCCCCTGCTCATGCTGTCTCTCTCTCTCTCAGAATTAAATAAGAAAACATTAAAAAAAAAAAAAACCAACAACTAGATAATCCAACAAAAATGAAGTTTCAGTGGGACTGGCAGAATGTCACTAATTGGCCACAAATGATCTGTAAAGGATAACTTTCAATTATTTAACAATACTATTATTTTCTTATTGGCTTAATAATGCAATTATATGAAATAGCTAATATTGATATCAGATTTTAAATTGATTAAATCCTTAATAACCCAGTTAAAGTTTGTACTTGCTCCATTAGAATTTTAATTTTTTTAGAAAAACTTTCTACTTTAGCTATAAAATACATTACCTATGAAGGTGAGGTAGAAATAGGACCAAGAATAAGGAAAAAATATATTTAATTTTCATATCAAATAATTGGCCGAATCTCAAAAATTTTGTTGTTCTGCTTTGCCAGTATCAGCACGAGTAGAGGGCGACAGAGGAAACAAAGAAATAAGGTTTGCTGTTTGTTATTTAGAAAAAGATTCCAGTCTAAGTCTCATCTATTTTAGTCAATGTCCTTTGAGGAATGTAAACTCCCCTCCACTTCCAGAAAAGAAAAAGAAACTAAGTAGTTACTAAACTCGACTGTGGTGCCATAGTGATGTAGCCAAGTTTCTTGTTTACCGAAATTGAACTGTCATAACATTTGTCCCGTATGTTCCTACCTAGGGGACAAGGCTCTACTGATTCTCTATGCTCTCTTAAACCTTATTTTGGCCTCACCCACTTGCCCAAGGAAAGAAATCCTAGTTCTCTCTAATTTGAACCTTGGTTGAAGACAGGCACAGTGGACAAATTTATTGCATGCCTAACTAGGGCATAAGCTGAGATTCTTCCCCTCTGTTTCATAGGATCCTTGTCAGGGTTGCCCTCAGAGATCATCATTTTGTAGAAGACTGTGAGACTCAGAAAGTCAGAGGAACCTGGTTACATACCATTAGATATCAACAAAATTAGGACTAGATCTCAGGTGTTGTGACTGCTAAACCAGTTCATTATCTACTGATCACCGCATGCCAAAAGTATTTGCAGGTATTTGTGGATAAAAAATTAACTGTGATACAAAGGTACAGTGAATCTGATCTGATTCTTCTAAAGTAAATTTTAAGCTCCACTTCTTTCCCAACTCTATGTTACCTTCTTTCACTAACTCGGAAATCAGTGAACCTATTCATTGGTAACCAGAGCCCATGTTCCCATTTTGCTTTTGGGGCATTTTATATCGTTCATTAAAGCTTCCTGTAGTGAGAATGGGCTCTATAAACAAAGGTGAAGCCTATTTTGGTCTGGTGAATTTGCAGTCTTTAAATCTAGATGGAACTTTGAAACAAATGGTTGGTTGAGATTTTGTGGCTGGTTTTCATTTCATGTGTAGATTCTTGTCATATGAGCAACTGAGAGTTTTGAGGTGGGTACCATGAGCCACTCCATAAGCATCCATGCCCCAACCCCACTGACCAAATCACACACCCCTTCTGCACCCCCTAGATTCTCTCAGCCCTCATGTATCTTGTCCCAGATCTGTGTCAATTCTGACACCTCCCCAGGGGTAGCCTGCCTATGCTTGGAGCACTCACCTCCCGCTGAGGTACCCTGTCTATGTAAGACCCTCCTGGGCACCTCTTCATCCCCCCCCCACCCTCCCCCCCACACAACTGAAGTGCAGCGGACTCTTACACCCCAAGATTTCTTTTGACCAAAGGGAGATGGGGGGCCACAGGATACATTTTTCCACATTTTCCTTCACCCCCATTATGGCCCAGAATACAGTTTCACCTAGACTCAAACAAATCTCTTCCTGCTTAACCCCAAGAACTCAGTCTTCAGCATCTTTGAAACCCCATTCTTTCTAATTCTTGTTTCTTAGGGAATTGTTGAAGCTAGCTTGTTGTGGCTCTTCTAGAGAGGAGAATGAAGGAGGGAAAAAGTGTGGGGAATGCAATGCTCATAAAAGCATGCCTCATAGTTCATCCCAGAGAGGGCGGCACTGACGTTAGGGGATACAATCATAAACCCTCTTGTTCATACATTTCTGGGCACATTCACAGAGACAGGGAGACCTCAATACACTTTTTAAAATTTTCCCTTATGTCCACTTACATCCATTATAGCTTCCCCTGGTTTTCTGCCCTCAAACTTCTCTGATAAAACTTCTCTGCTCAGGAAGTACTTCTTGAATTCAAACCTTCCCTCTCTTCAATTGTTATAACATTCTCACCTTTTTTTTTTTCTTAAAGTCTCTCTCCTCCACCTCCTTCCCTGTAGCACTGACTCTATATCCTTCTCCAATACTCCATTATGAACAACAGTAGCACTTCTAGATGTTTTCTAGGACTAAAAATACCTTAGGAGATTCAGAATGAGTCAGGATTCATATCAGAGCAGTGGTTTTTACCATATGATCCCTGAAGCAGCACCAGTGAGCACTGGAACTTGATAGAAAGGAAATTCTCAGCACTCACCCAAGACTTAGTCAGAAATCCTGGGAGGAGGGCCCAAAGATCTGGTTTTCCCAAGCTCTTTGAGTGTTTCTGAAGTGAGCTAAACTTGGAGGGTATAAGAGTAAGCACTGTCACGTGGTTCTCATGAATCCTCACTGTAGATCACAGTCACCTGGGAAACATTTAAGATGTAGAGATTCCTGGGGGACTACCCCAGAAGGCATATTCAGGTGGGCTCTGATGGGGCCCAGAGTTTGCCCAGAGTGAAATCACCTGATTTTACTGTTCGGCCAGGATGCTACACCACTGCGGTATTCTCAAAGAAGAACTAAACAGGACAAGAATTTTTCTATTGTGGAGGGTTTGGGAGGTGAGGTGTGGAGAGGGAGGATATGGTGCTAGTTTCCTGTTTTAAGTCCAAAACATTTAAGATCTTTATAACCTTAACTCTGAAGTATTCACATGAGTATAGAGCACTACTGCTTGTCCAACTTCTTAAAACTTGTTTCAGTAAAATATATAAATGGTCTTAGAATCTCTGAGCACATGTGGTAGAACTGCTTAAAGTAAGCGGAGTTGCTCGAGCAGCATGGACACGTAGATTGGCGACAGAGCCCTTGTGGTTCACGGAGGGCTGGCTGGGTGCCTTTCCCCTTAACAAATATAGCAGGGCCCTTTAGGTTTGCACCCTGGGCGACTGGCCTCCTCACACCCTCCTCTCGGCCCCCAATGCTTTGGAACACGACTGCAACTCTAATGTCTTCAGACAAAGGCATCATTTTCTTCAGTTTTTATTAATAGCAGCAAGTGTTGGAGACTTTGTAGACCGAACCCTGTGGGGAGAAAAGTTAGAGACCGCGTGTGGATTTAAGCATTATGCCACCTCATCAGGCAATTTTCCACTTTCTTTTCATAAGGACCAAAATAGACAATGGAAAAAACACCAACTGCAGTTTTCCAAATGGAAATGAGACACTGCTTGGGGGGTTCACCAGGAAAATTTATGTTTAGATAAAATAACACAATCACACAAATCTCTACCTTTTCTGGTTTAATCTGCCCTCATTACCACAGGCTGATTGGATTTGGGGGGTTTCTTTTAAGTAATCAAATGGCATGTAGTTGGAAGTGGTGGAAAAGGTTGACCCATGTATTCAGGTTTCAGTATTTTCATCTTGGTTGCATGAATTACCTTGATTAGAAAATCAATTACAATTAGCCAAAAATCCAGTGTGTTATCTGGTTACCCCAGAAACATTTACCAACCTGCAGTTCAGGGAAAATCACCAAAAGGCATGTGGTATTTATAAGGAACTGGAGTGCCAGCTTGTCTCTATGCCCAGCAACAATAAAATATTTTAAATATTTGTTTTGTGCTTGCAAGAGGCTGAATGAACATAAAGGAAATACATGAGACAGGCACTATGGTTATCCTCTAAGGGAAAACAACTGTTCTTCTGTTCACGATATTCTAAACAGTGCTGGGAATGGATACTCACTGCAAAAACTACCTGCTGAGAATTCCATAAAATCTGGAATCTCATCTATGAAGTTATCTGCAAAACTCAGGGAAAACAAACATGGAAGGAAACATTATGGAGGCAACTAGAACGCTGGTCCATGTCAGATGCATCCTGTTATAGACCTTTAAAACTGTCACTAAGTTCTCAGTGTTTTTAGGCATGTACTAGGGTGCTCCCTTTTAGCTTTCCCCCCAACACTCTTGATGTGCAGAGCCTGAAAGTAGCTGGGCAAGAAGTGGACAAATTTGCACAAGTGATTCCAACTCCTTCTGAGCTGGCAGGGGACCGACCCCTATCAGACCCCAGGAGGGCTTGACTAAAGGCCCAGGAGTGGGAAAGCAAACACACACTGACAGTAGAGAGACCAGTTGAGGAGCATGGCCACCGCACTCAGCCCAGTCATCAAAGGGAGACAGAGCTAGGCCATGATGGTGGCAGATTCCAGTCCTTGACCTGACCCAGGGAGGTGACCTTTGTGAGGAACTCTCTTGGCTGAAGTAGCGCCAAGGTAGCGATCTTCATTAGACACGTAAAAGCATATGCAGTAAGATGGTTTGCTCTAGTCATCATCTGAAGTATGACCGAAGGGCCTGTGAACTCTAAGGGAGATGTTTTGTTTGACTTCTTAAAAAAGGACCAATGTGGGGGCACCTGGGTGGCCCTGTTGGTTGAGCGTCTGACTTTGGCTCAGGTCATGATCTCACGGTTCGTGGGTTTGAGCCCTACATCTGGCTCTGTGCTGACAGCAAGCTGAGAGTCTGGAGCCTGTTTCGTTCTCTGTGTCTCCTTCTCTCTGTGACCCTCCCCTGATCATGCTGTCTCTCTCTCAGAAAAAAAATAAAACATTAAAAAAAAAAAAAAAGGACCAAGGTGCACAGGAAGCTCAAACACTTGGTGCTCCCTATTCCCCTTTTGAATCATTATTACTAAGAAAATTATTGTTGTAAGGAGCAACAAAATAGTAAAACTTGGAATTGAATTTTTGGGCAAAAAATTGGGCTTCAGATGCATGGATATAGACAGACTGGTGGTTACCACAGGGCATGGGGTAGTACAGATGAAGGGGATTGAGAAGTACAAACCTGGCACAAAAACAGACACATAGACCTATAGAATAGAATAGAGAACTCAGAAGTGGACCCACAAATGTATGGCCAACTAATCTTTGACAAAGCAGGAGAGAATATCCAGTGGAAAAAAGACAGCCTCTTTAACAGATGGTGCTGGGAGAACTGGACAGCAACATGCAGAAGAATGACACCAGATCATTTTCTCACACCATGCACAAAAATAAACTCAAAATGGATAAAAGACCTGAATGTGAGACAGAAAACCATCAAAACCCTAGAGGAGAAAGCAGGAAACAACTTTCTTGACTTCAGCCGCAGCAGTTTCTTACTTGACACATCCCCAAAGGCAAGGGTATCAAGAGCAAAAATGAACTATTGGGACCTCATCAAGATAAAACCTTCTGCACAGCAAAGGAAACAATCAATAAAACTAATAGGCAACTGACGGGATGGGAAAAGATAGTTGCAAATGACATATCAGATAAAGGGCTAGTATCCAAAATCTATAAGAAACTCACCAAACTCCACACCTGAAAAACAAATAATCCAGTGAAGAAATGGGCAAAATACATGAACAGACACTTCTCCAAAGAGGACATCCAGATGGCCAACAAACATATGAAATGATGCTCAGCATCCCTCATCATCAGGGAAATACAAATCAAAACGGCACTGAGATACCACCTCATGCCAGTCAGAGTGGCTAAAATGAACAAATCAGGAGACTCTAGATGCTGGCGAGGATGTGGAGAAAAGGGCACCCTCCTACACTGTTGGTGGGAATGTAAACTGGTGCAGCCCCTCTGGAAAACAATGTGGAGCTTCCTCAAAAAATTAACAATAGAACTCCCCTATGACCCAGCAATAGCATTGCTAGGAATTTACCCAAGAGATACAGGAGAGCTGATGCCTAGGGGCCCATGTACCCCAATGTTCATAGCAGCACTCTCAACAATAGCCAAATCATGGAAAGGGCCTAAGTGTCCATCAACTGATGAATGGATCAAGAAGATGTAGTTAGTTTATCTATACAATGGAATACTACATAGCAATGAGAAAGAATGAAATCTGGCCATGTGTAGCAATGTAGATGGAGCTTGAGGCTGTTATGCTGAGCGAAATAAGTCAGGCAGAGAAGGACAGATACCATATGTTTGCACGTATAGGTGGATTAGGAGGAACTTAAAGAGGACCATGGGGGAGGAGAAGGGGAAAATAGTAGTTGGGGAGAGGGAGGAAGGCAAACCATGAGAGACTCTTGAGTGCTGAGAACAAACTGAGGGCTGATGGGAGTGCGGGAGAGGGGAAGGGAGGTGATGGGCATGGAGGGGGTCACTTGTTGGGATGAGCACTGGGTGTTATATAGAAACCAACGTGACAATAAACTATGAAAGGAAAAATAAAAAAGAGAAGTACAAGCCTAATTATAGAATAAATGTGGCACGGGGATGTAATATATAATATGGACAATATAGTCAACATCATTTAATTGACTTTGTAAGGTGACAGATGGTAAGTAGACTTCTTGTGATCACTGCTCAGTGTATCACTACACAGAACCCCTGAAATTACTATCATGTTATATGTCATTTCACCTCAGTAATACACATAAAAAGAAAAAAGAAAAAGAAAAATGATGGGTTTTTAGGAGCCTCTACTGAAGTTGAATGACACTGTCACCCCTAAAAATTGAAATATGAACTTCAGCCTTAATCCTTAGCCCTTTTCTCAGCCATCTGTTTATTAGTCAGATATAGTGAGCCAAAGTTAAAACTGGACTTTTTCTGCTCCAAAACTATATGATCTTTGGATACAACAAAATGATTTTTTGAATTTGGTAGAATTAAAGGGCCAAAAGCAAAACACAGAGGAGGCAATGCTGGAGTGAATCCCTAAGGATGTGTGGAAACTAGTCAGGATAACAAAGGACAGGATTATTTAAACCCAGAGAAGCCACAAAAGATAATACCCTGGAATCTTCATCAGAGAAAGATGTAAAAATATTTTCTGCCCACGAAAGTATTTTTTAATGCTGACTATATATTGTGTCATAAAAACAAAACCTACAGACTGTAGTTATAAGTTGAAAAATACAAACGTAGACATTTCTAGAGTCATAAAAATAGGTAACCCTGAACTTGGACGAGTGGCCAGGCAGTACGTTAAATGTTTTCTGTGTATTGCCTCACTGGATTGTCTAGTGGTCCTGCTAGGTAAACAATGTTATTACTCTCCCTCTCTAGATGAGAAAGCTAAAATCTGACAGACTTGATGCTGGATTTATTTAGCTCCTGAACTCACCCTCGTGACTATGATTATACATCATTACATGGCCTCATCGATATCACCTTTTCCAGAGATATCAGCATATTAAGATCCACAAGAATATTTATCACCAAAGCACATAGAATACCGGAATTAACGTCTTGGCACAAGTTGTGAAAGTGTACGTCTGGGCTCTCAGATCTATTTTTCACTTTTTTGGGTTTTTTTGGGGGGGGGGTTGTTTGTTTTGGTTCTTTACAATTTAGAGTACTTTTTAAAATTTTTTATCTATTTTTGAGAGGGAGGGGCAGTGAAAGAGGGACAGAGGATCCGAAGCAGGTTCTGTACTGACAGCGGAGAGCCCAATGTGGGGCTCGAACCCATGAACCAAACCATGAGCTCATGGCCTGAGCCAAAATTAGATGCTTAACCAACCGAGCCGCATAGGTGGCCCCAATTTTTGGTGCTTTTAATCCTTTATTTTTCCCTCTGCATTTCCCCCAAATCGTATGCAGACTGCTAATTGGACTTTCTGAATCAATACATTGGGCTTAGTAGAAATGGAAACCAGAAAAAAAGATGTTTTGATGTTGTAGACTTTCCTTTAACCTCAGATTTTTTTTATACAACTGTAATCATTATATATACAACTCTGAGTCGTGTCCCATTCATTCAAATTATAAGTGTTTCTTACATTATTAAACACACTTACAAAACCATTTAATAGTTGCCTCTATTCTCACCAGTGGATAAATCATAGGTCTGTAACCAACTCTCCATCATGTGACTAAAGCTAAATTTGAAGTATAAAGGTTAACCTAACTCTTACTTCAGCCTAGACCTAGGAACTAATCAGTGGATACTGCTCTCAGAGTAGGTACCTAAAAGGCTATTGCAATCAGTGAATTATACAGCATGTCACACTTGATCAATTTTTACCCTATTAACAGTGATTACACGTTTCTCGAGTTTCAGAGAGAAAGCAAATAATTGACCACAGCTGGCAATATTTTATTTTACATGGAGCACCACAGCTGGAGGAATGCCAGCCTAACCTTGAACAGGGCTTTAATTGACTGCAAACATTTAGGGGCAATGTCTTGTGCTGACTAACTTTCTCTTCTTTGCTAACTTTCCATTTGGTATCTGAACATTTTCAAAAGTACACAGAGGAATCACATAGCCTTCAGTGAGGCCCAGGAAGAACCCAGGAGCCCAACAAGCTTTATTCTAAGAATGCAATACAATCCTGATCATGTGGGATATATCATAGGCATTTCTAAATGCCTATGGAAATTGGAAACTCATTTGATCCCCTCAGGTTTTACAGCTGCTTCAAATCGGTAAGCAAGGACAGTCATTTCAGAGTAGATGTTCTGAATGCCAGTGATTCTTGCCACAAGATTTTTATAAACAAGAATGAAATAAAAAATGAGAAGAGCAAAAGAGAAATAAAAACTATTCCTACCACTTAGGTTTACAACGTCTTCCTGGGAGTCACCATATTTTACGTGAGTTAACTGATTAAACACAGAAGTGTCCCATGAGTGAGTGTGTGTGTGGTGCAGCTTTATTAATATCATGTTTATCCATTCTGCATTCGTAGCTGCAATAGTTTTGTTATTAGAAAGAAATGTCAAATCCATTCTAGCCTCAAAATCCACAGAATTTGCATCAAGCTGTTGTATGATTTTAATTTTAATATTCCTAAATTTCCAGTGATTGTTTTTCACTGGGCATTGTAAGAAAAAGGGGAAAAATGATCATAGGAAATATTTTCTGGGACACATCCTTGATTTACTAAAAATAGAGACAGAAGCCAAGAACCCCGTCTTACTACAGCTGCTTTCTACTCGACAGAACAAAGGATGCTGCTGTCTACAGTAAAGGCACTTACGGTCCACACTTGAAATAACAAAAATAATCCTTAAAAAATTAAAATAATACAGTGTAGCATAGCCTAACTTAAAGCATAATTAAGCATCAATTGGAATCAGCTGATGAAATATTTTCTCTTATAATAGACGTCTACATATGTGAATACATACACCTACATATTCATATATACTACCCACAAACTCTTGCCTGCTATACTGTTGATTTTAAAACTTTGATAAATCAGCATTTTAGAGCTTGTCTATAGTTTCACTATTATTGTTTACTTTCCATTTTAAAATGTAGGCTTACAATGTCTGTTTTTATATGCAACAATTTTCTAGTTGAACTATGTGAGTAGCCTTTGAGCTTTTACTTTACTTTCAAAATCTTACTTTTAAGAAAATATTGACTGATAACCTTTAAATATGCCTCCAAATTCCTTGGGCCCATTTTTTTGTGCCCCCCCCCCCCCCCCCCCCCGGATTATGGTGAATGTCACTCCTGCACGCCAGGGAATGGCTTTAGGGGCAAAAGAATCTTGTAGGTATTTTATCCCAGATATTGTTTTAATAATAATACTTCAAACTGCGGTGTCATTTGGGGCTATAAAAAATGTATGAATAATTTTAGGTGGTAATATAGATATAAAACCTGAAAACTCATAGTAACAAGAGAATAATTTCACACAACTTTAAAAACTGGTGACTTAGACTGATGTTACCATGGCACATCTACTTGCCTGCAAATGCAACCTTTGTCTTATTTTACTTTTTTTTTTTTTAACCCAGCTTGCAGGTCTGCAGTCCCTTCCTCCCATGGGCATCAAATGGAGCTCTTGTACTGGTACAGGGTCTTTTGTGCCATCAGGTGTGGGAATGTAGTAACCTTTTCACTGCCGCAATTAGAAATAACAAAGAGGTATGTATTCACTCAGTTTATAAATTCTTAGCATTAATGGTTGGCCCAGGACTGGTCAAGTTATTAGACTGGTTCATATCTGGTTCATTGTGTTTCTGCCTTAGTAAAATAAGCATGCAGCTAGGATTCTCATGCTCAAAGCTAGACACCAGTTTATAGGGCAAAAGGCAACCGAGCAATTTCATTTTTGCCATTATTTGGGCCACACATTCTCACAAGCACCACTGCACACAGTTTGGTTCTGAGAAGACTGATAGGAGTTTTGTGTCTCTTTTCTTAGTTCGAACATACAGCTTATCCTGAATTTGGCAGATGACGGTTATACAAGACTTTTCCTAACTGCTTTTCATGCATAGTTGGAAGAAACAGCAGGCAGCCTGGAAGTGAAGATTTGTGGAAATGGTAGCCGAAAGTGCTTCCTGTCCTGTGTTTGTTGTTGACAATTAGAGGAGCGTGCCCAAGCAGCTTTGGGCTGTAGAAGGCAGGGGTGACCAAATTGCACATACAACTACTTTTATCAGTATACGCAACAGAGGGGCAAAAATTAGTTGTGATGCATTTACCTTGTTGTATATGTAACTGCGGAACATGAGGGTGGGAAAGTCTAGCCAGTTTTCCCGAATTTGAGCTAATCTTGTGGAAAGTCACACATTTAAGCTATTTTGTTTTCTGTTCGTGGCTGGTGAAAAGTTATCCACTTTCTCAACTCTGCAAGCTTTAACAAAAGCAATACTTGGTTGGCAACAATAAAACAAAGACCTCAGATTCATTCAAGGTTTTCTTATTTAAAAGACATCGTTTTGTTGTGTGTTTGTTTGTTTGTTTGTTTGTTTTTTTAACCAAAGGCAGGCAAACAAAGGGAAATATCAAGTAAGGGTATTTTGTGGGAGACATAGTCAACAACGGTATTTGGGCAGCCACAGCATACTAAATTGTTAAGCTGCTCATGGTAGTTCAAATGCCATCTGGTGAGAGGCAACCCAAACCGTGTGAACAACCACCCACAGGTAAGCTGATGGGACTGGGGGGTGCAGAGAGCGAGAAGCTCCTGGGCGGATTCTGGCTCTGTAAGAAACAGTACTGGAGCAGTTCCCAGGTACGGGGACTGGTGGTGCATCTTTCCCTTGAGCCATTTGATACTAGCTCCCCCAAGACGCCTGTTAGAGCTCAGAGGTCACCACGGCATCTCCAGGAGTTGGGCGGTGAGATGAGCCACGGCAGCAGGGACGGGTCTGTGCGGCAGCCCGTTGGCGTGTCCCAGCCACAAGGAAGAAGGGATGGGTCTCTTTGCAGAGTTCAGGCTTGGTACTGTGGACCTCCAGCGTGATAACCCTTCGGAACAACTGAGGTCTGACCGTGGACATCACCGCTGGCTGAGGACTGCAGAAAGCAGACTTCACAAGGAAACAGCTGTTCTGCGAACTGCTCACCTTCCCTACTTTGTTTACCTACCAAAAATTTTACAGCAGCAGAATCTGCAATGGCATTTTCTTTCCAGCGCTGGCACCAAGGTCTCTTGAATCATTCCATTATAATCCTAGCCTAGTGTTTGCCTCATTTTCTCTAACATGTTTTTATCTTATCATTAATGTATGCCACTAGGGTTTAACACTCTAATGTCGAGCTATCAAAAAAGTATTCTTTGCACCCTTAAAGAGCTTATGTTGGCTCATCTGTTTTGCTTATCAGTTTCTGCTACCTTCCTCACGCCTACCTTCTTTTTCCCTAGATTAGATTTTTACTCAAATACTACTAAGTTTCAAAAGAAGTATTTCAGGAATTGTACGTATGAGGGTGCTAGAGGTCAGAAATCCCATAAAGATAAGACACAAAAACTTCTAGGTCACCTGCCCTCATCAAAAACAGAAGCATCTGAAGAAAGCTGCCTGAAATAAGATGGAAACTCACTCATACAAAGTCCGCTCATGGAAAATTTCTTACAGCGTCGAATGCTGAGTTGACTCTGGCATTCTTCACATTGGGTAGTTGCAGATGTCTTTCCCTACAAATCTTACTTTGTAGCCTAATAACCTCCTTCCTGAATTCCAAAGTTATTTCAATACCTGTGTATCTTTTAAAAGCTGAGTGAATGAATGAAATTGTTTAAGAAGAATACAACTTTCACTGCATTTGCAAGTACTGATGGTGTATACTAATCTATATTCCATAAGGAAAAGGTAAGAAGTTTTGGAAAATCAGCATAACAAATCACTTTCCGACAGTATCTGCATCTCACAGCTTGTTGAAATCATCTCTAAGGTGGCGGACACCATGTACAAATATGGTTTTGTCGGGATCCTAAACCCTTGGATTGTGTTTAATTATAGTTGACGCTTAGAACTTTTCAGCCAGATTAGCCAGTACTTCTACTCCTTGCTTATTTGCAAAACTGTGTATTTAACTCTGGGAAAACATCTCCTAACTGAAACCTCCTAAAGTCAAGGTCTTAATCCGCAGGCAAACACAATGTTGGCCACATTTCATGTAGGTTGTAAAAGCCTGCTCTGTTCATTGATTGGAATGATTCAGTGGTAGTCACATAATTGTTTCTCCCAGGCCACTAAGAAATGTAAACTAACCCTGGTAACAAAGTTAAAGTCTGATTTATTAAGACGGCATACATATTTCATATACCTAATTCATTCCTGCACCCTCGAATGGGATTAAATAATGCAGAATCACCTCTAACTCTGTAATCCTGCTTTTACATCACCTTCCAAGAGATGTCAACATGGACATATTTACACATATAAAGCCATATCCATTATAATAATAACAAATGCCTTTCTAGATGTTCCTAATACAACTTTTTGTAATTATTTGCAACCTTCTGGCAGTACTTCAGCCCAGACTCCAACATCTTTCAACAGGAATCCTGTAGTTTCACATAAAGTAACCCTTCAACTGAGCATTTCTACTTAATCTTGTTTAGAAGCTTTGCCCTATCTCATTTAATTAAGTTATGGAATGAAGAACCACTAAAAAGAACAGAAATAGGAACCCTATATAGTTTGGAAATATGTTATTTATCAAATATATGCTGGTGACTTCTAAATTAGCACATATAGCTTTCTCCTAAGTTCCAGACTATGTAGCTTACCACCTATTCAGCGTCTTCCTGTTGAGTGATAAGTATTTCAAACTCAATACAGCCAAATCAGAACTTTTATTTCTCCACAAACCATCCATCCAATTTTTCCCTCTTCCTAGGCCCTCCTCATCTTAGTAAATCCATCAGTGTGGCTCAAGTGAGAAAATTGCTTGTCACCTTTGACTCTTCTCTCTTTCCAGCTCTATACAGCCAACCCATCAGCTAGTCCTATGTCCTATGGTTCCAAAATCTAATATGCATCTTGAGTCTGTCCGCTTCCCTCCATAACCACCCTAATCCAAACAACCATCATCTTTCACCTGGAATAGTGCAACAGCCTCCTTTCCCTAATCATGCCCCAACCTCATACCAATTGTGCTCATAGAATTAGTCATCTTTCAAAAACAAATCTGATCATGTTATTCTCCTGCTTTGAACATGCTAATGGTTTGGCATATCACATTGACATGAACCCAACTATATAATGTGGCCACCACAGCTCTCCATACTTGCCCTTCTAACTTCTCCAATCTGTTGCCCACCTCTCTCTCCATTCCCCATTCTACTACCTCCACAGGTCCTCCAACTGGTAAGGTAATTTCCCACTTCAGGATTTCCGAATGGCCTTGAAACCCACCTGGGCCACTAGCCCCACATCAAGCAGAACAGGTTCCTTCTTATCCTGTTGTAATCAATTAAAATATTTCTTCCACAGAGAAAATTCCCCTAGCCACCAAGCATGAATTCAGACTTTTTGAGCCCTAACTTAGGCAATTTGGTGGAATCTTTTTAAGGGAAGTAATTTTTTAAATCTTATATTTGTGAACTTTACAAAAACCCATGATCATGGCTGCCTCAGGACCTTGGAAGAGGCCAGGGGACATGTGAAGGACACTGACACTCGGTCTTACTAGCTTCGCAGTGATTCTACTTCTATGACTAACTTTGTTCAGCAGAGAGTCACCTGCTTCTCACCATCTCCCTCTCCACCTCCACCCCTAATATCATTGCATCTTAGTTGTCTGTTTAGCACTTCTCACTATATGTCACTTGCCTTGTCTGCTTCCTGTATCAGATGGTACAACAGGACAGAGACGGTGCCAGAATGCCCACCACCAAACGTAACATCTGGCACAGTAGCACTCAGTAAAAATTTGCCCTTGAATGACAAAGTGTCCTTTAAGATTAACAGTGCTAGATAAATGTAAAGAGCTATTTTACAATTTAAATTTGCATGTCTTTGAAGCAGGCTTGTTTTTCTTCTCTTTTGTTCATTAGAAGAAGAAGTTTACATTATGGCACAATTCCTGGTGCAGAGGAAACAATTGTTATGGCCTTTTTATCTGCAACAAGCCTCAGGAATTTTTAAGACCATAACCTAATTTCCAGAGATGAAAAAAAAAAAAAAAAAAGCAGTTGTCCAAGAGGGTTGGGGTTACCTGGGTCAAAATCACCATGCTCTGTGTTTTGGAGCCTTCAGCATGGCTTCTGACTATTTAACACTAAACTGGGGCCAGGGTATTAGCAATCTCTATGGAGCTCTGGTCATTTTCTAGGCTCTAGCCTGTCCTTGGATACAGCTGTGTGCCCATTGCCTCATTTATTCATGGGTTTTTTAGTCACCCTGGGCTCATCACACAAGACATTTTCCCACCCTCCAGGCTGTGACTTTGAGAAGGGGATCAAGTCAAGGGCCTGTGGTTTGTCTCCAAGGAGGGCTAACACCTGAACCCAGGCATGTTTGAAGCGATCACATTCCTTCCTGAGTGTGAAAGAGAAAAGTAGGACTTGAAATGAGACCAAAACTTATTAAGATAATACCCAATCTAAGTCTGAAATACTTAGAGATCTGCCTACGTAAGTGTAAGATGTTGAACAAGTACTTTAAAGAAAGTATAACGTTTATCATCGTAGCTAAATATTTCATGTTGTTTGACATTTTTTGTGCTAAAACCTGCAGTGGAAATTGCCAATAGCAGAAATTATTAACTTCTAGAATTATCTTACAAAAAGAGATTATTTAATGTCTTCCAGAATAATCTATTTTAATGGGATAGATAGATGATAGATAAGCCACTATCTTACATAGGTTATATTTAGTTTTACCTGGACAAGATAAAGAATTAGTGAGGTTGCTCTTAGGTCTAGAATGCCTGAAAATTTTGTCTGCCTTCCGCTGAAAGTCCTTAAAAGTCCTCAAAAAAGACTAAACTGCACAAATCCAGAAATGAACTCAAGATTCTTTTGTATTTATACGATGCATTCCATTTGTTGAATGGCTCACGATCAATGCCATTTATTTATGTATGACAGGTTCAACAGTCATCTGGATATTTTATGGTTAAATTAACCTGAGCTATTTTAATTATGCCGGCAACTGAACCTCATTCCTCCACCTTGCAGATTGAACCTTAGTATGACTATACTCACCTTTAAGCTACAGTATTTCAAACACAAACTTCTGGCTGGGAGCAGTTTCAGAATCAATTTACATTCAAATAAAAAGGGACTCCAGTGAGAGGCACATGAAGATGTTTACATTATGGGGCATGTGGGACTCATCAGGCAGGGAACGCAGTTGTAAATCAAGCTTCTGGTGAATGGGTTAAACACACAAGAGGGTTTTAGTGCATGGGCGACTCTTCCTAGTATTTTTTTTAAATAATATTTTTAAAATGACAACTGCCAACCATATTTATAGTTTTTCATTATTATAGGCATGCCAGTTTTAAAAATAGGGGCTAATTAGCAGTAGGAACACATGTCAATACACTAAACTAGAATGAATGGGAAAGGAGGCAAGAGAGGAATGAGACCAGCAATTAGAGGGACTTTTAAAAGAATTACCCTTTGTTCTTATTTCTTTTGTAGATTCTACCATCTTGTATGATGTATGGATTTTCCCTGCTGGATCATCCTAAGGAATGTGCCTCTGTAGGAAAACAACAACAAAATATTACTGGGTGGTCAAAGAAGCCCTGTGAATAACTACTTAAACGGGGCAACTAATGTCTCCCTTTCCTGGCGTCCTTCAATCCCCTATTCTCGATGCTAAGTACCATGTACTTTCCTGCTACTTCTAGGGTCTCTTTCAACCCTAGACTGATACTAGGAAATGGTAATTTGGTATCTTTCCCAAGCCCTTGCATTTCATTCCTGAAGAGAACAATGTTCTACCCAATAGATTAACTCTCTAACGGTAAAATTTTAAGGCAAAGTCCTACTTAAGCACAAGCCTAAACTTTCTCAGTAGTTAAGTCTCTAGGCCACCAAAACTACCTATTTCACTAAGTCCAAAAAACTATAAGATAAATGAAACTAGTTAGTGAGAATTTGATTAGACCCACAAAGATAGGCAAACTACAGCCCCAAGGCTAAATCTAGCCTACCTCCTGTTTTTTGCAAATAAAGTTTTATTGGAACACCACCATGCTCATTCATATATGCATTATCCATCCTGCTTTTAAGCCTGAAGGGCAGAGCTGGCAACAGAGGCTGTATGGCCCACAAAGTCTTAAATATTTACTATGCGACTCTTTACAGAAAGGTGTGCCAACCCCCGGATTAGGTTGTTCCCTTTTTCGGCTGGCTCACAGGTTATCGTCTATTTTTCCAGTATGTGCTAGTCCAAGCCCTTATGAGTTATCCTTATTTCCCAAGCTTCAATAAAAGCTGCCTCTGTTTTGAGAACCCTCAGTGTGCAGCCTGGAATGCAGAGCCTGCACTTTTGAAATATAAACACTTTGTCTCGATATAATTTTAGTACTTCTGGAACTCCCTAGGAAATGAAAAACACCAAGAAGCTCCTCTGACAAAATCAGCTCATACTGAGAACACATAGCTTTGCAAGAGGTCCCTGCTTGCTCACCTAAACAATGAACAATAACCATTCTGGGGGACCAAAATTTTACCAATAAGAAAACTATCGGTTACTTCTTTTGCTCCTTTACGTGTAATTACCTCTCACTTACAACGAATAACACTAAAGTACAAAAACCCAGCTCCAAAGTTGGAAGAATAAGTGGTCCAGTTTGGAAGTTGACATCTGCATAGAAATAACCAGCGTAAAGATGTTATGCTTTTTATAAGTTTACCATCCTTTGTTTTTAAAAGTGCTTGGAGAACCATTTGAGTTTTTTGATTTCCAAAACAAATCCTATTTGGAAGAAAACAAATTAAAAACATTTTTATTCTAATGTTTATTTTTGAAAGAGAGAGAGAGAGACAAGAGCATGAGTCGGGGAGCGGCAGAGAGAGATGGAGACACAGAACCGGAAGCAGGGGCTTAAACCCACAAACCATGAGATCATGACCTGAGCTGAAGTCAGACACTCAACCAATTGAGCCACCCAGGCACCCAAGAAGAAAACAAATTTTTATCAGTTATAATAGTATTTGTAGAATTATTAGGCAGTTTTTCCAGCATCTAATTTTTTTAATAGAGTAAGTATTCATCTGGTCTCCTGACCACATTACTGTCTAAGCACATTTACTGAGGAAAAGGAAACAAAAAAAGATTTCAGTCTTCAACTTGAGAGTGAAGGAGGGAGATTTTTTTGGGTTTGTCATCTTAATGATGACAGAGGGAGAACAGAGCAGGATGTAGGATCTCTTGGAAGCGATCCTTGGTTTTATCTTCTTCTGGCTACGTGAAAACTCACTAGAGCCCCGTGTGAGAACTGTGCACCTTACAAAGAGAATTCCAGATGGGGCGCCTGGGTGGCTTAGTCAGTTAAGCGTCCGACTTTTGCTTAGGTCATGATCTCGCGGTTCGTGGGTTCGAGCCCCGCGTCGGGCTCTGTGCTGACTGCCAGCTCAGAGCCTGGAGCCTGTTTCAGAGTCTGTGACTCCCTCTCTCTCTGACCCTCCCCTGCTCACGCTGTCTCTCTCTCTCTCTCTCTCTCCTAGAAATAAATAAAAATATATTAAAAAAAGAGAATTCCAGAGTAAAAGGTTGAATAATTCTGATATTTTAAGCATCTACCATGCTCCAGGGAATGTTCAATAGGCTCTGCCCAGTTTAACTCACCCGATCTTAAAACTTGGAGAGCAGTCTAAACAGTCCGAAAGTTTCAAAGAAAGAATCTGAACCCAGGTGCCCTAAATTCAAAGCTCTTTTCCAGGTGTGATAAGGGGGCCATCTGATGACTGAATGTTTCTAAGGAAGGAGTGTGGGCAGCTGTAGTTTCGGGCTGTTGGTACTGGGTACACAAGAGAAGCTAGAGACAAGAGTGCCCGAACTAGCGATTTGAAAGACATTCAGATGAGCTTCATGGACATTGATCAGAGGTTTTAAAGAATGTCAATCTCTTCCATTTGCTCCATGCTTGATTTTCTAGCAATTCCGAATATAGTTCCTACAGGCCTGTATTTGATTTAATGAGCAGAACAATATGAAGAGAAGCAGAGCGAGTGAGGAGGAGTAAAGGGAGAGAGATAAATGTGCACAGACAGGACAGTGTAGTCTTTGTGGGTGTATTTCTGAGCTTCGTGGTTCTTTTTAAAGCTTTAATGGCATCACTTTGAGTAATAAGTCACAGGGAAAGAGTTTTTCAGTAGGGATTTTGTGTATATTCATCTATTCATTTGTCCAGTTAAGTCATAACTATTTACATCAAATTCTGTTCTTAATCCTAGTGCAAGGATCCTATCTCTGAGAAGCCCTGATTCCCCCAGAGTCACCAAAATAGTCTAGGAATAAAATTAGAGGGAACAATCAACTTGATTCACATTGTCATCCAGTGTAGACAAGAAATACTTTGCTCTCTGTTTCACGACTATTTACCATCCCAAGCTATCCTAGGCTTCATGTAGCACCTACCCTTGCTGATGCCCCAAGTTTTCCTAAGACTCAACCCTACAATCCCATTCAATCCCATTTCATGATGTTAAATGCGGGTGGAGAGGGTGCTGGCTGTTTGGAAGGGCATCCCCAGCACAACTATGCTACTAAGACGTGCCATTCCCCTCCACAGCTGTGAGATTAGTGGGCAGTTCTGTTCTGCATTCCCTTTCACTTCTCATTTAGCCTCCTCAGCCCACACATCCTTTCCTTTCCAGATGCACACGCTTTCTTGAGCACGACCTTCCCTTCTTCATAGTTCCTTGAATTCTCAACACCCGCCATTCAAAGTAGAAACAACAAATAATGGTTACACTTTACCCAAAGAAACCTCAGCTTTAGGTGTCTTTCAATTTGTTGACTCCCGGTCATAATAAAAATATTTAATGAAAGATAAGTAAGAGGAATCAGGTCATGTAGAATTGTTTTCTTTCTCCGCTATGGAGGATGCTGGTAGCAGGAGGGATTAAGGGAAGATCTAAGAATGAGAAACGAGAGTTCCCAGTGGAAAGCAGTCAGTCTAGTTTTATTTGTAGTTACCGTCAACCTTCAATTTCAACTTTCTTCCTGACCTTCATAAGTACTACTAACGCCATACTTCTCTCCAAATTCAAGGGAAAACAGACACTTAGAGGGAAAATACTTTTTCCTCCTGAGAATCATGTAACTTAAGTAATGCCAAAACAAAAGAACCTATTAATGCCAAAAGAATCACTCTACTTATTCATTTACCTGCTCATCCTCTACAAGACTCCTTCCATGAAACTTTAATTTTACAGGCAAGGAAAACTGAAGAGCAAAAATGACAGTACCTGGGATAAAATTGGAATTATATTACATATGCTTTCTGGCATTCAGTCAGTAGATCTCAGTTTAAGAAAAAAGTCTTAATTGTCCACTCCGTGCCTGACACAATGCCAGGATGTGTTGATCTTTTTATCAGCATTTCCAATGGTTGAAAACATATAACTTGGGAAATAAAAATAAGAGGGTCTGAGGCCCAGCTCCACTCCTTGCATAACTTAATTTCTTCATCTATAAAATGGAGTCTGTGAAAGTTTACTTCACAGGCTTTCAAGGGTTACATGAAGTTATAATGCATGCAGATATTTTGTATAGAGCTCCAGCCACCATCAGATATTAGTAGCCAAAGAGATAACTATCAAAAGTTACGACTATACCATTGTTTTGTTATTAATACAGCTGGGAACCATATTCAAAAATGCTATCAGTTAGATTTCAGTGACAGTATTAGATATTCCTGCTTTATCTCATTTTTGCCATATTCTTGAAAGCTCATACTAAATACTAAAACTCTAAATACCAATCTTGGAATACTTTTTTTGTCATTTTACTTGTTGAAAAAATAATAGCAAGTAATTTCTTGCAGAAGGCAATAAGTAGTGCTATTTACTCACAGTGATTGTAATTTTTGTATTTGCCTTCTTAATACATAACAGATGTGGAGAGCCATGGATCGGTCCCACCCCACCCCCCAATGCTCGGTGCAACATATGGCACCGAGTCAGATTACACTCTGTACGTGACACAGTAAAATACTCACATATCTGTGAAGAGACTCCGAGTTTGCTGTTATTTTAATTTTTGCTATTTAGCATGCATCTAACATTTTGTTGCTGTGACTTGGCTGGGGAAATTAAAATCCTGAAGGTGAACAAACGTTTTCAAAGAAATTTTAAATGAATTTTATAGATCTCAAGGTCAACAAGGACACATATAGATTAAAATTTCAGTGGCTTTCAAAGTTAGAACCTGTCAGAAAAGCCTGTAGAGAGAGACACTAATAAGGTGCATTTGCATTATGGCAATGGCAGATGAGAAATGATTTTGCAGTCTGATTAGTAATATGAGCACCATGAAAAAAACATGTTATCTCCCAAAAGAGGCTTGCACATAATTAATGAAGATATTCCAACTATCAAACTGAATGCCAGAAGTATTTTTTTCATGGACCTCATACCATTAGAAACTTTAACTGACAGAGCCCCACACAGAAAAACAAAATCAGGCATCGCCAGTGCAGATCGCTGGAGGGAAGGTGGCAAAGCACACAGTTGAATCCCAAAATCTAGTTCTCTTTTGTTTATGAACATAATTGTCCATGTACTGCGCATAAATTGTGTCACATCTCTACACAGAAGCTGATCATTACCGCCACCGCTGTCCCCCTTCCCGGAACAAAACACTGCAGGTGCCTGGACACATCTGTGGCTTCAGTTGTACCTCAAAATAGTTCATCACACTGTGCTTTGGAATAAATGACGACATTTTGTGAATTTGAGAAATCAATTCTTTTAAATCTCCTACAGTCCATTCTTGCCCTCCTTCTCGCAATGAACATGAAAGATGAGGAACGCGGGACAGTGCAGAAGCTCCACTTTCCAGTCCTCAATCTTGAAGCTCAAGTTGGGGCATCAACATCAGGACGACAGATCCCAAGGCGCAGTTCTTCCCTTGCGGCACTTCACTACTGCCCTGTGACACCCAAACTCACCTTCTAACGGCTGTAACAGCAGCATCTAGAAAGAGATGCACCTGTGTCAGCCATCTGAGAATAAAGCCCAAGGGGCAGGTAGACAAAATACCTGATAGCAACCACACAGCAGCTCAAAGGAGCATGCAGTCTTCATGGAGGCAAAGATGGGAACTCTTTATTCTGCGATTCCAGAAACTATAGGGGCTTGGACATCAGCCAGAAGGTCGAGATGTTCGCTTACTTTCAAAAGAGAGAATTTAAAGGAATTATTATTGACTCTTTGGGCAAATGTTTGTTCTGGACTGAATTTCATTCCTGCATGATTGTCCTTGTAGAAGGAAGCACAGCACCATTTTGCTTCATAAATGTTTTATTTTCAGCATACCATAGCTTGGAAATTTAGCTCTACTCATATCAAACATGTAAATTGAAGGGAATGAGACTTCTAAGTAATTGGCACAAGCTCTGAAGAACTTGTCGGAGGAAGGAAGGAAGAGCATCAGTTATTCCCAAAGGTCTCTGGGAACACTGCAGTTTGGGTAGCAAGGTTGTGCACTTGGTTTAAAAGTCAGAATAACCTCTCTCCTGGGGCACCTGGGTGGCTCAGTTGGCTAAGCGTCAGAGTTCAGCTCAGGTCATGATCTCACGATTCAGGAGTCAGAGCCTTGTGTAGGGCTCTTTGCCGTCAGAACAGAGCCTGCTTCGGATGCTCTGCCTTCCTCTCTGTCCCTCCCTTGCCTGCATGCTCTTTCAAAAATAAATAAAAATATTAAAAGAATAATCTCTCTCCTAACAACTGTTATTCCTTTTATTAGGCATATTTTACTGAGTGTTAAACAGCACAAATCCAAATGAACAAGTACACGCCTGTAATTCAGTCCAGTTTGGGTGTGACTGCACAAACACACATGCACACCCTTGCACATTTTACCATGCTGCAAACTATAGCGTTTTACAGAGCTATGTGTCTTTCAAAAATAACACCCTGGTGCACGTGCATACATGCTTTCTTTTCCTGGTCAATGCAGCAAGTCAAGATTTATTTTAAAAGATGAAAAAAACTTACACCGATGGGTTTGTTTAACGGGAAGCAAACTTAACAGAGCTACACTGATAACAGCAGATGTCTAGTTACAATTCACTTCCCTAATGCTGATCAATATATTCACAAACAAACCAAATGTATTGCCAGAAGAAAAATGTTACTGTTAACCTCCCAATAGCTACTGGTTTCAGCTGTGCTTCTCAATCAGCAAAATGTTCCTTCCTCAGCTCCTAGCACTATTTATTTTGCTTCCTGCCAATCTCGCAAATAATTTATCTTGTGTGTCGTTTCCTCATAAATATTTCCTGGTGCTTGATTGCTTTGCCTGTGTGGCATCTGATTTCAAACTGCCATTTTACCTTTATAAACATTCAGAACTTTTAAGCATGAGGAGAATGCCCAAAAGGCATGTGGAAATGAGCCTGTAATTAGATGAGCAGACTATGTTTTACAGCCTATCTAGCGCTCTGCGTATACCAGAAATCTCTCTTTGCATCTGATATTGCATTCCCAATCTGGGTGCAGAACAGCAAATTAACATTTACTCCAGCAAAAAGGCCCTGGCATCAACATGTTTAATTTATTATTATTGCAAAGAACAGTTTTCCCAGAATTAGTGAAACAGAATACATACATTTAAGGAGCTGCACTCAGACCACAAAAAAAAAAAAAAAAAAGAGAAGAGAAAAACAGAACACGAAAGAGAAAATAGAAGGAATATCAGTTACCACATGATTTTTGTGGTAAAAAAATAGAGTATGACGTGCAATAGTGCAATTTTCCTTTGCTAGTCCAGCAATGCAAGTCTTAATAGGAAGTCCACTGGTGTTCTGTCTGCATTTCAGGATTTAGTTGCGTGCTTGCCGGGGGTTGGAGCTCTTGCCAGATTTCTGACTCTGAGTGGAATCACTAGTACTTGAATCAGTTTTATTGAGTCCAAGATGGCGGAGCTTCATATCCCAGCGCTGTGAAATTCAAAACGGAAAATGCTCACATGCATGTATCACCAGGGTCATCATCATGTCTATTATTCTAACAACTAAGTATGACCACAAAGTCAGAACTCAAAAGCATTTTCCAAAAGTATAAAATTCATATCCCAGGATAAGAAAATTGATGCTACATGAACATAGTTCTCTGATCATAAAAAGCACCAAATTGGCCACCTATAATATATCAGGTATGTTTTCATATCAAACCTTAAACTTAAAATTTCCATGTCAAATGGTGACAAAAATATCGATCAAAACCTGTGGGTATTTCCGGAGCTAACATACATGAGTCTGGCACTACACAGAGGATCAACAGATGGAAGATTTACACAGAGATTTTGAAGGGCTATTCTTCTTCATCTTCTTCTTTTACAATACATCAGAACACAGCCTTTTAAAACATATGTGATTTAAGCAGTGTAAAAAATGGAAATTTGGGGGCAAATGAGATCTCTTAAAAATATATTTCCAAGTAATATCAACCAAGTGTGACAATCACAACAGACAAGTTCCTGCACTGCACTCTGTTTTACAAAGCAGACATTACCGATGTTTCTAATAACCACAATCAAGTTCACTAATATTGCATAATAACACTACCAATAGTGTTTACATGTAATATAATAAATTAAAAGGAAGTTATATTATGGGTATTAAAGGTCGTGACTAAGGACCACAGCACTAGTTCTCAAATCACCCAGAGACATTATTTCAGATTCTCATTCAGTAGGTCTGGGCTGGGGCCCAAGATCTTCATCCCTAGCAAGCTCCCAGGTGATGCCAATGTTGCTGGTCCAAAGACCACACTTTGAGCAGCAAGGAGCTAATATCAGATGGCCCAAGTCCAAATTCTACCTCTATCAGTTACCATGCATAGTTTCTTAAATGTATTAAACCTCATTTTCATCATTAACACATTGGAATTAATAAAAGAATATACTTATAAGACTATTCTGAAGATTAGCAAATGAAAAATATATGAAGGGCTTAGTACATAATTATCATTTTTTTTCAATTACTGAAAGTCATTCTTCATTTTAGCATAAATTTACAATCTTATTGTTTTTCATATTAAAAAACAGTCTGATTCTCAGCTGCCCAAGGCAGACCAAATATTTTGATTCGAACAACCTGCTATAACAGAGACTTAGGTAGACAACCATCTGCATGGCAAAAATCAAAAGAAAGTCTTTACTTTGTTCTTATTCTATTCATTAAGCAAAAAAAGGGGGGAAAATCAGTTGAAAATGGTAACTCTTACTTGAAAAAAAAAACTATCCTCCATAAAACTCTTTTCTACATCCTCAAATTGACTGGAAAACTAAACTAAGGATCTCAATTATTCTAGCCAAAAGAGATTTTTTACCCAAGATCTTTAGCCATGAGTATCTGCATATCAGTTAAAATTGTTGGGGTCCCTAGGTGGCTCAGTCGGTTAAATGTCTGACTTCAGCTCAGGTCATAATCTCACAGTTCATGAGTTCGAGCCCCACATCAGGCTCGCTGTCAGCACAGAGCCTGCTTCAGATCCTCTGTCCCAGACTCTCCCTCCTTGCTCTCTCTCAAAATAAATAAACTTAAAATCATTCACATTATTGGTTTAATTCTTCCCTTTAGCATGTTTAAATCTAGACTGAGATATAAAGGATTTCACAATAACTCTGTGAGTGCCCTGTAGAAAGCAATGGAAAATATTTGCCTAAGAAAGGATAAACAAGCCATGTGTCCTGGGTCTTCACTTGATGGTAATTGTTTTGGTACCAAAAGAGAAGCAGCAAGCAAGCCTCGTTACAGGCTTTGCAGCAGGGATGTTGAAAGCTCTTCCAACCGGTACTGGAATTTAGGACAAATTCCTATTCTGCATTAGCAAGCAGAAAACCAAATTAAAAGGACAGTGAAAGATTCCAACTTACTGAAGAAGAGCCACTTTTTAATAAACACCAAAGTAATTGAAAAGAGATACAAATGGAGAATTCCCACAGGTATGAGCTAGAAATACATCTCACTTTTGACAAATAGACCAGGAAAAAAAAGAACTTAATGAAGGGTAGCTCTCCCTGCAAAATAATGCCCTTACATTTTTGTAGGTCACTTCAACTCAAATGTGTCTGCTGTGTCAAGTGCCAGATGTATAAGATAAACTGCCCAGGGGTGTTTAGCTTACCCTTTAAATGTTTCCCAAGCCTTCAAACTCACAGAAGGAAGAGATGTATTATGTTTGGTACAATTCCCACTCTTTCTTTCTCCCTGCCCCCCCCCCCCCACACACCACCCTTTTGAATTCTTTGCCAATCTGTGCATACATTCCTTTCTTTGGAACAGATTTGCTTAGTATAGTAAGAAAAAAATAAAACCTTCTAACCTTTATTTTTTATTTTTTTAATGTTTTATTTATTTCTAAGAGAGAGAGAGAGAGAGACAGCGTGAGCTGGGGAGGGTCAGAGAGAGAGGGAGTCACAGACTGTGAAACAGGCTCCAGGCTCTGAGCAGGCAGTCAGCACAGAGCCCGCCGCGGGGCTCGAACCCACGAACCGCGAGATCATGAGCTAAGCGCAAGTCAGATGCTCAACCGACTAAGCCACCCAGGCACCCCCCTTCTAACCTTTTTAAAGTTTATTTATTTGAGAGAGAGAGAGAGCACGAGTAGGGGACAGGCAGAAATAGAGAGAATCCCAAGCAGGCTCTGTTCTATAAGCACAAAGCCTGATGTGGGGCTCAATCTCATGAACCATGAGATCATGACTGAGCCAAAATCCAGAGTCAGAGACTCAACTGACTGAGACACCCAGGTGCCCCTATTGTGACTTTTTAAATGCATCACTTCCAGGATCTAAGAATTACTGGCTTAAAAACAAAGTTACGTTACCACTCTAAGGACCTAATTTGGTAAGATCTCTTATTCATAGATGAACATGACTGCATTTCATACAGAAGAATTGGTGTCTGTGAACTGTCACAACATCAGTAGCTTCCTACCCATCCTTTATTCTCCCCTTCTTCTTTTACTCCCAGAACTGCAATTTGTTCAAGGAAGCAATATGCCCAGGTAAAAAACTGCATTTTCCAGTCCCTTGTGCAGCTAGAAATAGATATGAAACTAAGGCCTAAGTAAAAATTGCTAGGTGGGGCACTTGGAAACTCCTTTATACCTCCTTTTTTTCTCCCTGAAACATAGGTGTGATGCTGGAGTGGGAAGCCATTTTGTGACCTCCAAGTGAACACGAGCATGGAAGCAATCCCTTAAAAACAGCAGAACAGTAAGCTAGAAGGAGCTGGAGCCCTAATGATAATGTGGAGCTACCCAGCCAGGACTGGATTAACCATAGCTAGACTTCCCATTGTGTGAAGCTAGGCAACTGTAGTTAAACCTCTGATACACTTATAGAGAATTCATTCCTTAAATGAAATTGACATTAAAGACAAACTCAGTCCTTAGAATTTGAGATACACACACACACACACACACACACACACACACACACAGATCAGGTTTTAAACTTTTTCATGCTGTTAAGAGGGCAGCTATTTTGTTTAAATGCCAAATGTCTGGTTTTCTACTTTTATTTTTTATGTATCACTTTGAACATAAAGTATAGGCTTACCTTAACTTTTTTACCGAGTCGATCCTTCCATTTCTCAGCAATAGAACCTTCCACCAACAGTAATCTGTATTTTTTAAAGAAGCAACCATTTTTGAAAAATTAAAAGATATTACTGAAAAATGCAAGAAATCATTGCTAAGAAACACTTACTGTTTATTCTACAATAGGACAGTCAGGTTTCAGAATAGCAATTCTTAACAATTAGGGAGTCAGAGACTCCTTTAAGAAGAAATGATGTTATGATCCCTCCCCCTAGAAAAATGCACACCCACTAATTGCACACATACACTTTTCTACCCAATACATAATATTGAGGGGCCCAACTAAAACCTATCTGTAATCCCCTAAGAGTTAGCCAGATCCCCAGGTAAGAACTCCAGAGTAAGATCTCAAGAGAAATGAAATAAAGAAATGATAGGTATAGCAATTATTCTGAATCTTTAAGGAGTGAATTACCTAGAGCGTTCCTCATCTTCATAGCCCATGATGATATACTCTTCATTAACATTAAGTGGAGGACACAGGCAGCCAGAGCTGGTGTAAAGGTTAATGCTTTCTTTTGGAATGTTTACCAGAGAAGCCTTTAGAATCTCCTTCACCTCAACTACTACAGTCACATCATGGCACTTGGTCTTAACTTCTTTAACTTTAGCCCGAATAACTGGATAAAAGAAAATAAAGTCAATATGGTAATATGATACACAATAGATGTCCCATTCAAAAAAGACAGGTGAGCTTTCTAGTCAATTTGTATCCACTTCGTGCTCAATGAATGGAGAGGAAAAGTCAATCAGATATGTTTGTCTTAGACAATAGTGAATGACACACTATACACCTGCCCCCTTTAATGTTCAGCCCTGATCCCCTTCCAATTTGTTTGTCCCTATATATTTGTGTATGTGTACATACACACATGCATACATTTGTGTATACACATATACATGTGTACATGTGTGCATACATGTATCTCATAAGGAAAAATCCATTTAGGTAATCAAAGATTGAGTGAATCTGATGTGATTTTCCTCCAAAATTTTTATTTTGAATGTGTCCATGTCTGTAGCTTTGATTGCTATCAACAGAAGTTTATATTAATTTCACTATATGTAAAGACCTAGTACTTGAATATGCTCTGTTTACTTGTCAGTATTCTTCTATCAGATCTATTAATAGATTTTTCTAAAGAGTTGGGGTCTTTGGTGCTTTCATGTCCTGTTCTACAGTGTTCCCCAACTGCTTCCACCATATTTCCACCTTTCCTTACGTTAGTGACTCTTTAGACATCAGCTCATTTCTTCTCCTTCGTTTCAGTACAAATTAACTTTTATATTTTCCTGTGAGCATACACTTTTTTTAAAATAAAAACTGCTACCACTAGATTATTTCCTCCATCTGCTTTGAAGTCAGACACTCCAACATTTCTTCCTCTCATGTGGTATAGACAATGGTCTAATGTGTCAATTGCGTTAATCTACCTCTCTCAGTGGAAACGCTGGCACCCGATTTATCTCACAAGAGCCAGCTTCACTCCTCAACATAAAGATGAACTGCTGTAAAAATAACCAATTCTGCTGCAAAGTCAAAGTATTTGTCTCAGAATCTGGAAAGCACAGTTCTGTTTCTAATCTGTGTATTCTGTCCTTTGGAAGAGCCAAATTTTTTAGATTCCTCCTTCTGATAAATGAGTTAACTTTTTTTTTTTTTTTTTGGAAGGGGGAATTTGAAAAACCTACAAGGAAGTAAAAATGTCAATTAGTAAGAAGCCAATGGCTTTTGACGAGGCTCCCTGGCTGCTCTAGTTCAATATCCAGGGATGTCATATGGAGGAAGACACAATATATCCAATTTTTGAAAGCCTCTTAGGAACAGATATGCAAACCACTTTCATCTGAGTCCCATCCCATGTATTTTAGGTCTTTTGAGCTACAAAGGAATGGAAAAAAAGTAATCCATAAAAACATAAAGCTAGCTAATAAACCATTCTCCCCATCAATGCCTCAAGTCTATATGGAAACATTCAATAACATTCCACCAGTACAACATATGTATGATAGAAATTAAATTGTGAATTTGAAAAACTTTAGGACAAAATCTCATTTTGCTCCTCAGGTATTTCCATTTCTGGAGAAACTATGAGAACTTACAGCAAACAAAATGTAACTACCCAGCTGTTCCTGCTTGGTACAGCTTGTGAGTTAAGAAATGCCTTATTAGTGTTCTCTCTAGTCTGTATTTTACCAAAAAATAAGACTGCCCTTTTTGAAATGTCATTTGGGAGAATCAGTTGATAAATTGACAAGCCCAGCTAGCAGGCATTTTTTTGTGTCCTGGTTTATGTAAATATACTTCATAGCATCCATCAACCCTTAGAGATTAGCAAACTGTGCAAATGTTCTCAAACTAATGATTTATTTACCCAGTGTGTCTAATATTTTCATTAGAAATTTTTAGCACATGTACCCACTCCAAAATAAATATCTCTCTACAAGACTTACTTTATTATTCAAGTAATTTTGTTAAAGCTCAAGAGCTTTTACTGAATTAATCTGAATGAAGCACTCCCGTCCCAACTTTGTTTTCTCATTAGACACAGGCAAATAGTTGTGATAAAAATCAACAGATTTTAGAATTTAAACTGCATTTTCTGTTCAGAATTCTTCCTTCTATCTAATCATTTGAGTGCCTGCCTTCCCCCAAAGACGTTCTAAGTTAAACCACAGAAACATGAAAATCCTTCAACTTTGGGCAACCTGGTTATTGTTTGGCTATGAGAAAGAAATGATCTCCTTCCCATTAACTGTGATCTGTATTCCATTTTACATTATAATATTCCCTCAGCTACTGTGTCAAAAATCCTCTTTTCATGACTTGTAACCACTAGTAATTTAACTTTTAATCAAATCAGCAGAATCAACAGTTTCAGTAGTAAGAAAAAGTAAAAAACAATAATAAAAAAATAAATACCAAGTAAACTAAATTTCCTTGAAATACCATTTTTTATTATGCTTTTTTAAGTGTAACTATACTTAAAGTCCATATAACATTTTTCAATCTTGAAAAACTAATCTCCTAAAAATCAAGACCTCCATTTCCCTGTGATTTTTCATATCGGGTTTTAGAAGAATGGGTCCTCCAATGAGCAGCCAGGAATTTGACTTCTCAGAAAAACATGACCTTTCAACCTTGAAAGCCACCATTGGCTAAGAGAAATCAGATTCCTCTAAAGATGAGTAGTAAGCGGGGGTGCCTCAGTTGGTTAAGTGTCAGACTTTGGCTCGGGTCATGATCTCATGGCTCATGAGTTCAATCCCCACATTCAGGTTCTGTGCTGACAGCTCAGAGCCTGGATCCTGTTTCAGATTCTTGGTCTCCCTTTCTCTCTCTACCCTTGCCCCACTTGTGTGCTCTCTCTCTCTCAAAACTAAATAAATATTTAAAATTTTTTAATAAAATGAGTAGTTAATAAAAAATGAAAATTGATTCCACTGAAGAAAAACTTGTAAAACTAGTGCATTTCAGAGATTTATGTGCCTGCGAATTTTCTATCTTATACCTTTTAATATATGATATTTTTATAGATACCAAAGCTTACTCTTACAGAGTCTTACCAATTTCTCTCCTCCCAACTCCCAACAGGACAGAAATAAATCTGCTATATGTCTTAGGTCCTCTAAAATAAGTCCTGTAAATTTGATAATAAAATTCTCATTTTAATAAAAGTTTCCTTTAAAAATCTATTTAGTAGTCATGTTTATTCATTGACTCGACATCGACAATCTTCTTCAGAGGGAGTCACATGACCTTTATTAATCTCATAGATGCTCGGGGAAAAATCACTATAAAATGCCTATGGATTACAGCAAATGTTGATTTGTCCCTTACTTTATCAACTGGAAAACTGAGTTTTCTGAATATAAGAATAAGTGATATTTATCACCATGAAGTATGCCAGTACCCAAAAGTACATTCTAAATAATTTTAAAAAGGACAACTTAGATTCAATAATCGCTGATAAAATTAGGATAGTAATACATCTCACGGAGCAGTTGAGGAAACGATAAAAGACAGTGTATGGAAACCACCCGGCACAGTACCTGGTACAAAGACAGGAGGCTTTTTCCTCCTGCAGCTAAATCTGTTGGCTCCCTTTAGATCGGTGGTTCTTAGATTAATATTTTGTCAAAATGTCACATTTCGATGTCAAACTGGACAATAAAACATTTCCTCAATTGAATACTAACAACTTCTATGTTACTTTCCGACTCTGTCAATGTGTTCCGTGAGACAGACTGATTGGAGAAACCAAGCTGTCCTCTGCTAACCATCCAACCCTTAGCATCAAAATGCTCCTCTGTCCACCCCAGTGAGGCTGAGAAGCACAACTGAAAACCCATGCATGCAGCCCCAAACATTCAAGCTCAAATCCTCCTCAGGATCTCAGAGAGGAAGAGTCCCTCCCATCTAGTTTGAAATGCAGCTCTGCGTACTTAACTATGTGGTTCTAGGATGCCAGCAGTGCTGCCTAATATGTTTCAAAAACAAGCATTGGTCAAGAATTTTGCCCATTAGACATTTTACTCGTTTGGAACAGGTGACTATGTGCTTAAAAGTTGTCCTTGTTTGGTTTTAAGCCTTATCCTTAAACTGCTCTAATTCTCCCTCCCTCTCCCTCTCTCTGTCTCTCTCCCTCTCCCCCTCCCTCCCTCCCTCTCTCTCTCTCTCTCTCTCTCACACACACATACACACACACACACACACACACACACAACTTTCTTAGCACTGCAGTTATCCTTACCATAGTTGTAATTGTTTCGGAAATAGGTCTTCTGTGTAGCTCTAATAGGCTTACACTTGCAGCGTTCTGAAAAATACAACATTTTAGCTGTAAGCAAACATTCAACACGAGCTTTCTTTTGTTCATTCACATTTTTTAGTAAGATTAGATCCAAATTTGGTGGTTTTGTATTCCCAATTTTTAAAAATGGAAAGTTATCTAGTTTTATTGTATAGTTGCTTCATTTCATACTGAATTTTTTTCAAATTTTTCCAAGAGATATTCTTTCTATTAAAATATAGTTGACACATGTTACATTAGTTTCCGGTATACAACATCCTGATTCCACAAATCTATACATTACGCTATGCTCGCTGTAAGTGTAACTACCATCTGTCACCACACAACACTGTTAGAATACTATTAACCATATTCCTTATATTGCATCTTTTATCCTTGCAACTTATTTATCCCATAACTGGATGGCCATACCTCTCACTCCCCTTCATCCCTCCTGCCCATCCCAACCCCCACTCCCCAACCCCCAGCAACAACCACTTTGTTCTCTGTATTTATGGGTCCATTTCTGTTTTTGTTTTGTTTTTTAGATCCCACATATAAGTGAAATAAATCATATGATATTTGTCTTTCTCAGTGTGACTTCTTTCATTTAGCATTATACCCTTTAGATCCATCCATGTTGTCACAAATGACAAGATCTCACTCTTTTTTATGGCTAATATTCCAGTGGGTGTGTGTGTGTGTGTGTGTGTGTGTACGCACACATCTTTTTTATCCGTTCATCTATCAATGGACACGTAGGTTGTTTCCTTATCTTGGCTATTATAAATAATTCTGCAATAAACAAAGGGGTGTATATATCTATCCAAATTAGTATCTTTTTTTCTTTGGGTAAATACCTAGTAATGGAAATACTAAATCATCTGGTGTTTTCATTTTTAATTTTTTTTTAACTTTTTAATGTTTTACTTATTTTTGAGAGAGAAAGAGAGACAGCGTGAACAGGAGAGGGTCAGAGAGAGACGGAGATACATACAGAATCTGAAGACAGGCTCCAGGCTCTGAGCTAGCTGTCAGTACAGAGTCTGATGCGGGGCTCGAATCCACAAACCGCAAGTTCATGACCTGAGCCAAAGTCGGACGCTTAACTGACTATAAATTTCCACCACACAGGTGCCCCATTTTTTGTTTTTTTAAAGTGCTACATCCAATAGGGGGCTTGAACTCAATCTGAAATCAGGAGCTGCATGTTATGCTGACCAAGCCAGCCAGGCACCCCTTTACTGCTAATTTTTTGAGAAGTCTCCATACTATTTTTCATGGTGGCTGTACCAATTTACATTCCTATGAGGAGTTCATGAGGGAGTGATATTCTTGAGAGGATTTCTGAAGAAGTAACTGTTATGGTCTTTGATTTACAAACTGTCCTCACCCGTATACAGAAAGGGATTTGTGCTTTCTATCATTTAGAAATAGGTATTTCTCAAACCTAATGCATGTGGATAAATTATCTACATATTTGGAATTCTTTAGAAATTTGCTCATACTCTAATAAAAAAAATCCTGGCAAAACTATACCAAGTAGTACAGTATCAAATACGATATGATTCGATGATGTTGTTACCATGCATAACTTTGCTTGAAGCATAAACAAATGGATTCCATAACATTCCCAAAAGTTTTTCAAAAATTTTATCAAAAACAAAGTGATTTAGGAAGATTTCAAGTAGGTATTTACATAATTATATATACACCACTACCTACACATAGCTAGACCATTTCCTAATAGCTAATAGTGAAGTAGTTATATTCTTGGGACTATATTTGATTATTCATCTACAGTGCACTTAATTTCTGCAAGCCTTAGAGGTGGCAATACCATACCATATATATGACCCTTGCCATGCTTCCAATCCCTAGCTTTCACTATAAACAATCATTTGCCTAGTTGAAGAAACTAGTAGTTCAATACAATAATAAAAGGAGAAGTGGAAATTTATATTTACAAGGCTCAAAGATGGAAGAACTTCCTTTTACTTATTTATGCTAACTCAAACCAAACATATTCACACCTAAGTGTATTCATGCAAAATATATCTTAGATCAATAAATTTGGAGGATTATTCTTCTTAAGTTCAGTTACTCACATCTATATATATATATCCCCAAATGCCCAAGAACTGGGAAATTACAAAGAAACCACAGAGAGATATACTGCTTGCATTATATTTTTTGCATCTGCCACCCTAAATCAGAGAGCAACACCCTTTTTAAAAAAAACATCAATAGTTGATTTCACAGGCTTTTTATGGAGCCAGTAATATTATTGTCATTTCTATTTTAATTTGCTAATAATTTTGCTACTAGTCTTCCTCTCCCAGCTTCTAAATGCATAAGGTTTTTAGATTTTGTTTTCTACAGTGGCAAAACAAAATCTATTATTTACTGAGGTTTGCACAAAAGACCGTTAGATATTGATTTGCTTACATTCCACCATTGAGAAGAAAGGGTTGTAAAGGAACTGCCTTGGTGTTTTTAATCCAAGGAAAAAATATATATGAAAATGTTAAAGGAGCTGGCTGTGACAAAATAAATGACAAAGAATTCTTCAAATGTGAGGACTTGTTTATATTAACAACTCATTTGACTCAGTGTCTAGAACTGAATATAACATCATGAATTGCAGAACCGCGGGTCGTCCTACATCTCACCAGCATCCATGGACCTCCATCAGGAAATCATCTTTGACAGCTCTCCCTCACGTTCTTGGTTGGTTCTCTCAGGCACTCGCTTAGAATCAACGACTTCCTGCTTCTCTGCTAATGAAACTGAAGACTCTTTATTATCCTGGTACAAACATGAGTGTATCACTCTCATGTGAATATTAGTTTGCAAAATTAACATGCCTGAGCTCCACAGAATCTGGTTTGCAAATCAGAGGAGATGCCCCCCAGTGAACTGCAGAGCCAGAGCCACAAACAGCCTCAGGGTCTCAACAAGGAGGCTTCTTATTAACATAGTTCAGGGAGGAAAGTAATCACATCATTCTTTATTCCAAATTTTGTTCATAAAAATGGGCTCATAGAAAACACATGATAATAGTATTTTTCAAGAGTCATATGGTCTTATAAAATCTAAAGAATTACAATTACCTGACACAATTGGGAAATTTGATTCTCAGTGGACCTTCCCTACTTAACACAATCTATTCAAGTTAATGCTTAAGTGTTATAAAACTTTCTAACCGTGACCTTTATTTGAAATTGACTACCATTGGGTCTCACGTAGAGCCATAAGACTGTAACTAACTTCCTTTGCCAGATTCTAAAACCCCTATAACCTTTCATGTCCAATGACTTTGGAATACCACCATCTAGGAATTAATATGTTTCTACTTTTTCTGGGAAAAGACATCTTATGTCTGTGTGCAGGATTTATTGTCAAAAAATTCATGGGGATGAAAGAAATATAATTTTATTTGTATTTCAGTTTCCACTATAATTCTTTCAAGATTGACTCATTCTAATCAGATTAGAGTCTGAATAATTTTAATTTGTACCAAATGTATTATACGTTTTAGATCTTGGCATTTGACCCTTGAAGCCCACTTGTCCCCTTCCCTCCATTTTAAGCAACATAGGAGCAAACCACAAATTTTAAAAACATAAAAAATAAATGTTTACTATTTGAAAGTCTATATTCTTAACTATGGCTTCTTTACAGAGACCCAGATCTATATTTTTAAGATGTGTCCATAAGTATGCCCTGAGGTGATCTGTAAACATATCTTTTAGAGTTACTGGGAGAATTAAAAGATATAAAAACATCAAGTACACATTTGACACATCAAATGTTCACATATGGGACCATTCTAATAAGCATTCGAATGCGAGAGAATCTGGCGACATGATTAAGGGAACATGGATTTGAATCCCATTTCCATTCCTTCCTAGTTGTATGACCTTGGGCAAGTTACCTCGAGCAAAACCTATTTCTAAATTAACACTGACTACTTCATAGGGTTTTATTAAGAGCTTAAAGAATAATTCACTTAAGGAATTTGACACAGAGCCTATTACTTAGTAATCATTCACTGAATGTTAGCTGTTAGCAGTAGTAATATATAAATAAAATCCAAAGATCTCAAGGTATTTTACGCAAACTCAAGAGCAGTTGATGAAACAGATAATTTTCTAACAAAAAGTCATTTGCAAGTTGATTTAAAGATTAAGGTTTAAAGTTTATACTTAAATCTTTAAGTTTAAAGGTGAAAATGTGCTAAATTTTCTCTAGAGGTAGAAACTTTTACAGGTATTACATTTACTTGGGGGTGTAGAACTATATAAAAATTAGAATTTAGAAATCACATTGGTATTATGCTCACATAAGGGTACACTACTCCACACAAAAAAGAATGAAAGAATACAAGAAATGGATAAGTACCAAAAACATTATGCAAAACAAAAGTAGCCAGTCACAAAAGAATATGTACTATATGATTCCATTTACATGAACATGAAGGACAGACATTAATCTATGGTAATAAAAATAACACCTGGCTTACCTCACAGTGAGGTGGGTGACTGGGCACAAGGGAATTCTTAGGGATGATGGAAATATTCTTTATTTTGATCTGGGTCATAGCTACACAGGTATAAACATTTGTCAAAATTCAGCATGGCATACACTTAATGATGCATTTTACTGTAAGTAAATTACATATCGATAAAGTACCATTAACAAAAATTCATGAGACCTTCCTTTCATATTCCCATAAATTGAAGTGTGCCATGACTTAGCAGCTGATCATTACTGTTTAAAATAATATTTATTTCCCAATCATATGCATAAGGCAAAGAATATATTAGATTTTATTTTGGATAAGAGCACTATGTGGAAAATGCAATGCAGTTGATTGGTGAACCTCCGTAATATAATAAGGCTTTAAAAAGCAAAAATAACATTTGCTCAGTTTAGCTTAAAAAAACAAACCTCAAAATTGCAATAAAGGTCTCTATTCATAGTAATTTGTACTTTATAAAAGGGAACTGTTTAAGATTGAGAGGGCTAATACTGTATTAATAAGAAAAGGAAATTTAGTTTATTCCTTTAGGACTTAGGTCTTTGGAAATTTTTAAATAAACTGCCCTTCACAACATTTCTGGATCCAAGAGTCATTCAGGATATAGAAAATATAGTCAATGCGATTTGCCCATTTTCTCCTGAGATCTCAAGTGTTATGTTCAGTGATATACTCTAAAAAGGTCAATTAACTTGGGGTGCCTGAGTGGCTCAGTTGGTTAAGTGTCCAAATATGGTTCAGTTCATGATCTCACGGTTCGTGAGTTCGAGCCCCACATCAGGCACTGTGCTGACAACTCAGAGCCTGGCGCCTGCTTGGGGGGGGGGGGGGGGGTGTGTGTGTGTGTGTGTGTGTGTGTGTGTGTGTGTGTGTGTGTCCCTCCCCTGCTCAGCTCACACTCTGTCTGTCTCTCTCTCTCAAAAATAAATAAACATTTAAAAAAATGTTTTTGTTTTTTACAAAAAAACACGCCTGGGTGGCTCAGTCATTAAGCCTCCAACTTCAGCTCAGGTTATGATCTCACAGTTCATGGGTTCTAGCTCAGAGCCTGGAGCCTGGTTCAGATTCTGTGTCTCCCTCTCTCTCTCTCTCATCCTCCCCTGCTCACTCTGTCTCTCTCTCTCTCTCTCTCTCTCTCTCTCTCTCTCAGAAATAAATAAAACATTAAAAAAAACCTTTTTTAAAATAAAATATAAAGAGGTCAATTAACAAAAGCATAAAGTAGACTTCATCATTTGGAACATCATGTATCTATCTACCCCTCCCAAGCACATAGAAAAGAAGTGACAGAAAAGGGAGGTGCTGTCACTGCTCACCCCCCTCATCCCATGTCCTGGGCACATAGTATGCCTGGTACAAGGAGGTGCCCATTACGTTTTTTAAAAAGTTTTTTTTATTTTGAAAGGGTGGTGAGGGGCAGAGATAGAGGGAGAGAATCCCAAGTAGGCTCCATACTGAGAGCACAGAGCCTAACATGGGACTCGATCTCACAAATGGTGAGGTCAGGACCTGAGCCAAAATCAAGAGTGGGACTCTTAACTGACTGAGCCCCTCAGGCCCCCTGGGCCATTACATTTCTAATGTAATGTAAGTTATTACATTAGTGGATGGATCAATAAATTGACTATGAAGTTTCAATGCTGGGGACCCAGGAAAACAATGGTGCCACTTATTTGAAAAGTTACAAAAAGGAAATCTGTAATAAAAGATAGTTTTAATTATTAACTAGGTTGTATTTGAAGCACAAATAGGTGACCTAGGTAGAAGTGTTTATTGAAGGAGAAACATGGTGCTGTACTTGTGACATTGATAAACTGGAGTCACAAGAGTGATAATTAAGCTTATGTAGCTGGATGCACTCCAAGGGGAAGAAACCATTATAAGCAGACAGCAGCAGCGGCCAAGCACAAAGGCTCAGGGAAATGCCCATGGCTGGGGGACAGGGGGAAGCTAGCATGACTTGAGTAACAGCTCAAGGAGGAGACTGCTTAGGAATAAAAATGGGTCAAAGTGGGGCACATGGGTAGCTCAGTGGGTTATGCGTCAGACTTCGGCCCAGGTCATGATCACACCGCTTGTGGGTTCGAGTCCTGTGTCAGACTCTGCATTGACAGCTCAGAGCCTGGAGCCTGCTTTGGAGTCTGTGTCTCCTTCTCTCTCTCTTTACCCCTCCCCTGCTCACACTCTCTCTCTCTCAAAAATGAATAAACGTCAAAAAATATTTTTAAAATACATAAATGGGTCAAAGTGTCAAATACCATGAAATAATGAAAAAAGCATATACTTGTAAGAAACTATAAAATTGTAAATATACTTTTTAACTATTCTATTTTTCTCAATAAAGGGCAGATGTTGCCCCAACTTTGTTCAGCTGCTATAGCCAGTAAACATTTGCACCAAAGCAAAAAAACTAAAGTCCCCATATTAGAAGGAAATCAAGGTGAAGAAAGAAGTTTGGAGAAAGAAAGAAAGAGAACGAATCGATACTACCCAAGCCAGGCACAGGCCATCCCCAAAAGAAGGTGTGGCTGGGGCAGGCATGGCAGGTGCAGGCAGTCAGGAATCACTAGTTCCTCAGCCACCCAGAAGAGTTTCTCTAACGCACCTTTGAAATAGGGGCAGGGAGAGGTTAGTAAAACCTCTGTAGGGTACCCAGCTTACACTAGGGGATACGGCTAATGTTTCCCTAATTCAAAAATATATCACACAGGACCTCTGAGGTCAATACAGTCTGACTTTATATTCAGAAATAAACCAGAGAAGTAATGGGTTAGGCTCCTGTAATTCAATAGTGTCAGAATTTACCAACTACATCTGCTCTCTAGAAAAATTTTTGTTTTTCAAATATAAAAACTCATAAGGGGCGCCTGGGTGGTTCAGTCAGTTAAGCATCTGCCTCTTGATTTCAGCTCAGGTCATGATCTTATAGTCGTGAGAGCCAGCCCCAGCTTCAGGCTCCACACTGAGCATGAAGCCTGCTTGGGATTCTCTCTCTCCTTCTTCCTCTTCCCCTCCCCTGCTCATTTGCAAGCTTGCGCTCTCTCAAAAAAGTAAAAATAAAAATAAAACTACACTTTTTAAAAAAAAAAACAACTCACAAATCGGTCACCATCACAAAGTAGAAAATGGGGAGAATTCTTTTTCACAATCATTTTAATAAAAAAACATATCTTTTCATTGTATCATTTGAATACCTGCCTTGATTTTCTGGTTGATATGATAGGCCAGTAGAATAAACTAAAATTGTTTTTCCCCACATGCCATGTTATGAGAGATGGTGTACTCCTTATTAGGACAGTGGGTTTACACTAGTAGAGCACACTCGCAAACTGGAAACTGTTGAGACAAGGTCATTATCTCAAAAAAAAAAAAAAAAACTTGTTAAGCTTCCAGGCAAAGGATAAATTAACTAGAGTGAAAGAATTTCTTTTCCAAATTCCAGGCAGAAACAGCTCAACACTTTTGAAAGCTGTTTGAATGTGGGTTACGTTTTTGTATCTTCCCCATTTCCTGTTTTATCAACCTCAGCAGCAACATTTTTCCAAAGCATAAAATTTTGAGTAGAAAGAAAATAATTTATATTTTCTTTACAGAATGTGTGAATAGGTCCGTGCAGAATAAGCTTGGTTTTGCCCGTTTATTGGTTTATTTTCACCATTCCCATTATACCAGGGAACAGGAAAACATTTATAAAAGAGGAACAGTAAACATGAAGCCCAGGAACACTACATTCATTCTAGGTAGTTTTTTTTTTTTTTTTTTTTTACACATTGAACTATTTTTGTATATTATTTATAGTGTTGTTGATGTCATCTTTTGTTTACACACTGAAGTGCTATATTATTATAACCATAACTTTTGCACAAATTGATAGCACATGTATGCACTTGACTAAAACTTTTGACTTCCCAGTTGTAGTATACAAATGAGCTTTGTGGTTTGTTTTGACCAAATTCAATAGTAGAAGTGATCATTAAAACAGAAACATTGCTGGACACCAGTAATTTCCAGTTGATTTTACGACACTGAAAAACATTCTCAATTGTATCAAGAAGGTGATGAAATAATTCTAAATAAATCATTTTCATTCACTTCTGTTTTTTAAAAGATGTTTGTTGTGCCCCTTCAACAGCCATTGCCTCTGGTCAAACACTTGTCACTTTGACAAGATTCTGTGGAAATCAACAGTGAAAACTATCACAATCTAATGAAAACTGGTATTTCAAAGTTATTTCCAACTCAATAAAGTAAATGCTGCACTTCCACATATAAGACACCTTACAAAGCAGGACACACAGACCCAATTCAGTGCAAGTTACTGGAGGAAAGTGAAACAGAAAAGGTATTTATAACTAATTGCAGTTAAAATGTTCTTATAGGAGCAAATGTACATTAGTCACAGAAATTAAAACTAGAAACAACCCAAATATCCAGGAACATTAGAACAGAGTGGGATATATTCATATGATGAAATTCTACACAGCTATGAAAATTCAGAAGTACTGCTATGCACAGCATAATAGCAAAGGAAGCCATACACTATATATATATATATATATACACACACACATATATATATATTCATTCATAAAAGATCAAAATTAGGCAAAATTAATGTATGCCATTGGAATTTCTGCTTGTAGTTACCTTTGGAAAGAAAGGTGGAAGTAGTAATTTGGAAGAGGTACAAAGAGGCTCCTGGAAGGCCAGAATGATATAAATTTTTACCTGTGTGGTGGTTACACAACAGTGTTTATTTTGTGACAAGTCACTGAGCTACATGCTTATGCTTTGTGCTTTTGAACATACATCATACTTCATTTGAAAGCTTATTTTATGGTTAGATGGAGTAACTAGATTCTACCATGTCTTTCCCACTGAACAGTTACAGAATGCATGAAGCAACTACTTAGGACTCTGAAAAGTAAATAATAGAAAGATTGGGAAAAATGACCAATACTCTCAAACTGTTAGTAGCTTGATCAATTTCCCCCCTCTGGTATCCTCCAGCCTAGTCACAACACAGCCCATAGCCTCTAAGTGGGCATAATGCAGATGGAGTTCTTCAGGAGACGCCCTCTAGTTCTGACTCAAGAAGTGAGAAAAGGGTCTTCTAACACTCCATTCTCTTGTATCCCATCATTCAAGCAATCCTGGGGCAGTGCTGACAACAGCTGCACCAAGGGAGGCCCTCAGGAGTCTAAACTGCTAATGTTGGAGAACCTTCCTTTCTCATTGGAAAGAGAAAGGGCATGTCAGAGATTGGGGCAAAGCCCCATTATGTTGTTCTTCACCATCTGGCTTCAGATGCACATATCACAGGAAGTACTTATCACAAAGTGGGATAAATAAAGTGCCAGATTTCTGGCCAAAGGACCAAAAAGAAAAGCCCCAAAGGAACTAAAAAGTACTGAGAAGACCACAGAGAGGGAAGAACTTAGAAAAATTCCATAAAATTGTTTATGAGCTGGTAGATTTACCTCTGGGCATGTATGATTCTGACACTGAACAGTATACCATAGACTTAGAAAACTAAACTGTGAGATATATCATTGCCCTGATCTCACACTGGTCCCTGAGTAGGATACACATGGGATGGATCTGAAAGGCCCTGCAAAGATTGACAATGGAATGGATACTGAAATCACAACCTACAGAAGGCAAGTCAGAATTTGCTGCTTAACCCCAATAAGACTGGCTCCTGCTAAAATAAAAATATCAACATTCTCGAGGCACCTGAGTGGCTCAGTCAGTTGAATGTCCAACTCTCACTTCAACTCAGGTCATGGTCTCATGGTTTATGGGATCAAGCCCACTTTGGGCTCTATGCTGACAGTCTGGAGCCTAAGATTCTCCTTGCCCCTCCCCTGATCATTCTCTCTCTCAAAAAATAGACAAACATTTTTAAAAACTATATCAACATTCTCTATGGAACTTTAAATGAAAACTGAAGTCTTAGAACATAATAATCAAAATGACCAGGATGCAATTAAAAAATTTCTCTGCATATGAAGAACCAGAAAAATCTCAATTTGTATGGAAAAAAAATCAGATGACGCAAACGTTAAGTTATCCAACAATAATTTCAAGGCAGTTCTTATAAAAATTCTCCAAAAACAGTAAACACTCTTGAAATGAATGGAAAAGTAGAAAGTCTCAACAAAACAAAAATACAAGATATAATGAAGAACCAAGTGGAAATTTTGAACTTTGAAAATTGCAAGAACTGGAATAAAAAATTCACTGGATGGGCTCACTAGAAGAATAGAGATGATCAAGTCACTAAACTTGAAGACAAACCAGGAGAAATTATAAAGACTGGAAGGGAAACAAGCAGAGCCTCTGGGACCTGTGGGTCAATAACAAAACCTCTTACATTCATACTATCATAACCTTGGAAATAGAAGAGAATGTGCTGTAAAAATAAATATCAAGAAATGGTTGCTGAAAGCTTCCCAAATTTGACAAAAGGCAAAATGTATAGACTCAAGAAATGCAGTTAACCCCAAACATGATAAACCCAAAGAAATCAATGTCCAGACATAGCACAATCCAACTGCTAAGAATTAAAGACCAAGAAAAAGTCTTGAAAGCAACCAGAGAAAACTGACACATTATATACAGCGGAACAATGATTTGAATGACTACCAATTTCCTCTGAGAAACACAGAAGTTAAGTGGAATAACTTTTTAAAGCAGTGAATGAACTGCCAACCCAGAATCCTATATCCAATGAAAATATCCTTCAGGAATGAAGGTGAAATGTAGACATTTTCAGATAAAGGAAAACTGAGAGAATTTATTGCCACTAGAACCTCTTTAAAACAAATGTTGAAGGAAGTTCTTCACGTTAGAAGGAATATGGAAATTGAGGGGAAAAAAAAGCAACAGAAATAAAAACATCTGTTTAAACACAGTAGGCTAGTCTCCTCTTTTTTTATTTTTATTTTTGAGAGAGAGAGAGAGAGAATAAGAGTAAGAGCACGGGAGAGGGTCAGAAGGAGAGAGAGAGAATCTTAAGCAGGCTCCACACTGAGTGTGGAGCACAACACAGGGCTGGATCCCACGACTCTGGGATCAATCATGACCTGAGCCAAAATCCAGAGTTGGATGCTCAACTAGTTGAGCCACCTAGGCACCCCTATTCCCCCTGAGTGGTTTAAAACATTTTTAATGGCTGAAAGAAAAAATACAACTGTATATATTCTCATTATATATATTCACAAGATAAACATATAACACAGAGAGATACAAACACATGTGTGCATGAGGAAGAAAAGAGATTCAAATAATCCATCATGAATCAGGATGTAGAAGACAGGAATAAAAAAGAGAGGGAACAAACAGAAAACAAATAATAAAATGGTAGATCTAAATAAAAGCATAACAATAATCATATTAGATGTAAATATCTCAATGCACCAAGCAAAAGGCAAAGATTGGTTAAATGAACAAAAAACCAATACCAACAAAAAAATAACCCAAATATTTTGGTCTACAAAAATTTGTCTAAAACATAATATAGGTATGTTAAAAGTAAAAGGGTAAAGCTACACCTTGAAAATACTGATCAAAAGAAAAATCAAAGTAGTTATATTAATATCAAAGAAAATAGATTTCAGAACAAAGAAAATTATTAGAGATAAAAAGGGACATTACATTATGAAGAGTTAATTCTCCAATAAGACATAAAAATACTAACTGTGGGTGGCTAAATCAACTGAGTGTCTAACTCTTGATTTCAGCTCAAGTCATGACCTCATGGTTCATGAGTTCGAGCCCTATGTCTGCACGGTCAGTGCAGAGCCTCCTTGGGAATCTCTCTCTCTCTCTCTCTCTCTCTCTCTCTCTCTGTCCCTCCACTGCTCTCTCTCTTGCTCTCTCTCAAAAGAAATAAGCATTAAAAAACATTAACTGTGAATACGCCAAACAACAGAGTTTCAGAATAACTGTACATGAAACAAAAGATAACCGAAAGAAATCGAAATGTCTACAATATTTGGAGATTTAAACATTCATCTCACAATGATCAATAGATCTAGTGGCAGAAAATGGGCAAGACTATAAAAGTACTAAACAATATTAACTAATCTAATTGACATTAGAATTATTATATTCTAATTGCAGAATATATATATTTTTTTCTCCAAGCGCAAACTAAACATTCACCAAGATAAATCGTATCCCGGGCCATAGGATAAACCCTAACAAATTTAAAAGAATCAAAATTATACAAAGTGTATTGTCTATAGTGTACTTAGAATATAAGAACATAAAGCAAAGAGAAAAATCTCCAAATGCCAGCAAATTTAACAGCACAATCCTAAATAATTCATGAGTCAAAGAGGTAGTCTAAAGGGAAATTATAAAATATTTTAAACTGAAAAATATTAAAATAAAACCTATCAAACTTTGTGAGATGCAAATAAAGCCATTCTTCGCATCAAATTACTATACTAGACAAGAAGAAAGGTCTCAAATCATAACCCAAGCTTCTACCTTACTGGAAAAAAAGACAGCAAAGTAAATCCTAAACAAGTAGAAGAAGGAAATATTGAAGAACAGAGATTAATAAAATTGCAAATAGAGAAACAACAGAGAAAAATCAATGAACAAAAGATGGTTCTATATATCCAGAATAGATCACTACTTTAATAGGTATGTGCTATCACTACACACCTATTAAAACAGTGAAGATTTAAAAAATAAAAAAACTGAATAAACCACATGCCAGAGAGGACACACAGCAATGGGAACATTTACACACCATTAGCGCAAAACTGAACAGCTAGTAGATCTACTATGACTTATAAAAACTAGAAACAGCCCAATTATCCTTCAAGATGCAAACCGATAAACAAATGGTAATAGACTCAAGAATAAAATATCTGGGAATTAAAATGAATCAACTGTTGCTGCATGCAGCAACAACTTGGATGAATTTCAAAGACATTGTGACAAGTGAAATAAGCCAATCTCAAAAGGTTATATACTGTACCATTCCATTTGTTTATATGATCATCTCAAAAACACAAAGCTATAGTGGAGAATAGATCAGTGATCACCAGTGGTTAAGGGTGGGAGAAACTTGTAATTATAAAGAGATAGCATGAGGAAGTTTCTTTTGAAGTGGTACAACTATTCTGTATCTTGATTGTGGTTACACAAGTCTATATGTGCATGAAAATTCATACAACTCATAAAATCCTCACAATTTTTAATGACCAAAAGGTCAATTTTTTTATATATTCATTTTTAAAATAAAATACAAATAATTCTTTAAGTTTACTTTTTAAATGTTTTATTTTGGGGGCGCCTGGGTGGCTTAGTCGGTTAAGCGACCGACTTTCACTTAGGTCATGATCTCGCGGTTCGTGGTTCAAGCCCCGCGTCAGGCTCTGTGCTGACTTCCAGCTCAGAGCCTGGATCCTGTTTCAGAGTCTGTCACTCCCTCTCTCTCTGACCCTCCCCTGCTCACGCTGTCTCTCTCTCTCTCTCCTAGAAATAAACATTAAAAAAATTTAAATGTTTTATTTTTACTTATTTATCTTTGAGAGAGAGGGAGTGCACTCGAGTGCAAGTGGGGGAGGGGCAGAGAAAGGGAGGGAGAAAATCTCAAACAGGCTTCACACTGTCAGTGCAGAGCCCAATATGGGGCTCAATCTCACAAACTGTGAGATCGTGACCTGAGCTGAAATCAAGAGCCAGATGAATACTTAACCAACTGAGCCACCCAGGCGCCCATGTTTAATTTTAAAATGTAGGGTACAGGGGCGCCTAGGTGGCTCAGTCAGTTAAGTGTCCAACTTCAGCTCAGGTCATAATCTCATGGTTCATGAATTCAAGCCTCACATCAGGCTCTCTGCTGTCAGCACAGAGCCTGCTTCTGATTTTTTCTCACCCTCTCTCTCTCTCCCTCTCCCCCACTCTCAAAAATAAAGAAATATTTTAAAAAACATATAGTATACAGATGTCCCCAGAGAAGACTTGAATATGGGGCACCCAGGTGGCTCAGTCGGTGAAGTGGCCGACTTAGGCTCAGGTCATGATCTCACGGTTTGAGCCCTACATAGGGCTCTGTGCTAACAGCTCAGAGCCTAGAGCCTGCTTTGGATTCTGTGTCTCTCTGTCTCTCTGCCCCCCCTCTCTGCCTTTCAAAATTAAATAAACATTAAAAAAAATTTTTTTTAAAGACTTGAGTATGTAGGTTACAAGACTAATTTGACTACAAATGAAAACTAGGAAGATAGTAATATACTCACCGCTGCTGGCCCCTCTACAGTTTCCATTACTAGAATCCATAGGAAAATCTGAAAGTGATAGAATAAAGAATCACAATTTTTTATTATTTTGAGAATTTCCATATAAAAATCTAATTCAGTCATGAATTTAATTGGGTAAGAACCCAAATGTCTCAAGGAAGTGGATTCTTATTAGTGCCATGAGCTTGGCATTCTATTACCTACAAGTCAAATAGGGACAAGATCTATTTTATGTGATTAAAAGAGGATATACTCTTTTGAGTTCTCCTCAACTGTGCATAAAATTTCAGGATTTAATAAATTTTTGAGTATCATAAAATTTCTGACACAATGAAGTCCATGCACATATTAGGTATTCACCGAACACTTGGGTCTTGATGACTAAAAGAAGCAAACACATCTCTTCAATAAATACACAAATCACACATTACTGGCATATATTTAAATTCTTGGTGCCTAAGGAAAACATTCAGAAAACATTCTTATGCCCTTTACCTATAAACTAAACAGTTCCTCAGCAGAAAGAAAGCATAGCACGCAGGGACCAGTCAAGCCAGTGCAATTAATAAATGTAATAATTGGAAATGGTCCAGGACTCTTTCCATGATCCCGTAATCCCAGAAAATGGTAATGATTAATGATAAATAATAAGCATGTAAAGTTCTTCTGTCTTCAAGTTAAGAAAGCAGCCCGTAGGGGCACCTGGGTGGCTCAGTCAGTTAAGTATCCAACTCTTGATTTAGACTTGGGTCATGATCTCACAGTCTGTGAGTATGATCCCTGTGTCGGGCTCTGTGCTGACAGCGCAGAGCATATTTGGGATTCTCTGTCCCTCTCTGTCTCTGTCCCTCCCAAACCACCCCTCTCAAATATAAATAAATATTTTTAAAAAGAAAAACAAAGCAGCCTCTAGTGAATAGGAGTACCTCAGTGAAACACCCTGCTGAGACTTCTGAACCCAGCTATATATTCTTATTGCCACTTCAACTCAATACTTTTATATAAGTTTTAGATTTGTATTAATACTTTATGTTAAGTAATGTCAACGTCTGTTTATCCTAACAGAAAATAACTTTCTTCCTCTGTCCTTTTTCTTCATAGGATATATCATGAGTAAATGTAAAAAAGAAGTGGTTAATGCCATTTTAGGACAATAGCACTCAAAATTACTATTGATCAATTACTTTCTCAGGCTTGGTTATCATCATCAGATATTTAAAAAGCTCTATACAAGGAAAGATAGTAACCATCAAATAAACAGACAAGCAGTCAACAAATAATTTGCTTCTGAAACATTAGGTTCAACTTAGTCATATACCATTAATTTAATGACTTTTATTCTCTGCAAAGACTTCATTCTTGATAAATATATCCAAGTGTTAAATAAGTCCAATGATCATAATACACATACAACCTATAAAAAATAATCTTGCTGCAAATGAAGAAATTATATTAATCCACATGTAAAATAATTGTTTAGTGTTGAAAGGATGAAATAAAAATGAAAAATAAATCACTTCTTTTAGGGAAAATACAACCCTTTAATATAATCTAGGAAAGTGGTTTTACTTCTTCCATTCTTACAGAAAAATATTTTTTTTATTTTTAAATGTGCTAAGAAGTCAGTTGTTAGAATTATAAGGGGAAAAAAAGTTATTTGGTCATACGTAACTAATAAAAAAATTTTGTTTTCAGAAAGTTAAACTTAGGAATTCCAACAATAGCATCCTAACGTAAAATAGCAGGCATTATTTGGTTTTATGCCCCAAGAATTTCTAGTATGGGTCATAGAAGTTTCCCGAAGAAGTGTCCTAAAGGGGCTGGGGAGGTTGGTGGGGGTGGGAGGGGTATTCCACATAGAAAATCTCATGTGTAATAGATATGGAAAGAAACTGCAGTACTCACCAAGGGACCTGTAAGTCTTCCAGTGTGGCTAAAATAGAAAAAGTGTGAGCAGAGAGAAATGAAGCTAGAGAGGTAAGAAGGGATGAAGTCACGAAGCCTAGAGATAGACACCAAAGGATTTTAAGCAACAGGTTGGCATTTCAGAAAGATCACCCTGTTGGAACATAGAGGGACAATACTGGAGGTAAGCAAGCCGATTATTACCCTGTGGCTACAATCCATGTGACACATGTGGAGACCCAAACTAAGAGAGTAGCATCAGAGAAGGAGGGAAGGAAACTGGATTCAGAGTCAATCCAATAACACGTACTATCCACTGAATGTGGGAGGTAAAGGCTAACTTCTAGGCCTGAAGCACAGGTATGCCAGTGCCTCGTAACCATATTTAAAAACTATTAGAAAAGAATAGGCAGATGAGGGTAAGGAAAGAAGGAGCTCACTTTGTGGCATGATGAGATTGTGGGGCTCAGGGTTAGACAGGAGAATCTGGAATGTACTCTTATCTCAAAAGGGCAGTGAAGCAGTTATCTCATCTCTTGGAATTCCTGTCCAGAGCTGTCTTTATTCTCTTAAGCTATATGTAAGTGGGCTTTCGAAATGCAACGGACAAAACTTGATCCATTAACTGCAATCTGATAGTCAAAAGACACAGAGTCTCTCAAAACTTATGAATCCCTCTTTCTTCCTAAGACGGGAAGTGTATTGGAGAATGGTGTCTGGCTTCAATCTTCTCTCTCTTAATAGTTTAATGACCTTGCACAAATCACTTACATGCCTCAGCTTCCTTTTCTTCGAAATGGGAATAATAATACCCATATAATACCAGGTAGTTATTATAGTCACTTGAAATGCATAACACACTTAAAACAGCAGATAGAACATGCTAGCATTATTAGTTCTTATTCTGTGCTAATAATCCCTGAGAGGACATGTCCTCCTCCTTGATCACATTGTTGTTAAACACTTACATTGTGTTTTGCCATTTATCAATCACTTCACATGAATAGTCATGAATAGTTCTTTTGTTCCTGTCTGTCCACAGTGTCAATCTTTTCTTTTTTTTAATATTTTTTATTTCTACGAGAGAGAGAGACAGCATGAGCAGGGGAGGGTCAGAGAGAGAGGGGGATACACTCTGAAACTGGCTCCAGGCTCTGAGCTGGCAGTCAGCACAGAGCCCAGTGCGGGGCTTGAACCCACGAACCGTGAGATCATGACCTAAGTGAAAGTCAGACGCTTAACCGACTAAGCCACCCAGGCGCCTCTCCACAGTGTCAACCTTGAATGACTTGTTCAAGGTCTAACGTTAATGGCAAAGCTGGAATACCAACTAAGGGCCTAGAGCTCTAAAACTGTGCAATTGTAGAAATATAACCAATTCTTACTTGTTCAAAACTGTAGATCTCTTCTTTCTATACATCTAGTAGAAAGAGAAAAGCCAAATAGAACTTAGTCAGTTTTGCTATTTATAGCAATGACTATTTGGAAGTCTGGTAGGAATGAAATAAAATAAAATGAATCAAGATTTGGAGACTACATAAGATTTTATTACCTCTGCTAATTAGATTAGCTGTGATGAAATACCATAACCCTCTGAGATAGTCTCTTCCCTACCCCACCTAGAATGCCTTTCAATATTTTATGTAATGAAGGATCCTTAGGGGGCCTGGGTGGCCCAGTCAGTTAAGCATCTGACTCTTGGTTTTGGCTCAGGTCACAATCTCACAGTTCGTGAGTTCAAGCCCCATGTCAGGCTCCACAGCTGGCAGCATAGAGCCGGCTTTGGATTTTCTCTCTCTCTCTCTCTCTCTCCCCCCCCCTCCCTCCCCTGCTCACACTGTCTCTCTCAAAATTAAATAAAAATTTTAAAAAAATCTTTAGAATTGTGTTCTCTCCGGTCTTAATCTAAAATTTCCATTTCTCCTTTCCATTCCATTTTCCTCCCATCATACAAAACAATTTTTCCTTCTTGGTATTTGGCCCCTCAAATATTTGGAGACAAGGGCTGAAGAAAAGGCTGCCTGTTTCTCAGAGAGCAGAGATAGGACTACACAGTAGTGCATGCATGTGAGAGCTGGCGCGGCCCAGGCAGCAAGAGAGGGAGGGGCTGGAGAAATGTGTTGAGCAAGAATTGGGTGACAAGCTAACACTACTACAGAAACCAGCAATGATTGAGGATTGATCATAAAGCTCGTGGCATGGTGAACCACGGGTGCTGAATAAATAGCTGGTAAATATCATACCATAAGTTTTCTTAAATTCTTGATCTCTACATTTCCAAGATCAACTATTTATAACTAACAGACATCCATCAGACTCATTGTGTCTTCCTGTTGCTCCCAAAGGGATTTGTTTTTGATCCTGAGGTCCAGGTTAATTTGTGTAAAATGAAATATTAAGCTTGTGTGTTCAGAAGAAGTAAGATCTGCTTTTCCAGTTGGGTCCCATGTGAAGGTTGTTTTCCAGAGCTGAAGCAATAAAAGTTCTAGGCTGTATCTGCATTGACCAACATACCATTTCAAAAAAGAAAACATCATTTTGATACAACAATGATAATCATGGCGAAAAAGCAGTAGCAGCAGCACCAATCTGTTAGGGATGATGTCCCAGGTACCATGATCTTTAACTTCATCTTCATCTTCACCATGCCTGCGGGATGTAGGCAGTGCTGTTGCCATGGTGCAGGTCAGAAAACTTTAAACCAGAGAGGTTATATAATTTCCCTATAATAACACTTGTTAGGAAGCAGAGTCCAGATTCAACACCTGGCCTGCTGGGCTCTGACCCACACTCTTTGCAATGAGTCCTCCGATAAAGCAGTTGTGCATGAAGCCACGACTCCATAGTCAATATACAACGTAGAAAAAGAATACATTTAACGTGAATGTGTTGGTAAAATGGTCAGGATAGGATCTTTTTTCTTTCTTTTTTTTTTTTTTAACGTATTCTGGCCCTTAGTATTTCAAAAGCAAAAAGTAGTTTGAAGCATTGCTCCATTTCAACATGGACCTTTAGGTCCATGTAAACAGACCGAAACTTGTTTGTGGAATCCTACCGTGCAAGGAGCAACAGACCCATGTGAAAGGTAGGACTAGAAAATCCTCTTGGCATTGAAGGAATGTGAAGGGTGGACCCTTTTATTCGGGGAGACCTCATTTTTTTATTCAGCTAGATTCTAGTCATAAAACACAAGCGATTCTGTTTATACCTAGAGGGAAAAAAAACTGCTCATGAACTATCATATCCCACTGAACTAAGGAGTATATTGCCTCATAAATTAAACTGGCCACATATGGTAGTTACTAAGTAATTCCAGGTGCCGGACAGTTTGACCCAGGATAGGGAATGCAATTTTCAGCAAGCTAGCCTTGGAACCCAGGGCACCCCTCGGGTTAGAATCTACCTCTCCATTCCCCATACCCACCTCCCCTGAAGCTCCCACCTGCCACCAGGGTCTTGGATTCACAGTGAAGGTTGTGAGAAAGGTAGGGGGGAAGGGGGACCATCACAAAAATATGGTTCCTACTGCCACCTACCCCTACCTATTTTTCCAGCAAGAATGCTGTCAACAAAATAGCTATTATGGCATTTTAAAGCATCTCAGAAACCAGGTCCCACTTACTGACAAATTGTTTCCATGCATGTCCTATTTGAGAGCTTCAGTGAGGCAGTTGTTCTGCATTTGGTCCCCAACGATAGGTAATTCAGGGACACTTAAAGAAGCTGTTTTCCATCCTTAGTAACCACGGCTTTTGTTCATCTTGCCAAACCTCTCTCATTTGAGGTCCATCTCGAAGAGAGGTTTCGGAACAAGTCTTTTCCTTTAAGGGGAGGAAAGCATTTCAGAGTGAACCATAGCCACCTAATTGCTAGTCATTGGCCTTAGCAAAGCACCAGCGTTTAAGGGATTCTAAGTGTCTGGCAAACCAGGGCAGCAACTGACCAGGCCCTTCCAGAATCTGCACAGCCTGTGACTCAGAAGTGTTCTTGGAGCCCAAAGATTAAAAAGAAATACATTGCTTTCTGCTTACACTATTCAGCCAGTTCTTCATTCCTGATTAAAATCAAGAAAACAATAGGTATATTCAAAGAGTGATTTAAGTGAGCAGGACCATGGAAAATCTTCTGGAATCTTTCTGTTCAGTTTTGGTTTTGCAGGTATTTGTACCTTTTGCCTCTCCATTTTATGGTAAGCAGGTCAATGTGCACAGAAAACAATTTTTCCAAATCAATTCTCTGACAACCAAGAACTGTTACCTACAGATGGACTACGGGCATGAGCTTAGGCTGAGCATGTTGAGCAGCAGAAGGAGGAAAAAAATGATGCCCAGGAAATGAACAGAGGAGGCAATCGAGTCATCACATTTAATAACAGAGTTCATCTGGGGAAGGTATGAAAGAGAACCAACCATAAAAAATGTCAATCTATATGAAGGGTGAAATTTGACTTGAGAGGTAATTGGTAGGAGTGCTAGTGAGAATTAAATGAACTATAATGAACTGGGTTTAGCTGGGGTCTTCAGAGTTTTGACGGTCCTAATTAGACCAAACACTAGTGAGAAAACAACTTGTGACTGATGCGATTAAATGCAGAACTACAGTCAAGCTATCCAGTAGGGAAAGGTGAAGATGAATGTGCACACAGTACAAAGGGCATGAAACAAGGTATTAATAAAGACATTTGCAGAGAATAACAGTAAGGGTAATGGGTGAGATTAAAAATAACATTACATGAGCATATGATGATAGCACACCTTAAATATAACTCCTTTCCTCCGTATGTCACTTACAAAAGGACTTGAAGGCATGTGGGAATGTGAAAAGAGCCCAGCAATTTCACTTCGCCAGCTCTGTGGCTGGGAGCAAGTCACAGAAGCTAATTAGCAGTGCATAGCAATGTTTCACAGCTGTTTCAGTCTGGAATGGAATAACAATTTATCTCATTGAAAAGACGGGAAAAATTTAAGGTGAAGGTAATTGCTCAAACTGGACTTTGAGCAAACACATACCACTAACATCTGTGGGTTGGAGTAAGGTTACTGAAATTATCTAGGCATTTTTAATGATTAGAAGAAAATGGTGCCTCAGTTTTCTGTTTTCACCATGCAATCTTGACAAGCAGCTAAAACAGGAAATACATGGAAAATTGTACTGATTGGGTAACTGAGAATGTAAGAGAATGTAAGAGAATGTAAGAGAAAGTTCAGCGGCTGTAAACAAATTAAGAAAACAAATTAAGAAAAGATCAATCTACAAGATGTGGTTGCTTGGACACGGAAAGCATGGGAAAGCGAAGGGTCACTGTTGAGCACAAGTGTTGACGGGGAGTGGAAGGAACTGCGAGTTGTAGAAAGACAGATAACCTATGGGAATGGAGTGCATCAGTCTGGGAGAGAGAAGAAATAAGTGGTGCCCCTCAGAGGAAGATTAAGAGAAACGACCCCCCAAAAACAGTTAACAAAAACTCCGAGAAGTGGGGTGGCTAGAGGTCGGGGCTGAGGCTGGGCGGGATCAGGACTCACCCGCTCCGTCCGCGGTGACGATGGCCTCGGGAGAGATGCACACGCCACGGTCATAAACAGGCAGCTCCTCGCAGGCCAGACTCTCCGGCCACGAGTGGCGGTACTTGATGAGGATGGGCTCGCAGCCTTGCCGGGCCCGCTCGCACACAGACTTGCAGGGCTTGATGGGCTCGTGCTGGAAGTCAATGGTGCAGATGGGCGCATACATGGCACAGAGGAAGAAGAGCAGATCCGGGCTGCAGTGGGTGTCCAGTAGACCTTCGAACTGCTCGATGGCCAGGATGGCGTTAGCCTGGGTGCTGTGGTGCAGGTGGTTGGGCATCTTGGTCATGTTCCAGGGCAGGGACTTGCACAGGGGGATGCGGACGGGCTCACAGGCTGCAGCCCGTGCCCCGGGCGCCCGGAGCAGGCAGAGCGCAGCCAGGGCCAGCAGCCCGCCTGGACCGCCGCAGACCATGATCCCGGCAGGACAGGGCAGCGTGCGGCAGAGCCGAGGACGTCTACAGGCCCGCTTCACGGTCCCCTCTTCCCCTCTGGAAGTGGACACGATGCTCTGGGAGCTTCTCCTCCCCCGACGACCTCAGTTTCCTCGGATCAAATTCCCCCAATGGGGTCCCACGAGCTCCGCCGACCTCCGGCCGCCGCCGCCCCTGCTGCTCTGGCTGTTCCTTCCCGACGTCTAAGCCTTCTGGGCCCGCAGCATCTATTTATGCCTCGTTCCCTCTGGCAGAAGCATCAGACTTCGCAGGTGAATCAGATTAGAGGAAAACAAGAGGAAGCGAGGGAGAAATAAAAACAAAAGTAGAATTCAGCTGAGGCAGTTGGAGCTCTGGACTGTTACGTCCCCTGGATTATGAAAAGGTGCTAACAGAAGCATGAAATTCTCCAACGGGGGAGGGGGGAGGTGAGGGGGGAGGGGAAACCAGAGAGAAAAGACTCCTAATGGGGGAGGAAGGTGCAGTAAGAGTTTCAGATCTTGTAGGCTGAGCAAAAAAGATCCAGGTCCTGGTGTGCGCTGCCGCTGCTGCAGCAGCAATCGCCGCCTCGACGCGAGGTCTGTGCCTCAGACCCGCTGCGCTTCACTTTTCCCACCTCCTGGCCGGAGAGGCAGCTCCGCCCACCACCCCCCATCGCCAGCCCTCCGGGCGCAGTCTCAGACTCCGATGCCTGCTCCGCTTCCCGGGATGGCAGCGGGCGGGAGAGACAAGGTCTGCGGATTGGAGGCAGAGGGGAGGAAGCCCGGAGAAGCAGCCAGGTTGCCATACACAACACAGCGCTGACTGAGGACGTGCACCTCTTTCCCATCCACACGCTGGCTCCAAAGAAGAACCCCCACCCCCACCCCAGCCCCTCGCTGGAAGCCCACCCCATTCCCCAACAGAGGAGTACCCAAGTTCTCCATTTGGGAGCTCACCCAAGCACCCTCACTCCCTGGAGATAGCTTTTTAAGAAACTACCGCTTTCTCTCTGTGCCTCACCAGCTCTGCACGAATCGGACCTCAAGAGGAAGGACTTCAGCAATGTCACTTTAAAGGTCTAAGTCACAGAAAACGTAGGCCCCTGCATGCAGTGATGGAGCTTCATCAACCCAGAACTCAGGACTACAGAGGTCTGCGTTAAGAATAACAAAGTGGGGGGTGGGGGGAGGGCGTGGTGGGCAGGGGACAGCCTTTCATAAAAAGAAAGAAATGCTGTACATAATTACAAGTAGGCCACCAAAAGCAAGAAACAGCTTTTTAAAAACATTTTTTTCTTTGCCCTGCAGAATTAGAACTTTCAAGTTATGCTTCTTAGGGCAAAGAGTGAAAAACTACCTGCTTTGAAGTATCTGGTTTTTGGGTTTTTTTTTTTTCTGATTTTACTCACTAAAATAAAATGGCATTTATTATTTAACTCTTGTCACCAAGGATTTCACCTAACACGAGAGAAATATGTAGGAAAATTATACCACACAGGTAATAATAATCACGATGATGATTACAATAAAACCCTTCCATCCAAATTAGCTCAATCTAGAGAAGAAAATAGAAAACAGACCCCCTCCTGGTCTGCTCCGTCCACTAATGAGCCACCTCTTTTCCTTCCTCTCCCCCTCTTCCTTCTCAGGGCATATGGTAAATGGAATGACGGCGAGGCCCTGCACCCTGCCCTTTCACCCAGGGTAGAATGTCAGAAAACACAGCTCTCATTGAGAAGAGAAAGAAACACTAAAACAAAACAGGAAGTCACCTTTGCCCCGCATCATTGAAATATTTCACTGCTTTAATCCAGCCATTTCTCACAGTCAATAAGAAGCAGAAAAGTGATGCCCCCACTTTAGAGCACACAGGGAGTCGTGGGTTTCCATCTCCCCAGCATTGATCTGATGGCACTTACAAAACATCAGTGCTCTCTTGAGTTTATGAAATTTTCTCTCTAAAATGACCATAACAGCAGTTTGTAACTATGATAAATTTTTTCAGAAGCAAGTTTGTTCCACTTAGGAGAAAACACAACAGATGGTAGATAGGGAGTCATTTACTTGGTACAAACTTTGCCTGGTCTACAATTATTTAACGTAATGTAAGAAAACAAAGCCAAAATTAGATAAATGGATTAGATAAAAAATTATATAGCAAGTAAAATTTGGGGGAAAAACAAATTTGAGAACGTTCAATATTAGAGCATTTGTGGGGTAATTGTATTTTAAAATGTAGGTGGAATTTTCAATACATTAGAAGAAGGAAGTGAACAGTAGATCTAACAGATTGTTTGCTATATACGTTTCCCTATTTGCCATGAGTCTTTCAATGTAAGAAGAAACAAGCTAATTGTTTTTATGGTTCCACAACTGTCTGAAATAAAAGCCTGCTTTCCTTCCCCTTCACAGAAGTTAATTATTCACTTTGTCTAATGTGTCCCCTCACAATATTTCTCTAATCAAAACTTGTCTTTATCAAAACCCAAAATAAATTTCATGGCCTCCCAGAAGCCTTTCTGAGTGCACTGCCTGATTTTGTTCATTTTTCTAATTAGTTCCTCTTGAACAGTTTGTGCAAATTATTTAGCACCTGTCAAGTTATTGCTATAAAATATTTTTCTTTTGTTATTTCATTTGGGTGTGCTCTGCCTTCCTAAAAAGCATGTATGATTTTCTTCAAGAAGAGAATTCATCCTCTTTGTCTTTTCAAATAGGCATTTGAGAAATGTGAGCTGATGGAATTTAGAATGCAATATTTTGAATATTAAAACATTAATGTCTAAAAACATATAATAAATAAATGGCTGAAACAGAAATAAAATACAGGGGCACCTGGCTGGCTCAGTTGGTTAAGCATCTGACTTCCGTTCAGCTCATGACCTCATGGGTTGTGACTTCGAGCCTTGCATCGGGCTTTCTGCTGCCAGCTCAGAGCCTGGAGCTTGCTTCAGATTCTGTGTCTCCCTTTCTCTCTCTGCCCCTCCACTGCTCATGCTCTGTCTCTGCCTGTCTCTCAAAAATAAACAAAATGGTTCTTTTTAATTTAAGAAAAGAGAAATAAAATATACTTTGAATAAATAGTGTGAAGTGTGAAAAACAAGCTATGTGATCACGAAGAAAACACAAATTAGCTACAGATTACAGTCTCCACTAGTGGAAGAGCCATGTCCCTAAAAATGAGTGGCTTCCAAAAGGCCCACATTTAGAGGAAATTAAGGGAAGGTTGAAACCTGATTCCTCAGAGGAAATGGGTCATAGGTAATTTGTTTCTCTTATGTTATTTTACAGTTTTATTTAACAAGCATTGAATTGACAGAACCCTGATCCTAATGTAAAAGTGCACCAGGGCTGCATGACAGACAGCCAACTGCTTTAGGTATCTCCCCATACCTGGTAAAAAAAAAAAAAAAAAAAAAAATCAAAGTACATAATCTGCAGGAAATACATAAGTGGTTGGAGAATTGAAGCTTTTAAAGGATATTTTGACGGGCATAGCAAGAGGGATCTTTTAAAACTCACTCTTTAGAACTAAGGATGAAAATCACAGATTTCTGCAGTGGATTTTATATTTGAGAAAGTTATCAAGATGGCAAATGCAAACTATTAATATACCAATACCCTACTGAAAAATATCTTATGGACCCCAGATTTCAGGACCTTGAAAGTCTCCCCAACACACATCCAGGGCCATTTCAGGGGATATCGCAACTCAGAGTAACCATGTGGCACCCGACTCTCTGGGAGCCAACATAGCACCGTGTTGAGCACCTACTTGGGACCGTGAGACAATTCTGGGCTCAACAGCTGCTTAGGAAGTGCCCCCAGACCTAGGCATGGTCAATTAGTCTTCTTAGAATGCATCATGGCACCACGGTCGTTGGCATTTCATCTAACTTCCTGACAAGGGTTCAGTGGTGATTTCAAGAAAAGATCTTCCTGTATAGTACTGTTGAATCATTATATTGTACACCTGAAACTGATATAACATTGTAGGTTAACTACACTGGTATTAAACATTTTTTAAATAAAAATAAAATATGCACAGAAAAAAAAAAAGAAAAAGAAGATCTTTCACTGTGAAATAGCCTTCTTTCCAAAATTTAAATTTGACCAATTTAAAAAAAAAGAATTTCTGACATCTTCTATCAACAATTTAACTATTAATATTCTTTTTCATCTGGTTAAATATGCTTTAAACTTACCCCAGGTTCGTGCTTGTAAAACAATCCACATCTTTCCTTTAAGAAAATGTGCTTACATTTCTTTTCTTTTCTTTCTTTCTTTCTTTTTGAGGGCACACGCAAGCAGGGAAGGGGGGCAGAGGAAGAGAAAGACAGAGAGAGACAGAGAGAATCTTAAGCAGTTTCCACACTCAGCATGGGCTCAATCCTATGATCCTGGGATCATGCCCTGAGCTGAAATCAAGAGTCAGCCACTCAACTGACTCAGCCACCCAGGTACCCCAAAAATTGTGCTTACATTTCTACAAACAGTGCTGATATGTGAAATAATTAACAACTAGTATAGCATGGACATCAATCAGTCAGAATGACTGAGGCCAGTTCCATTCTGTTCCAATTTGGGATCAGCCCTAGGTAGCCAGGGAGCAAGGGAACTAGTGTTTCTTGAGTGCCTACTATCTGTGAGGCATATAAACAGTTTGATGCTTTGCAGGAGGTACTACTTCCAAAAAATGAAGAAATTGAGGCTCAGAGGAATGAAGGACTTTCCCAAAGTTCTCACAGCTAGATAAGGGCCAGAGATGGGACTTGCATTCATGTTCCTTCTCCAATTCCAGCAATCGCACTTTTTCCGAAGCAGAAAGGATTTGGGAATGGGAAGGGCCACAGTTTTCTGTGGACCTAGGTCTTAGCCTGAACCCCGTCCACACTGGTTATCAGACACTGGCTATGCATCTCCAGGAATAGAATGCAAAGCCTTGTGCTTTGAATGGGGAGATCTTCCTCCTTCATGGTCTCAGGCAAGCCATTCTGTGCACCTAGTAATTCCTCAAGTTCCACTTTAGGAAGATAATACCTTTCCAGTCTCCAAACAATCCAATAAAAGTTTCCCATCTGTTGGCTACATCGACATTAAGGCAGTGACTCTCAAACTGTGACATTTAGCAAAATCCCGTGCAGGACTACTGAAAACACAGATTGTGTGGCCTCGTCCAGAGTTTCTGGTATGGTGGGTCGTCTGGGGTAGGGCCTGAGAATTTGTATTTCTCATATGTTCCCAGGCCATGCTGATACTGTTGTCCAGGGACAACACTTTGAGAATCACCCTTTGGAACAAGATATGAAGCTTTGATTTGCCTTAGTAAACTTTGCATTCTATAAAGATTTCATTTTTTATGTCCTGGTTACATTTTCTTATGAGGAACTTAGAAACAAAATTTCAGTAAAGCAGCCTAAAAGCTAATTTATACTCTGAAGGGGGCCCAGGGAGGAAGAGAGGACTAGGTTTGTTTACTAGTTACTCAAAGGCCAACCTCAGAGCCCCAGTGAGAGTTGACAATACAATCAGCTGGCTCTCTGACCCTAATGTATTTTCCTAAAGGAAAAGAACACCATTCTACCCTCACTGCAACACAAGAACAATAGATCCGTTCAAAGCAGTTCCAGAAGTAACCATAGTATCTTAGTAATGGAATGAACCTCAGCTATCTAGCCCACCCACCTCTTCCTCCCCGCTAACCTCCCAGGCTTCTGTATCTTATTTTGAAAAAAAAAAAATCTCAGAAAAATCACTTATGCAAAGTATGAAGTCAGTTAATGGCAGTTAATGGGCTCAGTTCAATATTCTATTTACACCACCCTTCTCTGTTGGAAGTGTGTTTTTCTTACATTGGAAACACCACTTATATGTAATATGTATGATAAATAAACATAATGGTATTTCATTTTCACAATTCCTCAAAATCATCCAAACCTCCCAAACAACCCAAATGGACCTGGACGTCCAGAAGGGGAGGTAAGGGACACATCCAGGAGGACCCCAGACTGTAGCGCTTCCCCTGTCTAATGTCAGTTGAAATCCAGATGATCCTGAATTTCTTTCTAATCTCCCTTTGACAAGATTTAATTTCAGATGATTTCTAGAATACCCTTTTGCCATCTTACTCTAGAATAGACCTGCACGTTTTGCTACATCTTTCATCTTATATATTAAAATCTTGATTTACTCCTCAGTTCCGCCTCTGATGGTGATAGAAGGGAAGTCAAGTGGCACAGAGGTCATTCCAACATGGGCTTTCAGCTTGAGTTATGACTGAACAACTGGCTGTGACCATCAAGACCACGTTAGAAAATGGCCTTACAATAATCCCCACAATATTAGAAATCCTGCAAAACAGTAAGAAGCAGTAACCTAGCCAGTCCTCAGTCATCTGAGATTTGTTAAACGTGAATCATATATCTCATGTTTAACCTGGAAGATGAATTGCTTTCTTCCATGGATTTATATATAAATAATGAGAACATAAATCTGCCAACTTGGCAAATATATCAATTACTAGAGCCAACAAATTTTTTTAAAGTCTAAAATTGCTTCTTCGGGTTTGAAGAATAAATGTTCATCAGAATATCAGAACTGGCTATTAAAAGATTTCTACGGTCAAAATGAGATATTTCAAAATAATTTAGCCGGTGTAAAAGGCCTAAATTTTGACATGGATCCTCCTGATGTTAACAAAACCTTTCCTGGGACTAGGCTTATTATCTCTATTATCACCAATCAACTAATTTACCCCAATGTGAGAATCCTGGCCCACTGATACTGCTAACCAGAACATTAATCATCTTGTGCCATCTTTCCCCATGAGTCTTTCTTTTTTTCAATTGCTCATTTATTTATTTTGAGAGACAGAAAGAGCATGAACAGGGGAAGGGCAGAGGTAGAGGGAGAGAGAGAATCCTAAGCAGACTCCGTGCTGTCAGCACAGAGTCCAACACGGGGCTCAATCTCAGGTACCATTAGATCATGACCTGAGTGAAAATCAAGAGTCAGACACTCAACCAACTGAACCACCCAGGTGCACCCCCATGATCCTTTCTAATTGATGCCCTGACCCTCAAGATGCCCCTCATTTACTTTACTCTTCCCATCACTGGCTAATGACTCTACCTCGGACTAATAGTCTTTCATCCTTTCCATTTTTCCATCATAAAGAACTGGATCATGAGGGTGCAAATGCAGATGTTATTTTATTCTTCCTCTGTATCTTGTTTTATTATTATCTGCCTGAAATTTGTCCCTGGGAAATCTATTTTTCTTTACTCAATCTAGGGCCCCTTTTTTTCATGTATTTATTGACTAAGTTGAAAGCAGAAAGAGCTGGAATTTCATCAGCATCAGAGGATTAAGGTTTAAATCTTGTAGACCATACATAATAACAAACACATCTACAGCATCTATTACAATTAAAGCAGGCACGGTAAAAGCATCTCAAGCATTTAATCATCATAACGACTCCATAACACAGAAATATTGTTACTCCCATTTTATGAATGAGGAAGCTGAGCCACAGAGGGAATCGTTTCCCCAAGAACCCACGACCTCAACAGAGTTCATAGCAGGATTTTGATTCAGGGAATCCAGCTGCAAAGCCTGTGCTCTTTCTCTCAGCACGGCATCATTGCTCCTTCCCTAGATGCAGCTCCCCTGAGGAGCGGTTTGATACCCTTTGATTTCATGTAAATACTCTACCTACTAAATTGCATGCCATTCCTCAGATATCTATTTTTAATAACAGCTGTATTCATATGTAATTTATATAAATTTTAAAAGCTTCACTCTTTTAAAGCCTACAATCCAGTGGTTCTTAACTTATTCACAGAGTTGTATAACATCATCAGTCCACAAAAGGAACCCATACCCATTAGCAGTCACTTCTCATTTCCCCTTAATCCCTTCAGCCCTAGATAACAACTAATCTACATTCTGTCCCTATAGATTTGCCTATTTTAGACATATATATGCACATTCATATAAATGGAATCATACAATATGAACTCTGTGACTGGCTTCTTTTACTCCTATAATGTTCTTAGGTTCATCTATATTGTAGCCAAAAGGTGGAAAAAATCCGAATATCTATCAGTTGATGGGCATCTGTTTTTTTCCACTTGTGAGCTATTATGAATAATGGTGCTATAATATTTGTGCACACATTTTTTGTGTGGACATATGTTTTCATTTCTATTGGGTATATACTCAGGGGTTAACTAACTTGCTGGATCATAAGTAACTTTATGCTTAACTTTTTGAGGAACTGCCAAACTCTTTTCCAAGTCACTATACCATTTTGTATTCCTACCAGCAATGTATAAGGGTTCCAATTTCCCCACATTCTTGTCAACACTTACCATAAATGTCTGTTTTTTTAATTATTGCAATCTTAGTGAGTGTGAAATGACATCTCATTGTGGTTTCGATGTGTATTTTCTTTTTTTTTAATTTTTAATTTTTTAAATTTTTTTAAAAAATGTATTTCTGAGAGGGAGACAGCGTAATCAGGGGAGTGTCAGAGAGAGAAGGAGATGCAGAATCTGAAGCAGGATCCAGGCTCTGAGCTAGCTGTCAGCACAGAGCCCAACATGGGGCTCCAACCCATGAGCCGTGAGATCATGACCTGAGCTGAAGTCAGACGCTTAACCGACTAAGCCACCCAGGCACCCCATGTGTATTTTCTTAATGACTATTAATAGTAAGCATCTTTTCAAGTGCTTATTTGCTATTTATATATCATCTCCGGGGAAATCTCAATTCAGATCCTTTGCATTTTTTAATTGGGTTGTTTGTCCTTGATGGTTTGTTCTTGTTTTGTTCTGTTTTGAGTTGTAGGAGTTCTTTAAATAGTCTAAACACAAGTCCCTTATCAGAAAGATGACTTACAAATATCTTTTCTCATTCTATGGTTTGTCTTTTCATTTGCTTAACAGTGTGCCTCTTGAAATACAAAAGTTTTTAATACTGATGAAGTTCAATTTATCTTTTCTTCTTTTGCCGCTTGTGCTTTCTATTGTCATATCTAAGCAGGCTTTGAGTAACCCAAAGTCACAAAGATTACTCTTCTGCTTCCTTTTAAAAATTTTATAGTTTTTGCTGTTGTACTTAGGACTATGATCCATTTTGAGCTAGTTTTTGTGCATGGTGAGGAAAGGGTCCAACTCCATTCTTTTGCATGTACAAAAGTTGTCTCTGCACAATTTGCAGAAAAGATCATTCCTTCCTCATTTCATTGTCTTGACATCTCTGTCAAAAATCAAGTGAACATAACTGTAAAGGAGCATTCTGGATTCTCAATTCTATTCTACTGATTCTCTTGATATCCTGGTTCATTCTGATGATAATTAGTGAAGACCTTAATGCCAAGATTGGTTTTATTTAGGAAATTTGTTGTGTAAAGCCTGTCTTCTTTGAGCAATCTCTCAGAAATAATAAGGCAAGTCAGGAAGATTGTAATTTTCAAATCCTACCCTGAATGTATGACTGATATGTTATTAATTGAATACAATAGCAAATAATTTTTTGAACCCAAAGGAAAAGCATCTGGTTATACCCACTACTTATTATAACATTACGATATATGATAGTCTCTGGAATAATTCCAGAGGAGAATTACACCTTCTAGCCCTAAAAATTTGTTTTTACTTATATCCTTTATAAGAAATAGGATTTTAAGGCCATATAGAAAATATTTAATAATTATAATTTATAATAAGTAATATTTGTTTTGATCCTCAGTATTTGCTTTCAGTCTGATCATGTACATTATTAAAGTGACAGAGAAGTGAGTCTCTCCAATCCCTTGCTTGACCTGATGAGGTTTAGCATTTGATAGGACTTTTCTTAGATTTCCTTTCTCACCAAATTTGAAACTAAAGTGATTTTAATTTGTGAGCGTAATATAATCTGCTTTGAATACAAACAGTTTATAGTTCTTCAGGAGGACCTTGGAGGGGAGTGTCCATTGATATCCATCTATACTGTTATAAACAGTATAAATGTTTTCAGGTTTTTGTATTACAATGATGATAATGGTGATTAACACAATGACAGCGTAGCTATTAAGGTCTAGAAATCTGTGTCCCATAGGACCAATCTGGACAGGATACAGAGGAAACATGAAATTTTTTTTAGGGGGGGTGGGGAAGTGATGGAATATAATCTCTGGAAAAAGCTTAAAGAATATTGTTATACTGGAGAAGATAATCAATCCCTTCACTTATTGAACACTTATTGTTGGCCTTCTAAGTTCCAGATAGTTTTAGGTGGAAAAAATAGCACAAAAGACAAAGCAAATCAGGACTGCAATAAAACTTGCATTCTGATAAAATTCTGCTCTACAAACATAAAGAACTATAAATGGTTGGCCCTAAATCTTAACTGAGGGAAGACCAAGTTAAAATATTATGTTATGGCAAGAGAGTTACACTAAATCCTAATAACGTTCTAGGTAGAAGGTGGTAAAATCCTGAAATTGTCCTCTTAAAAATTAAGTTACTCTTGAGAGAAAGAGAATACCTTTCTCCTCCAAGAGTTTAGATGACTCCACCCTACTGCAAACCAAGCCACAGTTTTACTCTTTTCTTCAGACAGGCCTTACAGTTCATGTAGAAGACAAAGGCCCTGGGAGGTGAGGTTTAGAAAGAATGGGCAGATAGAAAATGATCCAATTTAGGATTTTTGATAGTACATATAAACAACTTTTGAAAAACTGCTGACATCTCACTAACACATATTTTCATGTTGGTGTAAGTATTTATTTAGTCACTTTGCATATTAATAATACTCTAAGTTTGTATTTTTGAAGTGATTATTTGTCCTGCAAGTGACATTTAATGTTTCATTTCACTAAATTATAGGTCCATATTTTCTTTTTCTTTTCCCACATCATCCATGGACATGTTTTTCTTTGCAGGAAATTGCATTCTCTCATCTAGATATTTAAAAAAATGTTAACAGAAGTATCTCTAAGACCCTAATTGCCAGGTTTGCATGGGCCACAAGGAACTCTGTCACTCGGCACTGCATCAGTAACTCAGTGTGCGCTGCTCAGTGTTACAAACAGCATTTCTAGGGAAGGATTAGGTGGAGAACTTTGCAGCGCTTTACATCTGATATGCATTTTGGTTTAGAACTTGTTTCTCTTTGAAGAATGTGGTCAACACCTGGCTAAGATTTTCCTTAAAGTATTTAAGAAGAATCAAACAGAAAACAATAAAATTGTTAACACTCAGTTCATAGTAAGATTAAAACAAAGGAACCAAAGGCAACCAAGAAACTACTTTACAGAGAACAGAATTCAATCACATTTAGAAAAGAAAAAATTACTCAAATAGATAGCCAATCAATTGCTTCTGTCTAGCTATTGCTACCTTCAGGAAAACAAATTTCTAGGTTCTGTATATAAAAAAAAACTTATTCTATAGTTTTAACAAATGTAATGTTCTTTAGGCATTCACACATTCCATGTTTTCAACCAAAGTACAGAGCTGATTTTTCTTTCTTGAATATATATCAAGATTTGTGTCATTTCATATATGGATCTCAAAATAGGTAAAATACATGTTCCTATGTTTGCATCTTAAATGGGTATAATGTGAATGTTACGTCTCCAAGGCTGTGATACATGACTGAAATACATTATGAGGAGAAATGCAGAAACAATGTTTGATGGCTAACCAGGACCAATACAGCACGAAACTACTCCCCTCGCCCAGGGAGGGAAAGAGAGCAAAGGAAAGAGCAAAGGAACAGGTTGGTAGGATGCTGGGGACAAACTTAATGCTCGTTGGGAAACAAGAAGATATTTTGACAGAGGAGGAGATGTCCACTCTTCTTCCCAGGATGGAAAATCATGGGAGGAACCTGGGCAAAGGAGCAATTTTTCTGATCTATGAATTTGAGCAAAGAACGCGTCAGGATTTCCCCTTCTCCTGGGAAGCTCTTCCACTCTTCTCAGGGCGGCCTCAGGGGGCTCAGCCCCTGGAGGGAAGGCCTGAGGTGGTCCAGCATTCCTGTGACTGGGTACTTAATTCTTATTAATCCTGGATTAAAAAATTATCAAGCCCTGTTAGCCATATACCTAAAGCCACATTCCCCAATCAACTTGGTTAGTAATAACATTCATTAGTTTCTCTGCTGTAACTTATTTTCCAACTGGGTCCCTAATTTGAAGTGGTAAGAGAGGAGTTTATTTTTTGGACTCCTTCAAGATTTACTACAAGTTTAATTTCACCTCACTGACCTCAGGCACAACTTTATGCCACTGGAATCCAGTTCCCCTATAATATGGGACCTCTGTGTGGTGCCTCAGCAATATACCACCATAAAAAATACAATTCCAAAGAGATGTTTTGAAGCCAAAGTACTACTCTTATTAATATTATTGTTTTTAAAACATTATAATTGATTTATAAATAGGATTACAAAGAATAAGTCACAGATGATATGCTGTTCACCAGTCTTTCAATTCTTACCATGTTCATTTTTCTCATGTTTGCCATGACCCTCCCACCAATTTTTCTCTCCTATTGCCTGTTCTTTGCCTGTCTATAAACAAAAATGCCCTGGAGATTAAGCATTACACAAAGATAAGATGGAACAGCTGGTGTGCTAAGTAACCACCCACCACTCCGCAACCCCCTGCCAGAAAACCCAGGACTGAAGGTGCCTTTAGCATCTGCATGTTTCCATAAGGCCAAAAGTGTGTTGTATCTTTTCATGGTATAAGTGCTGTTCAGGGATCTGATATGTACTGCAGCTAAAGCCATTAAATAGTATACGTTTCTGAGGCAAGATCCATGAAAACAATGAAGCTTCTGTGTGAACCTGCTTATTATCTACCATGTATCCTATCATATTTATCATGTGCTGTCACCAAGATTCTCCTGTTTGTTTATTTATAACTGTTCACTGATAAAAGTAATGAATTTTGAGTATGTTCACAGGAGCCTGTGAGACCAGACTCGAGTCAGGACATAAATATGTTCTCTCATGATAGAATGGTTACAAAATGTGGATGCCTTAGGGATAAAAATTCTTGTACATTTCCACTATTAGCTAGTTTGTAAATTGTTTATAAAAATTTACATCTGTTTATATTAATGCTACATCAGCCAATCTGTCCCAATTTCTTTGTTTGTTTGTTTTGAAAGAATGTCCACACATAGGTACCTATTTACTGGATAACAATAGTATGTTATTCCCAAAGGTGTGGCGGTCAGTGCTAAGGCATTTTAAATCCTTTATTGTTTGGAAGGATTATTTGATTGCCTAATTATTAACATCAGATTGTGTTAGTTTAAATTTTTCCTTCAAAGTAGGTAAGGTAACCACTACAAATGTAACTTTCAAACTGAAAAAGGGGAAAATACAGAGGAGCAGAGAAGAAAAATGAAATTAAAAACTTCAAAAGGTATCTGTGTACTTAACAGCAGACATGGTCTGGAAATTATTTACATTTGCAAATATTCCATAGAAAGATGCATAACTACACCTGTGACCTTAAAACTCTACTCCGCCACCAAAGGTTCAAGTCCCCTCTGTGTCCAGCTCTCTCTCTCTCCCTCGTGAGATCTCCCTTTCTCTCCCATCTTTTTCTCTCCCTTCCTTTCTCTCCTCCTCCTCTCCTCTCCTTCTCTCATTATACATACACACATATACGTATATCTACATACTCCATTGTATTTTTAGATCAATGTTATTTTAAGCACTTAGAAAACAAATACTATTTACCCATTCTTACAATTGAATCTATATATTAACAAACAAATTTGACTAAATAAAAACAAAAAGCCAGGTTGAATACAGTAGAATTTTGACTTATCTGGTTGTTGGTGGTGTTGGGGCTTTTTAATCCTATTTTTAATTATAAGAAAATCCAATTGTATTTCTGTAACTTAAATCACTCTATTGGATCAAAAGTAAATATTAATTGTTTATTTAAATGATAATGATAATTTAAGGAAGAAAGAGGAAAGAGAAAAATAACATCATTGGGACATGCAGAGAAGCCATCTAGGGTTCAGAATCAGCTTGCAGGAGAGGGGAGAGGAAAGGACCTTCTGAGTGAGTTTCATCAGAGATTTATCAACACACCTTTCTCTCTTTCCAACTCTGATTAGATGGCCCTGATTTGACAAATTAAGCACCATATGGTTAGAATTACATTCAGTGGCTCATTATTAGGGCCTCTAGGAAAGCCCTGATAGTCTACATTTGTGATAATGCCATCAACTATAGCCAAGATCTGCCTATGGCCTGTATCTGTGCAGCACAGCTTGATAAGAAGACAGGAGGCTTTGAAACTGGATTAAACATGAGCAAAACACAGCTCTTTAGGCATTCCATTCTACTCTAAAGAAGAGGATTTTTAAAGTTTAATTTATTGAACTCTTCCAACTTATGAATATCCACCAACAAATTCTGGATCCATTTGATTTAAAATAAACTAACTAGAAAACTTTAGACATAGACTTTCCATTACAGTTTGATTAGTACACCCAGAGAAGACTCTAAGGGTGTCTGGGTGTCTCAGTCATTAAGCAACTAACTCTGGCTCAGGTCATGATCTCACAGTTCGTGAGTTTGAGTCCCACATCAGGTGAGCTCAAGGCCCACTTCAGATGAGCTCAACCCCGCTTCAGGTAAGACGTGAGCCCTGCTTCAGGTGAGCCCCGCTTCTCCCTCTCTGTGCCTTGCTCACTTGGCCTTCTTTCTCTCTCTCTCTCTCTCTCTCAAAAAAAAAAAAAAAAAAAAAAGATAAAATAGGGGTGCCTGGGTGGCTCAGTTGGTTAAGCATCGAACTTCGGCTCAGGTCATGATCACATGGCTCGTGGGTTCAAGCCCTGCATCAGGCTCTGTGCTGACTGCCAGCTCAGAGCCTGGAGCCTGTTTCGGATTCTGTGTCTCCCTCTCTCTCTGACCCTCCCCTGCTCATGCTGTCTCTATCTCCCTCTCAGAAATAAATAAAACATTAAAAAAACAAACCAAAAAAAACCTTAAAAAAAGATAAAATTTTTTAAATAAATAAACAATACAAAATAAAACAGATTGTATAATAACTTACATCAAATATTTTCAGAAACACTTAAGATATTACATTGACCCGAAAATTCTTTCAGGTTGCCATTTTGTTTCAAGATGGCATACTGAACCACAAATTTAACTTATTGTGTGTATTTAATGCTCTTTGGCAGCCACACACTAGGCAGTTTTTTTCAGACAAACAAAAAATATCAAATGGCTAAGTTTAAACAAAACCTTATTGCTACCAATTAAAAGTTCCTTAATGTAATATTGTGAAATGTTCCAAAATTCTCAATTTCTTTAAAAAAAAAAAAAGGTTTTTGCCAAAGTCAGTGTTGCTGCATTTACTCAGTCCTAAATGGTAACTACAGGCCTGCTAAGAAAGCAAAGCACCAAAACAAATTTTAGATGAACCATACCAAAAGTTCTAGAGCTCATTTTTCCCTTTAGACTTGGTTGGGCAGCAAAAACGTAAAACGAACACTGAAATTTATGAAAGCAGCCACAATGTTTATCTTTTTTTATTACGGCAATTAAGGCACTTAAAACACATTCTGAGGTTCAACATGGTCTTTCCAAAAGAATGCTTTCAGAGAAAATCTGATGTGAATAATGAAATAAAAATCCTTTGACTAGAAGTCTTGAAACCACCTATCCTACCAAATGCCATATGCCTCCTTCCTGGTCAGTGAAAACCATCACTTGTTATTGGAATAAAATTATAAAACTCAATAACTTTAGCACTAGGTTTTTCTGTAGGCTGTTAACCTTCATGGTGAGCACATGGTGACTGCAACACAAAGAACAGTTTGGCTTTTTTAACAAAATGCTTGGTCATTACTTTCTCCTTTGAGGCACACAGGTGCAAAGTTAAACTGAACCCACTGTTTGAGGTTATGTAGAGTGGATGTGATGGGGTACATACCCAAATGATTTTTTTTCTACCAGAAAATATTCCAACTATAATATAATATGTTGTGAGCATAGTCAGGAACCGCCACAGAAGGCAGCAATTGCTCTGCACCCATTTTCTGTTCTCAGCACAATGTCTTCTATAGATGTTCAATAAATGTAGATTGTGGGAGCAGAGAGGGAATGAAAAAATGAACAAAAGAATATGTCATTTTTTAGTATTGCAACTTTCTGTTCTTTAAAAACGTTTTGATATTAAAAAATCAAGTTTCTAAAAATTTCACATTACATTTTCTTAGTGAAGTTAAATCCAACACTAGTGGAGGTGAAGGGAACAAAGACAGCATTTCTTGGAAGTCACCCCTGTGCCCCTCATGTCCTGAGATTTCGGAAGGACCCAGAAGGTCAGAGGGGCTGCTCAACCTCCATCTCCAGTATGGGAAGGCACGCAGAACCCAGATGTCCAGGCATCCCCAAACCCATGCCTCTTTAAGTAAGGCAGTGTAAATGGCAAGGGTGAAGACTTACCCTTTGAAATTTTAATCAAAACCGTTTAGAGACTTGGCCCAGGATAGTCAGACCTTGACATTCTCCCACCGCTTGGGGGCATGCTCCCCTCCCAAACCACCACCACCCAAGGCTCCCTTGGTCCTTATCTTTCATGCTTCTTACATAGGTTTTACTCACTTCTCTCTGCAAGTCAACACAGAGCCGTCTTTCAATATATACTCTCTGCTCCAGGAAGGCTGTTGTATAAGCATGTCCTTCATGAACTCTTCCCCAACCCTGGAAGCATGCAGTGACTTATTCACAACCACACCACTTAATCAGATTACCCCTAGTTATAGAGGCATGTAACAATTTGTGACTCCTCAAAGCTGAGCACCATATCGTAACACTTTTGTACGTTCCGCCATACTTTGTGGTGTGCTATTCCCATAGGACGTGGTTAGTGTTTGTAACCTAAATGAAAACGGATTCTTTTTTCCTCTGGAATTACCTTACAGTAGCTTCTTTTATCAAGGCATGTTAATCCAGAGCAATGCCCTTTCGGGATCAATATTCTATAGTAGTAGAATAAGAGGTATCCCTTTTATCAGACAAAAGTCAGCTAAGGAATTTCTCCACTTGGCAAATTCACCACTTTCATGGATATGCAAAGAAGTCACATGTAAACTTGCTCTGCAAAGCACTATTATGGCAGATCCAGTGACATAACCAGCATTATATAATAGCTATGAGGACATGGAAGTAATAATGATGGTGGTGGTCATGGTGGCGGTGGTGGTGGTAGTGGTGACAGACTATTTGGATATGTAGGGGAGTCCTGGTATATTGTCTACCTAAAAGATCATCCTTGAACTCTTCATCTCCCTCATTTCTTAATGTTGGAGAGCCTCAGAGCTCAGACCTCAGTCTTTGATCCTCTTCTTTTCCCTGTATTCACTCCCTTGGTGATCTTATCCAATTTCATAGCCTTTTCTGTTCTATCTAGACAATGATGACTTTTAGCCCAGGTTTGGCCCTGAACTCTACTCAAGTTCCTACTCAACATTTCCACTTGGATATCTAATACACATTCTAAATTTAGCATGTCCCAAACTGTGCTTCTGATCTTTCACCACCTGATCTTTCACCACCTCCATTGCCCACAAAAAATAAAATAATAAAAAATGTAAAACTTGGCCCATTTGCAATCTTTCCAACCTCAGTTTATGGCAGTTCCATTCTTCTAGTTAATTCAGGCCAAACCCTTGGGGTCATTCTTTCTTTTGGCCCTACCTTCAAAATATATAAGGAATTTGACCACCTTTCATCACCTCAACTGTTAGCACGGTGGTACAAGTCTAGATTATTCATAGAGCCTCATGACTTGTCTACCTGCTTCCACTCTCAGCTCCTTCCTGTCTAAGCTCAACACCACAGTCAGAATGATACTTTAAATATATAAGTCAGATCATGCTATTCTTTAATGGCCTGAATTTTCGCTTAAAGCAGACATCAAAGTCTTGATAGTGGCCAACCAGACTCTAAAGGATCTGCCTTTCCGTTTCCTTTCTGACTTAATCTCCTACTACTCTTACCCACGCTCACTCCTCTCTACCACATATATGTCCTTGCTATTTCTTGAACATGTTGGAATGGAAATGCTCCTGATTTGCTCTCTCTGCCTGAAGCTCTCTAAGCTCAAATGTTAACTTCTTACTGAATACTTCCCTGACAACCCTATTTAAAAAAGCAAATGCACAATCCCATGGCCAACCCTCTTTATCTTTCCTCTTCTGCTTTATTTTTCTCCATAACTCTTAGCACCCTGTAATAAACAATATTATATATGTATTTATTTTAAAGTCTACAATGTAAGCTCAATGAGGATAGTAATTTGACCATTTTGTTCTACTGCCTAGAATAGAACCAGGCACCTAGTCGACACTTAACACACATTTGTTGCATGAATTGATGAATGAGTGACTATGAACTGTGAAGAAGAATCTTTACTGATGGTTCTAGAAAAGAATAGCAATATTGAGAAGTTATTCACTACAATAACCCCACTGAATATAAAGTCTAGCAATGCATATGAGGTTTTAGTCCTGATATAATCCATTAGTCCATCTCATACTACTACCTTGAACTTGTGTAACTTGATGAACTTCTCTGACCCCCAGAGTCCTCATCCATAAAATGAGCCTAACACTCCTTTCTCACTCGACATCAAAAAGCAAGTTTGAGGGTAAAATAAGATAAAGTCCATAAAAACAGTATAAATTTGTAAGTTGTAGTTTTGACAATGTTAAATCATTTTGATAAGGATAAGTTGACTCAATTTCTTCACTTCTTCTTTATTAAACTTAGTGTCTGCTTGACTTATTTAGCATTTTATCAGATGTTCTGTGAAATTTCTAGAATTGTCATTTGTATTTACTCATTCAACTTTTCATATGTGTCCATTACTATGAAAATTTTCTGACTGCTTACAACAGTAAGATTCTGAAGGGCTGAAACTCTGTGAAATATATATTTTTGTATTATCTTGTATAAATAGGTGCTCGCTACATAGTGAGTGGATAAAATTTTGTTAAATAAATGTATTAAATAGAGTTCTAGGGGCGCCTGGGTGGCTCAGTCGGCTAAGCATCTGACTTTGGCTCAGGTCATGATCTCACAGTTCGTGGGTTCGAGCCCTGCGTCGGGCTCTGTGCTGACAGCCAGCTCAGAGCCTGGAGCCTGTCTCAGATTCTATGTCTCCCTCTCTCTCTGACCCTCCCCTGCTTGCTCACGCTTTCTCTCTCTCTCTCTCTCAGAAATAAATAAAATATAAAAATTAAAAAAAATAGACTTCTAAACAGGGTAAGCTATGGGGTAAGTGGCTCAGAAACACTGGCTTACAAAAGTCAGGTCCAAATGACTTAGACTTGAGGTGCACAGCAACGTATCATTATTAGAGAATACTACTACATAATTATATTAGATTATCCAAATTATTCAACAAATTATAATAAAATAGAATATTGCACTGATTATAAGCTTATGTATCATCTCCTTCTTTATCCAACCTTGAAGTAGGACTGTGTTCAAATGATCTTAAGATTGATAAGAGTATAAGGAAAGATCCTTACTGTTCTGTAGCCCTTAGCAGACCAAGACATACAGCTACAGCAAGTTAATTGCATATACCAGACTTATTTGTATAATTTCTCACTCTATCTAATCCATCCCACAATCTTCAGGAAAAAATACAGAATTTTGGTCTTCACGATTCTTGTCTCCATCAGCTTCCAGAAATGATAGCTCTGCACAACTAAACTCATTCATAAAACCATAGAAAAAGTATAAATGCTCTAAAATTAAACCTTCTTAAAAGAAAAGACATTTGTTGCCGGATAGCTTATAACAGAAAGTTGGAAACAACATAAATGCTATTAATAGGGGCCTGATTCAATAAATGATGGTACCTACCTGAAAGGGACTCTATAGCACTGAAAAGAAAGAGGCAGATTTGTACACTGTGACTTGAAAACAAATCCATGATGTATGAAACAAACAAAAAAAAAAAAAGCAAGGAAATATACATAGAACTACTCCATTTTGTGGCAAGAAATACTTGCATATATCTGCATATATAACTGCGTCTCCTTAGGAACAAGTTGGAAAGGACAAGCCAGAAATGTAACAGAGGGTAAAATTTTCCCAGGAGGGTGAGATTAAATGTGTGTGTGTGTGTGTGCGTGCGCGCGTGCGTGCAAGCAGAAAAAGGGGGAATTTACCAACTTACTTTATGCCATGACATTAAAAAGACTGGATAAATGGTTTTTATGTTACTTTACTCCCATAGTTTTTCAAATAAAATTTTAAAATTTTGTTTCCACAGCTATCCAAGAAGTCTTAGCAATGCTTCAGAAGCAAGTAGGGGAAGCAGCTGGCTTTATTAGGCCAAGCCACCTGAGTAGGGAGTGGTTTGAGGTTGGGAGCAAATCTTTCGGGTGGTGTGGCCAGGAAACTGGAAACCACACCGTGTTGTCAGTGATAATAAAACACAGATCTCAGAAATGAAGCCTGAAAGTTTCCAAAATCTAAACACCTTCAGAAAATAATATTCCACAGCTTCCCTTGGAGAAGCAATGCCATATCTCGAACATGACTGGAGACCTAACCCTCTCCATTCCCAGGCCCTAGTCCACGGGGAACACTGAATAAAGCCGTAGTAGGCTAGAATCTCCCACACAACCCACTGCTTTCTCCGTTTTCCTTCGTGTTCTTCTTTTACTTCCCTTCGTTCCTTTTTCTTTGACCCTCCTCTGCATTAGTACCGTTTATTACTCTACTTCTGTCTCACTAACCACCACACTAATCACCTGCCCCTCATTCGCACAGTTTTTTCTAGTCGGTTTTAAATGGAACAGTTTTCTTAGCTGCCGTGTAAATAACAGAGCCAATGAGCTCAGCAGAGGTACGTTTAGGTGTCCGGGAGTAAAGCTGTGCTTGCCGTAGCCCAGAGATGTTGGTCTTCTACAGTCACTGACAAGTTACAGCTTATTAAGCTAACAAATATCATTCATTTCCCTGCTTCCTTTCAGGAGAGGTGAAACTCAGGACCATGTCAGTTTTCAGGCCACATCAGGAAAAGCAGAATAGATGTCAAATCTGTGGGCTCTGCAGATGGTGAAAACTGATTTTTTGAGTTCTGAGACTTACATAGACGTCCTCTTACATACAAAACGTCCTAAACCGTATCACGCCCGACGCTAGTGGACTACCTCTAAGATCATTTAGGAGGCCAAATGCATCCAAAGCTGTCTCGAACGGCCCAGCTAGATACAAGAATGAGAAGCGCACCACCCCCACGCCACCTCCCCAACACACATCCGGCCCGCTGCGGCTGCGCAGTGAATATCCGGTACAGATAAGCACGCATTCGCACACACCCACACAGCGGAGTCGTGCATGGTGCGCGCATACAGACACGCACACATACACACACATACACTGGCAAACCTTCCACACCACCTGCTCCCACAGCAGGTGTCTTCAGCACTTGCGTTGCTGGGAGCCACGCGAGCTGTGGTGAGGCGTTCCCAGAATGCCCCTCTGCCCGGTGGGCTCAGCTGGGGCAGACAGGTGCAGCCATTATCACCTCTTCCACCGCTCTGTGAGGGAGCGAATACATTACAACTTTCCACACTACCTTAACAAGATTGCTGGCTCTTTAAAACAACAACAACTTTCCTTCCTTGGCACTAAACACAAATATTGTAGTCTATTTAATCAGCTATTTTTTTCAAATGAAAATCCTTATATATGTTTTTTCTGAACCAATCTCTTAGTGCCTAAGTATAAAGAAAAAATTATTTTCCCAATAACATATGCCCAATAGTCCCGATGGTGGCAGTTTTTCAGCTTGATAGGGAACAATGCTAGTGACCTTGATAACAGCATCAATGTGAGCCATTTAGATGTGTGACGCCTGATGGACGTGGCTTGGTTTTTCTCCAGTGTCTCCTCTTGGAGCTGTACATGGTTGATGAGGAGTTTCCATGTGAATTCACTGAGGAATGAAGATGACTCTGCTTTTGTTTCTTGGCAGAAATCCCTTGATCCTGAAGGTCTTACAGGAGACAGGACAAGGAAAGCTGTCAACCGCACATACCATGATGGTGGAGAAAGGGAGAGAGTCCCTCAGTTATTATTTATTACATCCACTTGCATGCAAGTCTCTGTGTCAACCCAAAATGTGCTAGACACAGTCTTGCCATCAAGGAGTATATGTTCCTGTAACAAAGATAAGAAACACTCTTTGGTCAACAAGTAAACTGTGTAGTTAGTAGGTATAGATTGTTTAGGACAGGAGGATGAATATGATCTGAATCCAGGATGTATCTGGAACTTATCTTCCTCTTTTTTTTCTTTTTTTTTCTATTTGAGAGAGAGAGAACATGTGAGCAGGGTGTGGGCAGACAGAGAGAATCTTAAGCAGGCCCCACTTGGACCTCGAAATCATGACCCTGGGATCATGACCTGAGCTGAAGTCAAGAATCAGATGCACAACAGACTGAGCCACCCAGGCACCCCTGGAACTTGCCTTCTTAAGTAAATTTATATTATAAGCTTGAAATATGTAAGTAGTAGGGCAAAGAAACAAAGACAGAAAAAAATTTATCTTAACAGCTGGCAGCGGAATTCTTCTTAGGAAGGGAGCTGTCTCTGTTTGGGAAATGTTTTCATAAATACCTTGGATGAATGCCAATACTCAAGGGAAGCAGCTGCCAAGACAACAAACAAGAATGTGGTCGGCAGAAGAAAGAGCAGGGATAAAGACAGAGGAGGACCAAGCAGCGGTGGCAGGCCAGATAACAGGAGTCGTGAGAGGGGTGAAAGCAGCTAACCACTTCATGCTATGGTTTATCTCATTTAACCCTCACAACAATCCAGTGGTTTCGGTATTATTATTCAGCATCATTTTAACTACCTACTAATATACCTACTAACTACACTCATAAATGGCCAAGGAATTTTCAAAATCAGGAATATTCAACATCTTATTTGTAAGTTAATGTGTCTGTGATGTAAATCCCTCTCCCTGAAACTCAGGTTTTCTACACAGACATATATCTTTTGTGAGTAATTTTTGAGTGTGTATGGAAATTAAAGAAAATCGCTGGGTGACATGTCAGGGTCAAAGTGGCACAGAACATGGACAAATTCATGGGAAAATGAGGCAATCCCTTAACAAATAATTTGGCAGAAGCAGGAGACTGGAGCCATAGGCATCCATGACCAATGCTTCTTAGGTATTCGTGGCCATTGGTGGGAAAGTACTGGATGTTTAGCACAAAGTAGAAAGGTGTTTGAATCTTATGGGGACAAAGTAACCCCCAGTAACACTTAGTGGAGTCAACATAATTAATGGAGTCCCAAACAATTGTCTATTCCACCTCCTAAAACATTTTTTTTCTGCATGCCAAACTAAAAAGGTTTCTTTTCTGTATGCTAAGTTCAGTGCTAAGTACTTGAAATACATTATCCTATTTAATTCTCACTAAAACACAGTAAATTTTAGGTCAGCCCAATAGCAAAGAGCCGGTTAGTAATAGAGTTAGTTTGAACCCAGGGCTTTCAGACTCCTGACCCAATCTGTTTAATATCATCAACTCCAAGGTCAGTATTCTCCTTTTACCACCTACATACAGAGAAAGGATGATATTGCAGACTAATGGTACTAAAGCTCCCTTCCATTGTACATTTACCTCTTTAGTATTAGAGAAACACATAACAATGTTTCATTGGAGACAAAGTGAGTCAATATAAGGAATTACAATTAGAAGCAGATTCTCTTGTTCTCCTCCATTGATCAAGGCTAGGGAAACCTCCATGAACCTAAAATAATTAAGGGAGAGGATAAAAAGGCAAGAAAAGATAGAAATATATAAAAAAGAGGAAATAAAAGAAGGAACACAGAGATGAGTGTGAAAGACAACAAAACGAATACAGGCAAGTGCCTATGCAAAACGGCAGACACCACTCAGGCAGGAGACTCATAAGATGTCTGCCTCTGCCCAGACCATGCCTACCTGTATCATTAAATGCTTCCTTTCCATATTGCATTCTTATGTGTTTTTGTCCATAGAGTACATCAATCCAATGCAGATTATTATATTTCTGCAGTAACTCCTGGAATAAGTGTGCAACATTGGTGTTACACAGTTTATAGAGCAAGATCCACTTACATACAGATATTTTGTGAAGATGCTATTAAATACCATAGGTTATTGTTTGAAAATGTAACAATAATTAAGGTTCAGTATATCTAGCATATTGTAGACTTATAAAAAGGTTTAAGCTATTTTTCAAATAGTTTGTGTTTAGCAAAATGCATTTTCCAACCAGAACAATTTCCTTATATCAGTAAGTATTGTCAGAGCATTTAATCTTTATGTTTTTTATTAATTTATACTTTACTCTCCAATTATTTTTAAAGGATATTTTGATATCTAGGAATTTGTTTTAGTTTATTCTTACAGGTCTCTTAAAAATCTTTTTTGTCTTGGTACTGGGAAGGTACCCTGCACTAAACTTTTGCATATTAGAATTTGTTTTGAAACCCTAAACTGAAGAAAATTCTGCATATTATAAAATGGGGGTCATTAGGTTAAGTACCCGACTTCAGCTCAGGCCATGATCTCGCGATGGGTGGGTTGGAGCCCCGCGTCGGGCTCTGTGATGACAGCTCAGAGCCTGGAGCCTGCTTTGGATTCTCTGTCTCACTCTCTCTCTTTGCCCCTCTCCCACTAGTATTTTGTGTCACTCAGAAATAAATAAATATTTTAAAATAATTTTTTAAAAAACCATGACACTCTTAACTAAAATAACAGTTCTTTGAGTATATATTTAAGTGACATTTTGCAATATAGCTAAAAGAACAAAACATAACTGGGCAGTCAGCTGACCAGGAGTCTGCTCTTGGTCTTTGCTTGGCCTAATCTGAGTTTCTTACTTCAGCCAAGTAGTGAATGCTCTTTGCTAAACCAACATGACAATCCTTTACACTCCATTTGCCTAACATAGAAGACATTGTTAAGTGGATGTCTGAGCTGTTCTGATAAAGAACAGCATATGAAAAAGCGTAAAGTAATGTTCAGTAATGAGACAAGGAAGCAGACCGTCTTGAGCTCTGCTGCTAAAAGTAGAAATAGAAACATATCATCTAGAAGAAAGTGTGGCTGAATATCAGAAGCCTGGCAATATTAACTCCTAATTACACTCCTATGAATTTATCCTAACAACAGATAATTGTTTTTAAAAAAAAGTGTGCTATATGGAATACTACACATTCTGTCATTAAAAATGATTTTGTTGGGGCACCTACGTGGCTTGGTTGGTTGAGACTCTGACTCTTGATTTCAGCTCAGGTCATGATCTCATGGTTTGTGGGTTCAAGCCCCATGTCGTGCTCCACACTCATGGGGCAGAGCCTACTTGGGATTCTCTGTCTCTCTCTCTGTCTCTCTCTCTCTCTCTGCCCCTTCCCTGCTCATGCTCCATCTCTCTCAAAATAAATAAATAAACATTTTTAAATGATTTTGTAGAGTCTATAGTAGTAGGAGAAAATTACATGGGAAATATTCATAGTAAGTTTTTTAAGTATATTTATTTATTTTTGTGGGAGAAGGGACAGAGAGGGAATCCCAGGGCAGGCTCTGCATTGTCAGTGCCAAGTCCGATGCAGGGCTCAATCTCATGAACCATCAGATCATGACTTGACCCAAAATCAAGTCCAACACCCAACCGACTCAGCCACCCAGGTGCCCAGATATGCCAATTTTTAATAAAAATTATCAAACAGTAGGCACTGCATGATCTTACATAAGTGTATATAAATATAGATACTGAGATAAATTGATAGATGAATCAATTAGTAGACATATCAGTGTATAAGGGTAGATATAAATATATTTGTAGATGTAAATGAAAATATAGAAATACATATAACTTTAAGGGCACTTGGGTGGCTCAGTCAGTTAAGCATCCAACTTTGGCTTAGTCATGATCACATAGCTTGTGAGTTCAAGCCCTGCGTTGGGCTCTGTGCCAACAGCTCATAGACTGGAGCCTGCTTCAGATTCTCTGTCTCCCTCTGTCTCTGCCCCTCCCCCACTCACACTCTGTCTCTCTCTCTCTCTCTCTCAAAAATAATTTTAAAAAATTTAAAAAAAGAATACATATAATTCTAGAATGTATATATGTATGTATATCTGGATCTCTATACAGATATCTCTTTATATCTAGATAAAAAATTAAGATGGGATTCGAGGTAATCTAATATTGTGTTTATTGCTTGCCTATATTTTTCCTGAATAAACATGGATTTTCTGCAATAAATATGTTTCCTTCAATAAATATGCATTACTTTATAATATGTATTTAAGTGGATCAGATGAGGAGAAAACCAATTAGAGATTATACTATATTCACTCTAAAAGAAAAATATTATTATGCAAATCTTTGTGTTTATACTTTTTAAACCCAAATTCTACCAATGTTGTCTCATGCCCTTTGAAATTTGTCTCAGGCAGAGCTATATCTCCTGTGCCACATGGCCGGGCTACATGGAAACAGTCACAGCGTCACCCCAGGCATCAGGCCAGGGACAACTGTACTGGTTGCTTTTGATTTCTAGGATCCTTTGGGATGTATCTGACTTTTCACACAAATTCTAGGACACTGAGCCACCTCTCATATGAAATATGATAAAAAGGCATTTAATGGTTGCTTTAATGACTTCTAAATTCATCTGGGAAAATCTTCGGATTTTTGAAGTAAAGATGAGCCTAATTCCACACTGTACCTTTATATAGCAAGCAAAAGGGGAACCAATGTGTCAAACCAAGTACTACTGGCTGGGTAGTACAGGGAATAGGAAAATTTGTTTTGGCACCCAATTCCTTCTTGTTTTATCCATCTAGGACTGCCTCACCAGTTTAATAACAAAGGAGGAAATGTGGTCACCTCCACTAGGGAATAGCACCTTATATCAAATATTTCTGGTATAATATCTTCTGCAGAATGCTGGCTTTTAAGAGGATCGCTTTAAAGAAAGAAATATAGAAATGCTCTTTGTCAGGGTGCCTGGGTGGCTCAGTCGGTTAAGCATCTGATTTCAATTCAGGTCATGCTCACGGCCCATGGGTTCAGACCCCGTGTCAGGCTCTGTGCTGACTAGCTCAGAGCCTGGAACTGCTTCCAATTCTGTGTCTCCCTCTCTCTCTGCCCCATCCCCCACTCGCTTGCTGTCTCTCAAAAATAAATAAAACATTAAAAATTATTTAAAAAAAGAAATATTCTTTGTCAACTATGGAAGATGAGGATTCAACTTGATACATGACAGAAGGCCTAGATGTTGTGCACAAAAAACACAGGAAGGAACAATCACTGAACCCATTCTTGTATTATTTAAGCTGCAGTGTAGTCTAGTGACCAGCACAGAGTAGAAATGTATATATGTTAAAAGGTTGAATGCAATGGTCTCATGGAAGGAGATTCTTTTTTAGTCTTTAATTTTCTTGAATGTTGTTTGTGTGCTTTTCCTGCACTTTTATGAGGCCCTCCCTAATTTATTCATAATGCAAGTAGCCTCAGGATAACATTTCCTTTGGCATTCACGCAAATATGTCTCACTCAAGACTGAATCATTTAGCTAATAGTCCGGAAGTTTCTGGTATTTGCAGTCAATTCTCTGATTCACAAAATACCTCACTATGAATGTAGCCAATCACAACATTGGAGCAAGGACTGTTGGAAGGTTGAATCTGAGTTTCTTCTGCATGTACTTGATACTGAAATCCTGAAATTCCACTTTCACTTCAATCTCTTTTGGGAATAAATAAGTTCTGTGATGAATTAGTCTTTCATTTGTATGGAGAAGTACTGTCTTCCCTTCAAGAGACAGAGCCTTCGTTGCAGTGAGACTCATGGTCACTATCACATATCAAAACCTTACACTGAAGATACAAGGAGCCCAGGTCTCTCAAGACTGTAAAGGCATTAAACTGGAACCTTCCATAGTGTCCAAATAAGGGATAAACTTTACAAGTCTCATCTTGATCACAGCTGCTCCTGACCAGGTGATAGGTTGCAGATGCAAAGCCAGATATAGAAGAAGTGCTGCAGGTATCAAGAAACACCACCACATTTGGATCTGAGGTGGGTAGACTGACTTGAACAAAAAGAGGTTCAGATGCACATGCTATGGTGATTCCTAGTATAGGCTTTTCAAATAAACTGGATTAAAAAAAAAAATAAGACTGAGAAGTGTCTGGATGGCTCAGTTGGTTGACTGTCCAACTCTTGACTTCAGCTCAGGTCATGATCCCAGGGTCGTGGGATCGAGCCCTGTGTTGGGCTCCTCATGAGCAAGTGTGGAGCTTCCTTAAGATTCTCTCTCTCACACACAATCTGCTCCTCCCCTGCACTTTCTCTCTCTCTCTCAAAATAAAAAAATAGAAATAAAAATATATATAAAAATAAGATTGTATCTTGTTTCCTTTCTCATTTTAAAACTTACCTTTTTAGTAACAGTAGTTAAAGAATAGTGACTCTGAATTTCTCTTGAAATGACAGAAGACTCATAAGTTAAAGACTCCTTAAAAATGTTACGCCAGTGAACCATATACTTGAAATATCTCCTAGTTTTTAAGTCATCTAACTTTTGTCTACTCAAACTAATAAGATACAATATATCATTGTCGGTCTCATTTGCTCATGAGAAACCTCATTACACATAACTTTTCACAAACCCAATGTCAAATGCCTCTATTCCCTTTATTTCAGTGTCACGGTTGATTATGTGCTACCTGCAGTGCAGACGCAAGCTATGGTCACAAAGAGGTGGTAAATCTACAAAACAGGTTATTATTCAGCAGAGACTAGTTAGTGATCCATAAGTTACAATGAAATTTACTTGTTTCCCCCACAAAGTTACATGACTTGCAGACACTATAAAATATGTTCACTTCCAGTCATAAAAGAGGGATTTATTATATATTTCCTGTTTCAGCTGAGATCTTATGATAGCTCCCACAGGTAGACAAAACACAAGAGAATTTTAACTTCCTTTAATAACTGCGCAGACTTGAAAGTAGCTGATGCTGAAGGAAATAGGAACAGGCTGTAAGCATTTTCTACCCTCAGGGTGTTTGAGACTCTCCGATTTGTGTTTCTAAGTCAATATTTTGAATCATTTTGTATTTTTAAAAAGTTTGTATCAGTGAGGTTTCTCTTCCTAAGAAAAAATCAGCAATTTGTTAAAATTTATGTTTTAGACTACATTGTCAAAGCTAGGTTTCTGAAGCCACGCTTTATTTCTTTTCCTCAGCAATGTACACTTGCTTCTTACAAAATAATAAATAATAATAAAAATCACTTTCCCAAGCACCTCGGTCTAAAGTTACAGCTGTATTTGGTTACTCTTTGGATGGGAAATAGGCCGGTTGCTTTTCTTCTTGGCCTGCAAGCCTCGCTCCTGAATCCTTTCCACACACACTCCTCGTATTTCAAAGAGAGCCCCCACTGGGAGGCTGGGAGACCGGACTGTGAGAGAGGGAAGTTATGCTAATTTCCCACCCCAAAGACACCAGCGAGCATTTCAAAGACTTGCAGCTTAGGAGGGAAAAAAGGCTTCACTCAAGATCAATCCAAAGGAAAGGTTATCTCACTTGCCAGGTGTCAGGCGCTGCCATCTCTTCCCTCCCTTCCCTCCCGCTTAGCGGAAGAAGTCATGTCTCTGCTTGAGGCTGAATGGGAGGCGATGTCCTCAAGGGAGCGTGGGCCCTGCACTAATTGAAGACATGGATGGCTGTGTTTCTGGCCACAGAACAGCCAGGACTCTATGTTTGGGGGAACACATGGCCCCCGAGGTGTTCGGGCCGCAACCATCTGGGGAGCATCTCTGACCTTCAGGAGTCCTTTGCTCCTCAAACTTGAAAGATTCCAGAAAAGGGGAGCAGGGAGCTCTAGAAAAGGAAACAATTTTTTAAATGTTTACACGTCTGCTGACAGTAAAATAACAGACACTTCCCTTTTTTAATTGAGGAATTTCTATCGAGAAATCTTTCAAGAAGAAATGGTACATAATAAGAGAAATCTTTCAAGAAGAAATACAGTCCAGTACAAGCATTCATTCAACACATATTATATATATGTACAGTGCTAAAATTCTTCACCTTTTCCCCATCTTCTTTGAAAATCTTATGACCAGTATGAATTATGTCCCCAGGAGAAAGCACACACGACACAAAGCCTAGGTCACACGCCTCCTGCAGCAAAGCCCCAAGGTCCCTCATCCTGGGTTGAGCCTGGTTTTCAATCCCCGGGGGGATTGGGTCTGCTCCTCACTACAGCCCTTCACCATCTCCCCACAGCACCAAAGGAGCACCTAGGAAGGCTCACAGTCCATGTAGGTAGAATTGCCAGGCAGCATCATGGAGAAATGTCTTACGTATCCTTTTGTGCTGACCCAGGAAAGCCTGAGAATAAAGGTTTTTTGGAAGAGAAGCCTTACACTGGGCTGGGACTCAGGAGTTCTGACAGGTTTTGAAAGTTGTTGCTTCTATTCGTGTGACGTCTCTAGAGCTCGGATCTTTTTACTAAAATGAAGGAAGTGGCCCAGTACGAAAGCAGAGCTCCGCTCTAGAGTCATACATTCTGTATGTATTTAGTGAAAGAAAACTAAATGAGGTTCAGCATCTTTTCTAAGTTAGTTGATGTGTAAGAGCTTTTTATACATATTAACAAAATTAATTTTTGAACAGACTCACTATTGAGACCATTGGTAGGGCACAAGTCTTGTCTCTTTGCCATTTGCCAGCTGTGTTACTGGGCAGGCAATTGGAATTTGCTGAGCCTGCCTCCTTACCTGTGTGCTACACAGCTTAGATTGTGACGAATAGAAGGCACTAGCATAACGTTTCACAAGATGTTTAATGAGTTACTATTATTTTTATGAAAGTGCCAAGTTTCTGCACTCAATCTTATATCAAAAACAAAACAAAACAAAACACATCAATGATTTAAAAGTAAAGAATCAAACCATTGAAGTACTAGAAATGACAGGAAGAATTTTTTCATCTTGAACACATGGATACAGTTGTGTCTACATAATGATTTAGAAGTTTTGTATGCTCTTAAGAAGTATAATGACAAATGATAAACTTAAAAAATATGTGCCAAATATTTGGTGGACAAAAAAATTAATTTTGTTAATATGTATAAAAAGCTCTTACACATCAAGTAACTTAGAACAGATGCTGAACCTCATTTAGTTTTCATTCACTAAATTGACAGAGATTTAAAAACTTGATAATATCCATTACTGGAAAGTGGTGAATAGATGTTTATACACCATAGGTGACAATGTAAATTTGTACAAACACTTTGGAAGGAAATTTGACAATATCTAGCTTATTATTAAAATGGATACTTTTTCAACTAAAGTCCATTTTTCCAGAAATTTGTCAAGCACATATATTTACACGAGTGCTCAAAGACGTATATTTAGATGTTCACTTTTGTATTTTTTTATTTTTTAAATATTTAAAAAATATTTTTGAGAGAGAGAGAAGGGGAGGGGCAGACAGAAAGAGGGAGAAAGACAATCCCAAGCAGGCTCCATATTGTCAGCACAGAGCCCAGCCTCAGGGCTCGGTCTCATAAGACGTGAGATCATGACCTGAGATGAAATCAAGAGTTGGAAGCTTAACTGACTGAGCCACCCAGGTACCCCTAATTTTTATTTTTATTTATTTTTCTAAAGATAATAGTCACCCATTTTTATTTTATCTATTTATTTTTTAAATAGGCTCCCCATACGACGTGGTGCTTGAACTCATGACCCTGAGATCCAGCCAGGTACCCCTTTTTGATTTTTAAAAAAAGAGTATAATTGAATATCCAGCAATAGGACACTAATCAAAAACTTAGATCACTTAGGGCACCTGGGTGGCTCAGTCACTTAAGTATCTGACTTCAGCTCAGGCCACTACCTCACGGTTTGTGAGTTCGAGTCCTGTATGGGGTAAGCTTGAGCTTTGCTTCAGGTAAGCCCCTCTTCTCTGTCTCTCTCTCTCTCTCTCTCTGGCACTCATGGGATTCTCTTTCTCTGTCTGCCCCTTGCTCACTTGTGCTCTCTCTCTCTCTCTCTCTAAAAAAACCAAACCAAACCAAACCACAACTTGGATAATGTCAAGATAAGAGTATATTTTGACACCATTTAAAGGAACAGAGTAGATCTATATGTTTCGATCTGGAAGTGAGTCCTAGATAGAAAAGCAAAAAAAAAAAAAAAAATGCATATTAGGTTGAATACACAAACACAATTCTGGGTATACATTCATATATCTATTTATATGCTCAGATGAATATCCCATACTTTTAGAAGCTGGAAGGGAATATTTTTCAGAGGTTTGGGAGGCAGGGTAAGTATATGAAGGGAAATGGTGATTAGAACTTGGGCATGGATGTTGATGTGTCCTCATATATATACATAACACGTGGAGTCTTGGCAATATGTGGGTTATGGTTCCTTGGCAAAGAAGGTAGTCTCTTTCACTTGACCTGCAAAGGAGAATCTCAGCTCCAGGAAAGCTCCAGACCAGGGAGGATTCAGAACTGGATAGGCTGTGTAGCGAGGATGGAGGCTGTGCTCTGCGGTAACCTAGGAATGCCAATGGCTTTGGTCTTCCCCATCATATAAAAGCACCGCAGCATTTCACAAAGTTTAAGCAGTAAGCAGAAATGTTTTGTGAGTAGTTTTAGGGGAAATGAATAGATAAATCAATGTTTCAGATAAAAATTTTGGATTTCTAAAGTGGAGAAACCTAATGAGAAGAATCTTTTTTAATTTAATTTAATTTTTTATTTGAGAGTACAAGGGGAGAGGGACAGAGGGAGACAGAGAGAATCTTTTTTTTTTATTTTAAAGATTTTTGAGGGGCGCCTGGGTGGCTTAGTCGGTTAAGCGTCTGACTTTCGCTTAGGTCATGATCTCGCGGTTTGTGGGTTCAAGCCCCGCGTCAGGCTCTGTGCTGACTGCCAGCTCAGAGCCTGGAGCCTGTTTCAGAGTCTGTGTCTCCCTCTCTCTCTGACCCTCCCCTGCTCACGCTGTCTCTCTCTCTCTCCTAGAAATAAATAAAAAATATTAAAAAAAAAAATAAAGATTTTTGAGATAAGATATTTTGAGAGAGAGAGAGACCACATGAGCAGGGGAGGGACATAGAGAGTGGGAGAGAGAGAATCCCAAGCAGGCTCCACTCTGTCAGCACAGAGTCTGATGTGGGGCTCCATCTCACAAACCATGAGATCATGACCTGAGCCGAAATCAAGAGTCAGACACTGAAACGAACTGAGCTACCCAGGAGCCCTGAGAGAGAGAAAAACTTAAAACAGGCTCCACACCCAGCCCACAGAGAGAAAAATCTTTCATCAGATTCCCTCATGGTGGCCAGAGGACAGGGCTGGGAGTCAGGAGGACAGGATTGGGTCCCTGCTGTGTCACATGTTAGCCGGGTGTCTAATATAATAGACCCTCAGGATTCTCCTGGAAAAGACAGAAGAATTTCTGCTCACCTTCTTTACAGCACTGCTGTATACCTCAAATGAGACAATGAGTGTATACATTTGGTCTACATTTTGTGGGAAGGGATCCTTGCGTCCTCAGAGGTAACACATTCTCAAACACCATTTTTCCTAAGGCATCTCTGGCAATCCAATCCCATTTCCTCGTTCCTCACTTTGAAGAGGCGGGTGGCCAAACATTGAGTGCATCTAATTGTTGGCAATCTTCAAAGAAGATTGGTGGTGTAAGTATTTGTAAGTATTTGTAAGTATTGTGTAAGTATTGCTAAGTATTTACAAATTGAAGATTTAATCTGAATTTATGTCCTAAAGGCTCAGAGTTAATCCAACATTGTCAGACCAAGGAAGACACCTTTAATTGGGTTCCAGCAGAACTCCACTGCAAGAAGGAATATGTTGATAGTGTCACATTGAAAATTACTTAAATTTATTGAATACTTGCTTTATATTCAACTACTTTGTAATATTTCTATAAAGTAAAATTGGTAGTATTTGTGAGTAAGAATTTTACCAAAAGAAGTAAATTTAACAATATGTGAAAGTTGACCATATTTGCACTATGATATACCAACATCATCCACTATATTTGTGTAATATTTAACCATGTTCAAAGGAATTTTATACATAGTTTTATATTCTATATTGGAAAACGTACATTTGGAGTTCAAATGATTCCCTCCCCACATATTAGCTGTGTAACCTCTTCCTGTCCACTCCACTACAGCAAGTACACATCTGTGTTACAGCGACACTGCAGGGGCATCACTTGCACAAATGAGCCCAATGTAGTGGATCATAAATTCCCATGGATTATAAATGTACAAAGAGAGCTCATCTGACCAACATATGGGTTTATCAGTCGCAATCCTCAAGGTTGCAAGAACAAAAAAGTGTAACTTTGATTTAAGTAAAAGGGGGAATTTCATGAAAGGATATTGACTAGCATGTCACTGAAGAGCCAAAAAAAACTATGGTAACAATAATTTGTCAATGGATACACAATATAAAAAGATGACAATTATGACGACAACAACAAAAGAGAGTAAAAAGGTAGAGTTTTTGTAGGGAATCAAAGTTAAATTATCAGTGTAAAATAGACTGTTATATCTATAAGATGTTTTATGTAAGCCACACAGTAACCATAAAACATAACCTACAGTAGATTCATAGAAGATAAAGAAAAGGGAATCAATGCATACCCTTTACAAATCATCACTTTACATGTGGCATGTGTATGGGGGTTGGGGTTGGGGGTGGGGTGTACACACATGGAATATTATTCAGCCATGAGAAAGGAAATCCTGCCCTTTATGTCAACATAGATGAAACTTGAGGGCACTATGTAAGTGAAATATATCAGACAAAGAAAGAAATACACTCTGATATGACTTATATGTGGAATCTAAAAACAGCAAACTCATAGAAACAGTATAGATTGGTGGCTACCAGTGGAGGGAGGGTGGGGGAAATGGGGAGAGACTGGTCAAAGGACACAAACTTCCAGTCATAAGATGAATAAGTTCTGGGGGTCTAATGTACAGCATGGTGATTATAGTTAACACTACTATATTAGATACTTCAAAGTTGCTGTGAAAGTAGATCTTAAATGTTCTCACCACAAAAAGGAAATGGCAATCATGTGACTTGGTGACATGTTAGCTAATGTTATGGTAGTAATCATTTTGCAAAATGTATGTGTATCAAAACTATACACTGTATACCTTAAACTTACATCGTATTATATGTCAAGTATATCTCAACAAAATTGTAGTGGGGGTGGGGTGGGGGAGAGAGACCTCACAGGAAAAAAAAAAAAAAAAACACATACACATCTCAGGGGGAACTTTCCCTCATGCACTCTTGTATAGCTGCCTCAACAAGTTTGAGATGATTTTACTTTTCTCAATATAAGTTTTTCATGATTTTACACAAAACCGTAACTGCATTGGAACCTTACTAATACCCTACTTGAAGATGCCTTTTGCATTATGCATGCATTTTTTACAATAGCCTCTTCATGTCTTTGAGTTCTTTTAGTTGGAGTAGGAAATGCAAACAAATCAGCAAGTGGACTTAGCCCTTGAAAGCTTATGTCCAGCTGAGAAGTTATGATATCAATTACATCAGGAAAAATTCCTTTTACCTAAAAAACTGCTAAAGCTCAGCATAGGACAGACTGTGTGGGGGTTGGAGGATGTAGATCTCTTTTAAGTATCTTTGGATGCTGGCAAAAATTGGGGGGGGGCTTTTGATATGAGAAAAATATGCATTTGTCTTAAAGGTAACATATTGCCTGTTATATGTTAATAAATTGGCTTCAGCAAAACTTTTTTGCCCATTGTTGAAAATCAACCAACTATAAAACAGCTACCATTGTTCTGTTTCTGCCAATGACTAAAAGATTTAGAAATCCTTTTAGCTAAAAAGTCAGCAAAGATCAAAAAATTTTCACATGTGATCTCTACATGCCAATGAGATAAAAGTGCACACATAATAATCCTATTGTACAATATTCTTTACCAATGACCTGTAAATATTACATATTTGAGAAAGGCATTTTTTTCAGTTAAAGAGTGAAAGTATAAATTAGGAAAGGGGCATTTAACAAGTCGATGATCTACTGTTATTAGTTATATGCTTTTCCCCCATTTTGTAAAGTTCAGAATTGCAAATGCTTGGCTAGTTAGACCTAACGGAGACACAACTTAAAAGATACATTGCAAGCTGACAAAATGATTTATTACCCCTTTGTCATTGAAATAAGTACTATATATGCTCTAATATTCACAGCTTTTCACTTATTTTGTTATGCGTATCCTGGACCTAGTTAAAATATGTGCACTAGCACAATATTGTAGCCAGGTTAAAAAAAAAAAAAAAAAAGAGGGTGAGAGGAAGAAAAAGAGGGAGAGAGAGGAAGGGGAAAAAATCCAGCCAAAGTTGAATTCTAGTTAAGTGCAATTTATTTATTCATTCATTCATTCATTCATTCACTAATGATATGCCAATTTTCTAATGTTTTCATATAGACATTGGTCATGATTAATCACATTGAAACTTTTACTTGAGCCTCTGTTTAGTTTTGATACTACAATGTCGAATAGTCATTATTTGTTTAAAATCTGTCTTCTGCATCAGATGATGCAAGAGATGATGACAGGTTATGTATGACACTTGTGCTATGTTCAAGATCAAATATATAAAATCTGTCTCCTCCTCTATACTGTAAACTCTGTAATGTCAATGACTGTATCTGTTTCGTATACACACCAAGCATGTAGGACACAATGCTTGCTCCTATACATTTATTCACTCAACAAATATTTACTGAAGACCTTCTCTGCACTGGGAAAGTTGTAAGAAATACAAACCTAGTCAATTTAAGTAAAAAAAAAGAGAGAGAGAGAGTCTGGATACTTTCTCATTTTTATTCTGTCATGTTTCTTTGATTTTTTCTGTGCATCCATGCCATTCTTTTCACCTGATCAGCTTTCTCTAATACTCTCTTCCCTCATCATCTGGGAGCATAGGAACCCCTGAACTGGCTGCGCCAGTCCCTCCTCATAAGACTTGCAGCTCAAGTAGCCACAACAACCTTCAGCGTTGGTTTTAATTTATGAAGAGTCTGGTGAAAAGAGCCCACCATTTTCAAGTTATTGGACTAACTTCCTGTGAATTAAGGTTCCTCTCTCATTCAATCAGTTGTAGCCAGCAAGAAGACACATCAGCATCAGGGTGTATAATTGCAGAAGGAGATTCCATGAGGAGTCTGTCCCTTTAGATGAAGCTGTGCATAAGGCAGATAACCTAGATAATTTAGTTAAACTGTGTTTTTAGTTAAGATAATTTTATTTTTACTGTTCTGTCACAAATATCTGGCACATAGTAGGTTTAAAAAAATACTTGTTGAGGGGCATCTGTCTGGCTCAGTCGGAGGACTCTCGATCTCAGGATTGTGAGTTCAAGCCCCATGTTGGGTGTAGAGATTACTTAAAAATAAACTTAAAAAAATTTTGTTGAACTCATGCTAGGATGTGATATGTTACAGTGGTCCTCCCTCATCTACGGTTTTACTTTCCATGTTTTCAGTTACCTGTGGTCAACTTCTGTGGTCCAGAAGCATCTGATCCTCCTGACATGTGGTCAGAAGTTCAGTATTAGCCTAAGGCTAAGTCACAACACCTACAGCATTTGCCTCACTTTTTCTCATCACAGAGGCATTTTATCATCTCACATCATCAGAAGAAGGGTAAGTCTAGTACAAGAAGATATTTTGAGAGAGACTATATTCATATGATTTTCATTATAGTATATCATTATAATTTTTCTATTTTATGATTGTTAATCCTTTACTGTGTCTAATTTACAAATTAGGTATGTACGTATGTATGTACAGGAAAAAACAGAGTATATACAGGGTTTGGTACTGTCCAGTTTCATGCATCCACTAGGAGTCGTGGGATGTGTCCCGACCGATAAAGGAGGGATGACTGTATTTCCTTTAAGATTCGTAATTCTATGGGATGGGGAAGTGAGGGGAAATAAAGTAACAGGTGCTGAGGTTTTAGACTCTGGAATGGTACATAATGCTCCCAGGATGAGTAGAGTTAAAGCTGGAAACCTGTACTTAACTTTCCTATTCAAGCATTTCTTTTAAAATAAAACCTTTTATCAAATCAATCTTTTAAAAATCAGTTAAAACAGAAACCAGAGAGACTCTAGAATACAATTTCTCAGAAACTTCCCAGTATAACCATCCTTGAAGATGTGTCACATTGTAAAAATGCCACAATACTGTGTTTTCTCCTTTTCTGACTCCCTTTAGAATGTAAATTATTTAGAATGACATGAAGAGTCGTGTTATTAATTTCAAGATTAAATAATTAGGAAGCAAACCCTCTCTAATAAATTTCCCCTTAGAAAGCATGGTGCGAGGCAGAAAACCCTGATGGCTAGACAAATGTTACAGAAATGTTGGCAGAGATGCCCTTTGCTTCATGTTAGGAGCAAGCAATTATTTTTCTCTTTGTTCCTGTGGAAGGGCCCCTCCAGTGCTCAGAGAAGCATTTATTAGCCTTTCCCTCCCTTCCCTACAAATAAATCAAATTTTGTAAAGGGTGATAAAACCAAGACCAGATGTGATTATTTAAGCCAGGAATTCAAGCATGCCAGTCATTAGCGCATATTGTGAGCACCTCTACCTGGGTGTTCCCTCCCCAGGAATACAGGTACTCCCAAGGTCTCCTCCCTCTCACACAGAGAGGCAGTTACACTCAACTTGAAGACTTAACATCGGTACACACTTTAAGGAACCTCAAAATTCAAAAGGTACAATGACATTGATATATGAAGCAATATATTGCTTCTGGGGATTAAGAAGTTGTTCTTGAAAGACCATGCCTATCTTCCAACTGTAATACTTTGTACAGAATGCAACTATTCATACTGTGGCTGAAGAAGGCTCTATGGCTTATAGGTGAGGAGAGTAGAGTTGAAATGTGTGGTATTTCCTTCAAACTGAAGTCATGGGATTAGTTCACTTGCTAGCAACCTCTGGACATGGCTAGGACAGCACAAGAATAGCAGAACTCACTAGAGAGGTCATCAGCTGCTTCCTCTAATCACTTTCTGGGTGCTGTGACACTAGCAGCAGAGGCATTTATTCTCCAAGAGTGTTCTGCCACCTTGAAAGTCTCTGAGGCTTGTCGGTCCTCACTGTGTGATTAGCTGCCAAGGTAACTGCCAGTGCCATCTTGAGAAGAGATGAGAAGTTATGCTCACAGGATAACACTTCAAGGTTTCCTAATCCTTGTGCCTGATGATATGAGAAGATCACCAGACCAGCCCAAGTATGGGAGGCATTTCTACAAAGGGATAAGATTACAGTTAAGTGTCTTAAGTTCCTGCCTTTTCAAAGAAGTACAGACTTTAGTTAGAGGTGAGTCACCAGATTGAAAGGATTATTTCTCTATTTCAGGACAATGACCTTAACTGTCACTTTGTAATTTCTCTTCAGAGTTCCTCTTCTTTGCTCATGGCATTTCACTTACATTTCTAGATTTTAAAAAAGTCACTTTCCTATAACTCTTTCTTGATCTCTCTCACTAAACCTCCCATCCTTATGCCTATTTATGTAAGAAGTTCAGATTCCACACTTCCCCTAACTTTTCCACACACGTGAATCATCTCACTGGGAGAAACACAGAAACCACTTTGCATCACCACTGAGCCACCTCATTTCCAGGTACTGGAAAGCCCTACCTACCTGTACTTCATAATACCCTGTTTCTCCACAAGACCAAAAAGAAAAATAACTGCTTGCCCCGAACATGAAGCAAAGGGCATTTTTTTCTATAGCATCTATCTAGCTATCTGCATTTTCCATCAAGAGTTGGGGGTGTGACTAAAAAGAAAGATGAATAAACATGGACCCTCAAGGCATTCCCAGAATCAAAGGAGACACAGAAATGTAACAATGACTATGTAACACCATGACTCAATAAGTACTATAATAAAGGCTACAAGATATCAGAAGAAATAGAGGGTGAAGCACTATGAAAAAGAAGGTAATGTTTGAACTCACCATTGACAATATGATTAGGAGTCATATATAAGACTATATATATCTTATATATAATATAAGCCAGAAGAATATAAGCAAGCATTCCATTCCAGAGGGAGGAAACAATGTACAGAAAAGCGCAGAGGCTTTCAATGAACAATTGCTGAAATTGTTCTGGGTACCACAATGATACTGAAAATGTAAGCTTTGTATCTTTTACATCTGTTGTGTATAATACATGCAAATACAGTATAAAGTATATACAGGAAAGAGCCATCTTAGTTAATTTGAACATTGCTTTATGTTAAAGCTACATGAGAAAAACTCTTTTCCATCTATGATTACATAAAGACTTTCAAACCAGAGCTGGAGTACAGACAGACACAAAAACGTCTCAGTCTCATGAACAGAAGTTGTGATGTTATATTATTCATAAAAAACATGAACTCTTTGAAGTTGATTTTATAAGACAAATAGCCTAATCATTTCAGAAAACCAACCACCGTTTACTGAATCTCATCAATTTATTACATACATGATCTCACTTATTCTATCCCTACAACAGCCCTCTGAGGTAGTCATCATCCCCATTCTACACTATAGAAACAAACTCAGAAAAGCAATTCATCCATTAATGACAAAGTTGGGATTGAAATCCCAGAATTGTTTGATGCTATGGAATCCTAGCTCTCATATCCCCTAAAACTCTAGCAGGAACCAGCAAATGCTCATTAGGACGAAGACTTGGGCCGTATAAACTAACTCTACACATATATGTAGCACCACGGCACAGAAAGGGCACTGGACCTACTGTACCAAGGATCAAAAAGACAGAATTCGAAGAAGAAACTTTGTGATTTCTTCTATGTGACATTGGGTAAATTACTTACCCTGGAGTTGGTTAAATTAGGTAATATCTAAGACTCTATCCAGCTTACAAGACTAAAGTGCTCCATTATTACTGTCATTCAATATTTTTATGACAAGGGATTTAAAAATGCTCTGTGATAGTTTCTTCATGAAAATATAATCCCTACTGAGCAATTTGGTTGTGGAAATTAAATGAGGTCATGGGCATGAAAACGCTGATTTTTTTTTTTTTAATGTTTTATTTACTTCTAGGAGAGAGAGAAAGCGTGAGCAGGGGAGGGTCAGAGAGAGAGGGAGTCACAGACTGAAACAGGCTCCAGGCACTGAGCTGGCAAACAGCACAGAGACCGACGAGGGGCACAAACCCACGAACAGAGAGATCATGACCCAAGCGAAAGTCGGAAGCTTAACCGACTAAGCCACCCAGGCGCCCCTGAAAATGCTGAATATTAAGAGTGGCATATGCAATAAGCACCGAGGAAGTGTTTCCTGACCCATAAGCTGCAGTTAAGTTAGTGCAAAGCAGTTAAAATGCTAATACGATAAAAAGGCCACATTTACATCTGAGAGATCTGAGACAATGTAATGATAAGTATATAGTTCTGGGCCAGATTTAATCCATGGCTCTGCTACTTCCTTGCAATATGAGTTTGTACAAATTACTTATCTACCCTGAGCTTCAATTTCACATCTGTAAATGAGAATAATTATCTCGTAGGGTTATTGTGAAGACTAAATGGGTAATACTTAAAAGGATCAAATTAGATAAAACTTAGCACAGTGTCTAGTACATAGTCAGCTATCAGTAAAACTTCACTCTTACTATTTCTCTAGTCAGCATTTTCAACTTGGACAAAACTCGTATTAACAACCAAGGTCAAATTTGACCTTTACTCCTGTCTAAGTTCTGCCAGCTGGGCCTCGCTTCAGGCTACACACAAAGACCCTTCCTTGAACATTTTGGCCTAAGGTAAAAATTAGGAGTGAACTGAAGTTCAGCTTCAGCCTAGTAAGTTGTGCATTATCTGCCCCTCAGATTCAGCTTGTTTTTGCAAGATCTAACAAATGAATGCCTGCTCCAAACTGCTTCCTGGCGTTCACAACTGGTATGTGATCAATGACTACATTATTATATGGGTTATGGTCATACCTGGTTAGTATGGCATCTTGATTTAAGATTAATGATTGAATATCCACTTTCAAATAAAGATAAACATTTTAGATGTAACTTGGAGCAGAGATCTCCCTAAATTGAATTCTATCAGTTCAAGTATGAATGTGCCTTTAGAATGCAGGTATTTCTTACATATTTGCTGTAAAGGTTCACTTTCTGCTGCAAGTAAGATGCTGAAATTGGCGTGCATGCCGTTAGAGACCATATGCAAATGGAAATTCAGCTACATTGTTCCACTGTCACATTTTTAGAACCAAAGTTTACGAAAAATTTCTTCTAAAGTAATTGTGAGGCAGTAAATGTACACAAAAGTATTAGAAAAAAATAAACAAGGGCAACATACTCTAGGTTTCTGGAAATAGGCATGAAGTTTCAGTTTGTGAGAATGCTTTAATTAAATTTTATCATTACTACTGACCCCCAAAACTCCAAATCCACGAGTTAAAAAGGAAATGCCTTTAACTTACTGATAAATGACAAATCTTAATAATTTGATAGCATACACACACACACCAAAATTGATTTTGTTTTTTCATGAGTTGCTCACCACTCTATACTTGCAAGTAACTATTTAGTACTTTAAATGAGTGGGTTAACAAGAGCACAGGAGCAATTTAGCAATTGACAAAGGTGAGAAATGAATGCTTTCTGAACTATATTAAACCTTAAAGATATAACTGATGTGATAAGATTATAATAATTTTTGAATAAAATTTGCTCATGTATTTTAGAAGCTTATATTTTATAATTGTGATCTTCAACATGGGCCTTGGCCAAATATTAACTGCAAGACTAGACCATTGAGCATTTGGTCAGTACGTACACTATGAACATGACTTAGCCTAACACCACAGTTAAGACACGGCAAACACCTGGTTGCTTATCCAGTACAGCCCCATCTCCAGGTCACTCATTTCACAGGTTCATGGACCTCATGCAAGAAGTTGACCAGAACCTGTCCAATCCATCTCTTTTTAAATATTTTTTATAATTTTTTAAAGTTCGTTATATTTATCTTCAGAGAGAGAGCAGGTAAGGGGCAGAGAGAGGGAGAAAGAATCTCAAGCAGGCTCTGGACTGTCAGCACAGAGCCCTGCACAGAACTGGCACCCAAGAACCATTAGATCATGACCTGAGCTGAAATCAAGAGTCAGATGCTCAACCTACTGAACTACCAGGTGCCCCGATCCATCTAACTCTTGACATTAAGAGAAAGTAGTAACATGAAGGTTAGTGGTTGCACATTGGAAATGAAACATGGCCCTCTCTGGCTAGGTTCCTCATTTTAATTTGCTAATTTATCTTTGTTGTTGTTGTTGTTGTTATTTTTAGGTCAAAATGACAGACAAAACTTTTCTTGGAAATGAGACATATTAGAGTTAGGCATGCTAGATCTAAAATGTTAATGACAGTCATGTATGGAAAGTTTGATGTATGGCATCCAAACCTTAGTATACTTAAAGCAACTTTCTCCTCTGAAAATAGTACCAAGTAAGCTCAATAAATATTAATTTTCTGGGATGCTTGGGTGGCTAAGTCCTTCAAGCATCTGACTCTTGATTTCGGCTCCGGTCATGATCTCACAGTTCATGGGATCGAGTCTCATGTTGGGCTCTAGGCTGTCAGCGTGGGGCCTGCTTGGGATTCTCTATCTCCCTCTCTCTCTCAAAAAATACTTTATTTTAAAAAATTTATTTATTAAAAAATATATTAATTTTCCTTTCAATTCAACAGGAACAGGTAATCATTTTTCACTAAAGATTAAAACATTTAAAATTTCAAACCAATCTTTTTCCCAAATGACAAAGGTCACAGCAAATATTTAGAAAAAGAGCCATGTTGTGTATTTGAAAATTCAGGCCAAAGCCATCAAATGAAATGGTGATTTGTGCTCAAGTGGTCATAAAGAAGAGAAAAAGGACAGATGTGGAGTTACTACCTTAAAGATTACTCACTCATAAATGAATAATACAGCTGAAATCTCCCAAAGGCAAGTCACTGTAATAGGTCACTGGGCATGATTATATGTAATTAGATTATGATGCACTACCTGAAAAGAGTCTGAGTTTCGTTTAGAATGTCTAGTAGTAGGTATATAGTAGAGTTTACTGTTCTCAGATTAATGCCACAGCCTACCAGTGAATTTAGTTTCTCTTTCTTTATGATCAACCTACCTTAGATGGGATTTGTGAACTCTGAATATATAGGCAAAGAATAAAGGAAGAAAAAGAAGACAGGCAGACCAAAAAAGTAAAAGAGCTAGCCAACCCAATGAGGCTCCTACAACAGAAATGCTGACTGGTATGCTTTCTTTTACTTCTCATGTTGTTTGTAAAGTCCTGTTTACCTATTTTAACCTATTTTTTAAAATTTATTTCTGAGAGAGAGAGACAGCATGAACAGGGGAGGGTCAGAAAGAGAGGGAGACACAGAATCTGAAACAGGCTCCAGGCTCTGAGCTAGCTGTCAGCACAGGGCCCGATGTGGGGCTCGAACCCACAAACCGTGAGATCATGACCTGAGCCAAAGTCGGATCCTTAACCAACTAAGCCACCCAGGCGCCCCAATTTCAATTGATTCTTAAGTTCTATGTTTAAACTCAACATCTTTTCATTCTTTAACAGGCATATATATCCTTTTCGTAGCAATGCTGTTCTTAACTTGGACTTTGGAAATAAATGTCCTATACTTCTAAAAATCAATTAAAATTCAGTTATCAAAGTAGCTGTGCCCTAACATTAATTGCAATGCACTACTAGTATATTTTAATAGTCTATCACTACACTCAAGATTGAATGGGAAGTCATTTTCAACCCTAACTATATGTACTAAAATGTTTATATATGCAAATAAGTGTTTAATTTGTATTTTAAAATAAAAGCTTCTGAACACTCCACTTGAAAATAACAAAAAGGGGGCACATGGGTGGCTCAGTCAGTTAAGTGTCTGACTCTTGATTTAGTCTCAAGTCCATGATCTCAGAAATCGAGCTTTGCATCAGGCTCTGCACTGACAGTACAGAGCCTGCTCGGGATTCTGTCTCTCCCGTTCCTCGCTCCCGTCCCATTACTTTCTCTCTCAAAATAAACATTTTAAAAAAGTAACAAAAAGAATGAAAGTGAGTAATTAAAGAAATAAAAGTAACCAATTAACAGAGATTCTACCTCCTTAATAAACAAAGATATGCAAATTAAAGCAAGAGTTGTGTTTCACCTTTTGACAGGCAAAGATGTGTTGGCAAGAATAGAGCAAATTACATTCACACAATTGCAGGAGTAAAACTGATACAGTCTTATTAGAAGGAAATCTAGTGCACATGCTTCTACCAGGCAATCTTACTTGTGAGAATTTATCCCAAGGAGACAATAGTCCAAGTTCATGAAGTATAGATAGAAGATATTTATAATGAATATCAAGAAATTCTTCAATAACAAGAAATTTCATTTCATTCACCCAAATGAGATTATTAAATTAGTCATGGCATATGTGGAGGCATTAAAAAATATATCAAAGACCTTTTCTACTACTGAGTGAAATAAGCAGAATATAGGGCTGGCATACATAGCACCACTGCAGGACTGTACAGAAAAGAGTATGTCTGAAGCTTAGAATAAAAAAGTTAAAACAAAACAAAAAAAGTTTAGAAAAACAAAATGTTAGAAATATTATTGTCTATTTACTTTTACCTTTAATTTTCCAAGTTACCTTTGTCTTTTTTTTTTTTTTATAGAATAAGAATACTAATCAGACACTACACTAGTCAGTCAGTCAGTCAGTTTGGATATACGAGGAAAAAACTCAGGAAAAGAAAAACTTCAAAAGACCATGAAGGAGCGATCTTTTCTTGGCCTGAACAGGGGCAAATAATGATGTATGTACATGCCTTACCTCATTTTACCCAAAAGTGCACATATTCAAATGCCTACTTTACCTCTCAGGATATCAATTATCAACAAGCTACCACCACTCTAGGATACTAATATTTCAAAATAAACAACATTTAATATTAATTTCAACTGTTTGCTGCGTCATCAGCCTATTTCAAGTTTAAAAGCATTCCATTAAACAAAATCCTTCCCTTTTGAAAAAATACTCCGTGCACCACAGAAAATTTTCAACAGCTAGTGATAACTATTTCCTGCTTTAAATATAAACTGGAAAAATCATACACAAAATAGCAATATGATAATCCTGTGGCACCTCAATGTCATTCTACTCTCTGTAACTGAACAATGAAGAACATTATATAACTGAGTTCACAGTAGCTTTCTTTCTTCTTCACATGTTACCAGTGTATTCTATAAGAAGCTGTGAGGAAAAGATCTATTTGATATCCAGATATGAAGCTGCTGAGAAACAGTCAGGTTAGTTTTTAAACAAAATGAGCTGTTCTGTGCTCCACGCCAAGCCCTAAGCAGTCTTTCCCATTTATGCCTGACTGATGTAGGAGTTCTCAGCAACATGTGCATGAGTTCCATAATCATTCGTTCTATTCCCATTCTTTCATGACTCTGTCCATTTGGTCACATATACAATTAGCAAGTTGATGGCGCATGAATTTCCTCTTAGTTCTTAATTTTTAAAAATTGCTATGTCATTTTATTTTCCAATTTGATTTAAAATTTTTTTCCAGAGGAAATGCTTTTCAAAATATGTAAGCAAAGTTTGCGGGAGTTGACCTGGTATCAAATGCTATACTTACACACTCCTAAACTAAAGCTTATTTTAAGTTAAGTTGACTAAAACCTCTGTATTATTGAATAAATTTCTAGAGATCCATAATTAAGGAAATAATTCAAAGTGTGATACAGTCTAGTGTTTATTTTATGTTATGGCAGGTACACTTGAATTTCAAAAATTTAAAACATATAAAAAGTGGTTAGGGACTAACATTTGTATCAACAATTGATAAATGTCTAAGATTGTTTATTATACAGCAGGGTACAATGGTAGTGCTAATGCCAGGAGGCCACCATGGAAGTTAGTCTAAAAATTATCACCAGGCTTTATACAAGCAACAACATATGCTGCTGTTTTAGAATTTCCTGACATAATCTGCTTCTAATGCTAAGCAGTCCTTTAACATTTTTAATGTTATACAGTGTTACAGTATTTAGTTTGGCAAATGTTTCAAAATAAAGTAGAAATGTATTCATAACATCACAGAAATGCACATCCAGTTTTGTTTTTCAATAAGAACCATAGGTACAGATCAGAACTTTTCCCTATATGAAATAATTTACACACAGATGGGAATGCTATAATATCACTATCTAAAATAATCACTAAATACAATTCTTTTTCAGAAATAAACAAGCAAAGGTGATTTTTTTTCATTTTCAAATATCAAAAACATAGAGATAATGTATGCTTTACAAACAATGATACTCTAAAATTATAGGAATAATTTTAGTGAATTCAGTGAAGGTATAAGCTAAATCAACCAAGTATACTGTATTACAACCATATTAAATGAAACCAGTGAGCAGAAAATACAATCATAAGAAAGAAACTTATAATCCACAAAACTGTTTTTCAGGCCTTAAGGTAAAACAGTTCCACAGTTTACAGGTAAAACCAAAGCAACAAAAATGCGTGCTTGTCTTCAGTAAGTAGATATTTTACGCGGAAGATGTAACGCTTTGCTTGTAGACAGCGTGGTATGCATTTCTCAGCAAGACATAAGGAAAACAAGATTCCAAAAGATCCATGGTCAGAAATGGGGATTCTTGCACAATCTGAAAAGTTGCAAAAATGCATCAAAGAATTAAAATTATTTATAATGGGAACATTTACTCACAGCCAATAAATCATAATTTCTATAGTGTTCTTATTAGAAAAAGAAACTTATTTTCCTTTTACTTTAAAATCTGAAATACAAGTGTGTCACATTTTGCTATCAAAATGTCTAAAATCACTTTTCAATGAAGTCTATTAATCAACAGAAACATATTGAGCACTTTCACATTTGCCCTCAACAGTATACTAGACATATAAGATAATACAAACATATTTAAAATATGGTCCATATCATCAAGTCCAACTGGGTTCCCAAGACTAAGTTAAAAAGTGAAATCAAACGTAAGACCAATTTTAATTAAGTGGAATGCTAGGAGTTCAAAAGGGATGAAATATTAATGTGGGCCAGAGTAATACGAAAGTCTATCTAGACAGAGTATAGCTATGGGATATGTTGAATCACAGGACAGACACAGATCTCTGCAGGAAAAGGAAACTATTCCAAGTGAGGGAAGAGCCACATGATAGAAACAAGCACAGCTGGTCAGATGGTGAAGACAGGGCACTGACTAGGCACAGAGAATCAAAGAAGGGTGGAATATCAGATGGGTGGAAGAGGTCAGAATGTAGAAAATTCAGAAACTGGGAGAGCTGCAGCTGATACACTAGGAAAATATAAGGCCTAAGTGCTTCCCAAAAGGTTGAAAAACTATTCAGAAGAGTAGCCTATGGGTAACGCTCATCTTTTATTTTGTTGTTTTCTGATACGGTTACCATTTGGTAAAATACAAGTAATGTCAGTCTTTCCAGCAATATTTAGAAAGTGTGTGGCCTGAGTGGACTGAACAAAAGGGATCAAAAAGGTACTTCAGCTCTTAGTGATACTTAACCACTAAATCCCAAGAAAAGACTATGAGGAATAACAGAAACTTTTTTGTTATTAATAAAAAATTAAATGAGACTTACCATATCTAGCAGTAAATAAACAGATTCTCTATTTCTTGTTGTTGTTTTATCTGTTTCCTGGCCAATTTTCAGTAAACTGGAAGATGCAAGCTTAAAAGTATACAGACATTTTTAAGTAAGTTTTAATGAAATGTTCACAAGTTACTTGTTTATTTTCAGTATATTTCAACATATAATACATTTCAGTCATTCAGCAGCTACATATAAGATAATGGGCAAAATTCTAGGGCAGTCCAAACAGCAGCTTAGTAAAGAAGATCATACTGCAGAGCTCTAGGAGAGATTTGTTAAGGGAAAACATGCAAACAGCTCCTTGATTTCAATGCCTACCTTCACCTGGTCCTCCTTCCAGAAAAAAAAATAAAGAGAATTTATTCTGTTACATCTGTTGTTATCACTTTAATTTTCCTCATAAAACATCATGAGCTCTGCTATTAGATTATACATACCGCCAGAAATTCCTTCAGACGGTCTTCAATGCTCCCTTTGTGAATTGTAAACAAAGCTGCAGCGATCTGGTTGATGGCTTTAGCCAGGCAATGTATGTTGTTGCAGTGCCCTGAGGAAGTGCAAGCAGGGTTTGTGGTTTCTGTGTGACCCCCAAATCTCAAATAATACATAAAAGGTAAGTCTTTAATGAATGAATTCACAATCTACATAAACAGTGATTCAAAAGAGTTATGAAAAAGAGTTGGGACACCGCCTGCCTTGCTCTCCCTTTCATTGTTATGAGGACTAGTGTTTTTAAAGCTACATAGCAAGGAAAGCAACAAATGATGAAGCCTGTATTAAACAGGCACATTTTCAAAAAATCGCTAAAAGAAATCATACATTGGTTTTATATTCACTCCAAAACTTAAAAAAGAAGTTCTAAGCAGCTTTACAAACATTTTGTCAATCTTTACAATAATCTTAAGAGATGGATATGCCCTCACCACCCCATCACTCCCAGTCAAGCATCCAAAGGCTCACACATACACGTTTCACATATCAGGATACTGAAGCTTAGAAAAAGGAAATCAACAACTCAAGGTTACAAAGCTAGTTAAGTGGATAGTAAGTTAACCCACATTCTATTATAAATGAACATTAATTACTTGAAAAGTATCCATTGTATCAAAACCCCTGACTTTTTCATTGCCAAAACAAGTTTAAACCACTATTACCTTCTATAGCAGGACTATATTGAGACATCACATTACTAGCCAATGTCGGCAAAGAAACTGCCACAAAGACCATAAGGAGGCAGGCAATTTTATATTCTTCTTCTGGACTTATGTTTTCTAAGGAAGAAAATTAAAAATAAAACCAAGGTACTTCTTTATAATTAGTTAAAAGTTAATAATTAAACCAGAAAAAGTAATTTTTTGTATAAAGTACATTTTTGAGCTTCTACAGAACTAATTAGAACTGTTGTAAGAAATATAGAACAGAAATAATACACATCATTTTTGGTTACTATGACTATTCAAGCACATTTCGAGAACCTCTAACAAAACAGAAGATAAAAAAATTTTTTTTAATTCTAAGATTATAGGGTAAGGGTAAAAACTATTATTAGGATAAGTGGAATCCTAAAATTTCTTAATTTTTATTTATTTTTGAGAGAGAGAGAAAGATAGGGAGAGGGAGAGGGAAAGGGGGGGAGAGAGAGAGCACACTAGCAGGAGAGAGGGGTGTCAGGGATAGGGGGAGAATCCCAAGCAGGCTCCACATTCAGCATGGAGCCCAGAGCTGGATGTGGAGCTCATCTCACAAGTGTGAGATAATGACTTGAGCCAAAACCAAGAGTCAAACATTTAACCAACTGAGTCACCCAGGCACCCCAAAAACTCATGTTATTTTTATTAAAAAATTCTGTTTACTGTTGTTTAGAAATTTATTATCTCATCAATACTCTATAACATCATTTTAAAAATCCTTAATTTTTTTCCAAAATAGATACAAATGTGATTTGAACTTTACTATTATGATTTAAAAGACATAAATATGGAAAGCTGACTAGATTTACAACCTCTCCATTTTAGAAGACAGAAGGAATCAGTCATAAATAAAAATAACTAGCAGTGCCCTAAATCTTTTAAGACATATCCTTCCCAAAACATTTTGTAATGTGTACTAAAATTATAGGTTACCTGGGCACTTGAATCTGGTATCTGGGAAATTCTAGTTGCCCTACTATTCACCCAACCTCTTATATGTAAGAATCGAAAGAGCCAGAATTTGTTTTTAAAATTTAGTTGGCACCGGGGTGGCTCAGTTGGTTAAGCGTCTGACTTCGGCTCAGGTCATGATCTCACAGTTCATGGATTCGAGCCCCAGGTTGGGCTCTGTGCTGACAGCTCAGAGCCTGGAAGCCTGCCTCGGATTCTGTGTCTTTTCTCTCTCTCTTTGGCTCACACACATTCTCTCTCTCTCAAAAACAGACATTAAAAATTTTTTTAGGGGCGCCTAGGTGGCTTAGTCGGTTAAGCGTCCGACTTTCACTTAGGTCATGATCTCACGGTTCGTGGGTTCGAGACCCGCATAAGGCTCTGTGCTGACAGCTCAGAGCCTGGAAGCCTGCCTCGGATTCTGTGTCTTTTCTCTCTCTCTTTGGCTCACACACATTCTCTCTCTCTCAAAAACAGACATTAAAAATTTTTTTAGGGGCGCCTAGGTGGCTTAGTCGGTTAAGCGTCCGACTTTCACTTAGGTCATGATCTCACGGTTCGTGGGTTCGAGACCCGCATCAGGCTCTGTGCTGACAGCTCAGAGCCTGGAGCCTATTTCAGAGTCTATACCTCCCTCTCTCTGACCCTCCCCCGCTCACGCTGTCTCTCTCTCTCTCTCTCCTAGAAATAAATAAAACATTAAAAGTTAAAAAAAATTTTTTTAATTTAGTTATGAAAAATATAGCTGTAGCAAAATGAGTAATTGTGGCAATTACTCATGTGACTATAAATTAACATACTGCATGAAGAATGAAACAAAAATCAATGTAAAATAAAAAAAGAACAGATGAAACGAGCCAAACATGCTAGGTGCAAGAGGGCAGGGTTTGGCATTTTAGTATCAGAAATGGATGAAATGTTACTTACTTTGTAGACAAATCTAGAAATATCTGCAGCATTCTGGGTACTACATTTCAAAGAGCTGAACTTACAATCACTTAAATGTTTAATACAAAATGAAAACTGTACAGACTCTATGGTAAATAGCTCTACATCAGTGAAAATAGGACACCCATTTCTAGTTATCAATCATGCCACCCAGACTGAACCATCTCCATCAGTATACAAAATTCTTCTCTTGATTTCTTAAAAAATGCTTATTTGTTTTTGAGAGAGAGTGTGTGCAAGCATGCATGCATGAGAGTGGAGCTGTGGCAGAGAGAGGAGGAGACGGAAATTGCCAAGCAGGCTCCACCCTGTCAGCATGGAGACTGACGCAGGGCTCCAGCTCATGAACAACAAGATCATGACCTGAGCTGAAATTAAGAGCTGGACACTTAACCAACTGAGCCACCCTGGTACTCCAGCCCTTCTCTTGATTTTATTCCCGCCTCTAGCTATTGTATTTTCACTTCTTCGTTCCCCTTTACAGTAAAGCTTTTGATAGAGTTTTATACTTATTATTTCTGGCTCCTTTTTCCAATTCATTTGTAAGCCCTCTCTAAATAGCCTATTGCTCCAAAAATTCCACTGCTCTTGGCAACATTACCTATTACCCATTAATTCTACATAGCTCATCATTCCCTCTCCACTTTGCTGCAAGTTATTCGTTCCTAGTTTTTCTTCTCCTTCATCCATCCTTCTTTCTCAGTTTCTTTTTTGGTAGACAAGAACTCCTCTTCTCCTGGAGTTCTTAAAATTCAAAGTGTCCTAGGGCTAAGACCCTGATTGTCTTTCACTTCTTATGCTAACTGATCTCAGTAATTTCATCTAGTCTTATGGCTTAAATAGCAACCTGTATGAGGACTATGCTATAACGCAAGCTCCAGAAGACAGGGATTTTTATCTTTTCTACACTGCTACATTCCAACTACCAAAAAAATAAATAAAATAAAATAATAAAAAGCAAGTTTGACATTAAGCAAGCATTTGAATAAATTAGTACCACACCTATATCTGTGTTGCCCTGATAATTTTAACTAAGACTAATACGTATTTACTAATGAATTTTACCTGATTTCTGTGAGGACAGAGCTACCACCAAGGCAGGATCAATCTCACAAGGTAATCCAGCAGCTGATGATAACTCATATACATTCATTGCAACCTGATGAAATATGTAAGAATTACAGAGTAGGAAATATTTAGCAAATTTCTAAGAAATCTCCCTTTAGTAAGAACAGATACACTGTTTAAATCAGAGTCTACCTATAAGAGCACTAGATTTCAAAACAGGTGAAACAGGAACCACAGCACAACCAGCCTACAATGAACAACTGTTATCAGCTCATGATGTGCTGCTGCTTGTTAGAACTTCCCACTGTTAAGGCTGAAGAAAATTTTATACTTTCTGTGTAAAGTGCCAACAAAATCAGCCTAATATTATTTTTTTTGGAAGCATGGATATAAAATATCAAGCCAAAAGAGATAAATAAATGAACAAAAGTGAATTAAAATCACTGAATTTATATTTACACTCATACTTATTTAAGGAAAAATTGTGGTGGTTCAAGAACCCATCATATTGTAGCTATAAATAAAGTAAATTACTTATCATAATAGAATTTTTGTTTACGTATTTTGAGAGAGAGAGAGAGAGTGAGCAGGGGAGGGGCAGAGAGAATCCCAGCAGGCTCTACAGTATCAGTGTAGCCCTGGTGCAGAGCTCAGACTTGCAAACTGTGAGATCATTACTTGAGCCGAAATTAAGAGTCAGATGCTTAACTGACTGAGCCACCCAGGAGCCTCCATAATAGATTTTTTTTTCAAGTGAACTCCATGCCCACCGTGGCCTTTGAACTCATGACCCAGAAATCAAGAGCTGTATGCTCTACCAATTGAGCCAGCCAGATGGCCCATAATAGATTTTTAAGGAGTACTGATTTAAAACCCAATAAACGAATTTCTAATGACTAAAGTAATACTTTTTGGTGTCACATATGGAGTATTTAGGATATTCTTTTTTTCTTTTTTAGTATTTATGAATTTCTGACTACTTAACACTTCAGTTAAAAACCACTTCCATAATTCGTTACCTCTGATATTGCTACCAAAAAATTGAGCATAAAATATGAAGTAAAACTGTGTATCTTAAACTAAATAGAAATTCCCATGGATTAAGTTCTAGGAAAATGTATTTTTTGTGTATGATTTACAAAAAAAAAATTACCCCACTCATTCTACATACAAAAATTAACTCAAGATGGATTATAAACCTAAACATAAGAGCTAAAACTACAAAATTCTTAGAAGAAAATATAGGTATAAAGTTTTATTACTGTGGGTTAGGCAATAGTTTCTTAGGGCACCAAAAGCAGAGGCAATCAAAGGAAAAAAACAAATTACACTTCATCAAAATTAAAAACTTTTGGGCTGCAGAAGACATTATTAAGAAAATGAAAAAACCACCCACAGAACGAGAGAAGATTTGCAAATCATGTATCTGTTAATGGACTTGTGTCCAGATATATAACGTATCTTGTATCTCAGAATTAAAAAGGCAAACAATCCAAGTGAAAAAATGAGCAAAGGATATGAACAGATATTTTTTCCAAAGAGGATACATACATAGCCAATAAGCACATGAAAAGCTGTTCAACATCCATCATTTCAGGAAAATATTTATCAAAACAGTGAGATACCATTTCATAAACACTAGCATGGCTCTAAGTAAGAAGACAGAGAGCAACAAGTATTGACAAGGAAATGGAGAAACAAACTTTCATACATCGCTGCTGGAAATGTAAAATGGTACAACCACTTTGAAAACAATTTTGTAGTTTCTCAAAAGGTTACAAAGAGTTTCCATATGACCTAGCAATTTGATTCCTGGTAGGTACTCAAGAGAAAGGAAAGCATATGTCCACATAAAAACCTGTATGTGGTTATTCACAGAAGCATTATTTATAACAGCCAAAAAATGAAAACAACATAAATGACCATCAACTGATGAAAGGATAAATAAAAGGTTGCATATCCATAAAATGGAATACTATTCAGCAATTAAAAATGAAGTATTGATACATGCTACAACATCAATAAACCTTGGAAACATTATGCTAAGTAAAAGAAGCCAGTTCCAAAAGACTACATATTACAGGATTTGTATGAAGTATCAAGAATAGGCAAAGTCAGAGACAGAAAGTAGATTAATAGTTGCCTAGGGCTGGGACTGGGAAGAATTAGGGAATTGTTTTGCACTAATCATCATACATGGTTTTCAATCAAAATCATAAGACAATCCCTGATCTCAGATGTTTATGCAAAGCACTGTGGGAGAAACAAAAATATAGAAAAAAGGTCTTCAAAATGTTTACAATTTGGTATAAATTTAAAAGGAAAAACACAATTATAATACAAGGCAGAACATATTTAACTCTACAGTGGATAAACAAAAAGTTGTCTGATAATAATAAGAAAAAAGAAATCCTTTATTGCCTGGGGATCAAGGAATGTTTCTTAGAAGATGGCAATTGAAATCAAGCCTTAAAAGATAAGCAAGATTTCAAAAGGCAGAAACAGAAAAGGGCAGGATTTTCAGGTTGGATAAATCCGAGAAGGACCCCCAACAGATGTGAGCATGCACACTGGGAAGAACCTCACAGGATACACACGAAGAGAGGGGCAGAGTAAGAAAGGGAAGAGCACGGGACGAGGATGGACAAGGGATGAGAGGTAAGCCTCAGAAAGTGAGTGGCATCAACCTGAGAAGACTGGAGTATCATAAAAAGAATTTAGACATAACTTTTTTCAGTCACTGCATTTCAAAATATGAAACAGAAAATAATCTTTCCAAGACATGTGAAAGTTTAGAAAATATATACATGAGGCCCCTTACTGGATGTGTAACCACAGGTTAATTAATGCTGGAGTACATAAGTGAGCTGGATTTCATGATCAAAACATTTCAAAACAAAAATCATAAACTCACATGTGGCTACTAATCTTCTTATATTTATAAAAACAGGACATTGAAAAATTTTAATTGTACCCAATAACCGAGATCCTTTTATAAGACTTTTTAACATCAATTTTTAAAAAAGACCGAATTTTACTTTATTTCAAAGAAAACAACACTTAACTCACTAGATTGTCTTTCTTATTCTGCTTATGACTATGTGTAAAGAGCTACAAGCTCTTTCCTCTTAAGGAAAGAGATCAATACCAACCCACTTTACATTGCTATAGATGACCAAGGAAGATGAACTTTCTAAATGCCCACACAGCATTTTGGTGCTAAGCTTTCAAAGATGTATTTTCAAAGGCCAGCATACTAACTAATCACTCTAAAATAGAAACTTAACAGTAGTTTAGAATTTATTAAATTTTATTTCATATGTAACTCATATATTTCACTTTAGAAACTGTAAAATCCAAATAGAAGTTTTATTACCTTCATATCAGTCTCCCTTGGAATGTGATCCTTGAAATCTTCAATTGAACTTACAAGAAAAGGAATGTGGTAAGATAAGACCTAGGTAGGACAACAAATAAAAATGTAGACTTGTTGTTAAATGACGAACTCTAAATTTATTAAATATAACCATTCAATTACTTGTAGTTTTCATAAAAATCATTTTACATTTTCTATTTTCACATGATTTTCTAAAGTAATAAGACAAAGAGAAATGGAATATGTCTGATGCCAAGCTGAGTATCGCCAAAATTGAAAATGCTTTAATGAAAAGTTGAAAATGTAGTACGGTATCCAGGCAAGCTACACCTCCCATCCCCAATTTCAATACCAAAATAAAAAATAAATTTAAATAACTAATTTTTACATATTTTATATAACTATGAGAACTGGTATTTGAAGTAATTTTTAATTTCTGAGAAATTAACAGGGATTATTTGACTGTAGGGATATGTACTTATAATGGTTTCTTACATCTCTAAGTGCTTCTTGTGCCAATGATCGGAAGGATAAAATTACACCAATTATTGTCATCCTCTTCAAAACACTGTCAACAGCTAAATTGGAAGGAAGGAAAGGAAAAGAATAGGAATCAGATTCTTTCTTAACTTTGGAGAAAATTTTAGTTATAAGATTCCCATGATAAAAGGCACAATAGCAATTTGATTACAACAAATGATTAAAGAGGCTAAGGTATTGAAAGCTGATATTAAAACTAAGGAAATTACAGTTTACTTCATATGGAGTTCGCACTATTCTTTAAAATGATTTAGATAGTTCACCAGAATCTTGAAATAATCACATAAGCAGCCACCTGGATAATCCTCTTAGAAATGGTAGAAGTAGGAGAATGTAGAGAGAGAGTAGGGGAGAAAAAGGAAATTGTCAGAGTGATCAGGAGTTAAATCTACAAAGGTCCCAGAATATGGAGATGTTAAATTCTTAAATTGTTGAGGTGTGGAGAGTCAAGAATAAAAAAAAAAAAAAAATGACTATTGTGATCACAAGCAGGTTTGGTAAGACCAAGGTTGCTAAAAACTATAAATAGATTTGATCATTTACATTTTGGTTATTCTGAAAATTATTATTACATATCAGTATTAAAACGTAGTCAAGAAAATCAAGGGAATTAGAACTGGAAGGATCAATACTTTCATGTTTAAAAAGCCAACAAACATTTACTGAATTACTCCTGATATATAAGGCATGCTACTGTGTAATAACACAAATATAAACAAAATAATAATCTAGATATTAAGTAACAGTCTAAACAGACTGTCAAGTAAACTAAGAAAATATAACCTTACTTATGAGATAGATACACAGTTGACCCTTGAACAACACAGGTTTGAACTATGCAGATCCACTTACATGTGGATTTTTTTTTTCAGTAAACAAAGTACAGTACTATAAATGTATTTTCTCTTACGATTTTATTTATTTATTTATTTTTTAAATATTTTTTTACTTATTTCTAGGAGAGAGAGAGAGACAGCGTGAGCAGGGGAGGGTCAGAGAGAGGGAGGTATAGACTCTGAAATAGGCTCCAGGCTCCGAGCTGGCAGTCAGCACAGAGCCTGACGCGGGGCTCGAACCCACGAACCGCGAGATCATGACCTAAGCGAAAGTCGGACGCCCAACCGACTAAGCCACCCAGGCGCCCCTCTTACGATTTTAATACCATTTTTTCTCTTTCTTACTTTATTGTAAAAATATAGTATACATACCATATAAAATATGTTAATCAACTGTTTATTTTATCGGTAAGGCTTCTCGTCAACAGCAGGCTATTCGTCATTAAACTTTGGAGGAGTCAAAATTTCTCTGCAGATTTTTGACTGCACAGGGGGTCAATGCCCTTAAACCCCATGTCGTTCAAGAGTCAACAGTATATACATATATACATATATGTGATAACAAATTTCTAGAAAAATGTATAGAAAACTGTTAACTATAGTTACCTTTGAGAAGTAGGAATGGAAAGAATTGTTCTGACTTTCTACCTCCTGTGTAGTGTATTTAAACCTTGACCATAGCATCTTTTAATAAAACAGACTAATAGTCATAACATAAGCGAAAATGTGATGAGAATTAAAACAGTAGTGTTAACAAAATAAGGTGAGGCACAAATATGTTACACAATCCACATGAACAGGAATCAGTCTAATCAATCAATATTTTTAATCTTTGTCTAACACTCAGTGAAGTGAAACCCAGACTACAAGATGTTCAATGAAATGGTTATTAAAGAAATGAGACTAGGAAATTGTTATGATCCAGAAAAGGAGAAAAGGAAAAGGGTGAAAGGAAGTTATTTCTTTGAGAAAATATCACTCAAGATGGTCATAAAGGAACAGTGAGAAGACAAAAGCATTCCATGTCAGGAAACAACAAAAACAGGGAATCCAGAAAAAGAAAAAGCAAAGAGTAAGGTGAATAATCAGAAAATAAGTAGTGTAGTATAATCTATATTTTCCAAGTGATGCTACTCAGAATTTAATAAAATAATTTTGCCAAAACTATATCCCACAAACTCCTCTTGAATATATACAATAATAATGACACATTAAAAGTTGTGAAGGGCACCTGGGTGCCACAGTCAGTTAAGCATTCAACTTTGGATCAGGTCATAATCTTGCTGTTCATGGATTCAAGCCCCGTGTCAGGCCTGTGCTGACAGCTCAGAGCCTAAAGCCTTTTTTGGATCTGTGTCTCCCTCTCTCTGCCCCTCTGCTCATCATGCTCTGTCTCTGTCACTCAAAAAAAAAATAACCATTAAAAAAAATTTTTTTTAAAGCTCTGAGAAACTTCATGGTAAGAAATATTGTTTAACTTATTGTTAATTATTTCCCATACCTTTTTAACCACTGGCACTTCCTCTTAGCCCCCATAATTTATTAACATCTTGTTACGGTCTGAATGTTTAAGTCTCCACAAAATTCATATATTAAAATCTTAAGCCCAAAAAGCTGATGGTATTAGGAGGTGTGGCCTTTTAAAGGTACTCAAGCCATGAGAGTGGAACTCTCATGAATTTGATTACTGCCTTCTAGAGGCTTCAGAGAGAATCCTGTCCCCTTCAGTTATGAAAATGTAAGGATAAATCTGTGACGCTGAAGAGGGGCCTCACCCAACCATGCCAGCAGCATGATCTTGGACTTCCAGACTCCAGAACTGTAAGAAACAAATTTCTGTTGTGTATAAATTACCCAATCTTTGATATTTTATTGGAGCAGCCCAAATAGACAAAGGCACATCCCAAGGAACTAACACTAGGGCAGAGGCTATATGGATCTCAGGCCAGACAAGCAAAAAGCAGTGGGGGAGATGAGGTTTCTAGAAAGAATGGATGGATAGGAGGTTAATCCAAATAATGGCTTTCTAATGCCACACTAAGGAGTGTGAGACTATCCTCCTGCAAGGAGAGGGTAGTGGTTCAGGGATTTTTGTTGTGTTTTGTTTTATTTTAAATACAAAGAGTGCTAGGAAAAGAAATCTTTGGAAATAGGACTCTAAATGTGGAAGATGGGTTAGAAAGGAAAGATTGGACATATTAGGAAGCCACAGCTGTAGTTCACAAAATAATGACAGAGCCTTAAATTAGAATAATGGGAATAAAAGGAACAGATTTAGGCATCACATTTAAGAGGTGGGGTCTGCAGCAGAGTTAAAAGATCATATCTATGGCAGGTAACAAAATAGTTAAATAGACTGGGGAAAGAATAGTGAGAGGGAAAAACTGGAGAAAAAAATTTCTAAAGGGGGAAACTGCTTCTTAGCTCCAGCCAGTCACTGCCACGTGGGGAAATACTGCCCAGGACTCGGGGAGGAAGCCAGAAACTTGGATATTTATGCAAAGATCTTTCATTTTAAAAATAGTGATCAAAGAGACTGTGGGGTTTTTTTGTTGTTGTTGTTTGTTTTGTTTTTAATTTAATCCATGATAGAGCCAGACAAATTCTGTCTTTGGGCCAAACATGACCCACCAATTTGCAGACTCTAATTTGGAAGATATAGCTACTGGATACGGAATGTGATGACATAAAGAGTCAGAGAGCATACCCAAATTTCCCTGTGAGAATCACTGGGTAAATGGCATGGGAGGTAATAAAATGGCAATAACAAAAGAGTATCAGACTTTTTCTCCCCACCCACTTATACCTTGCCCGAGGGAAATATCCTTCCTATTCCAGAGATGTTGTCAAGTATCTGTGGGTCATATAGCTGTAGACATCTAACCATGTTTCTCAAACTTTAGTGCAAATCAGAATCACCTATTGGGTCCCAGCAAATTGATTTAGTAGCTCTGGGGTGGAACCCCAATAATTTACATTCTTAACAAACTCGTATGTGGTGCTACTGCTTCTTGCTTCTGGTCCATGGACCACACCCTGTTCAAACTAGCACTTGGTATTAAATGCCTTGGAGCTCCACAGAGAAAATCAAGACTAGAGATGAATATTTAAAGAAACTTTGAAAAATAAGACTGGATACATTTTCCCAATAGGATTGTAAAGGAGTGGCTTTAAAAAGGTAAGAGACAAAAGTATTAGCAAATGAAGAAAATAAAGTTTCAATAAAAAGAACAGTAAAAGAGATAATAAATACTACAACTAGAACAGGGAAGAGGAAAGAGGACCAAATTTTGAAAATGGACAGTCACTATGACCTGTTCCAGAAGGTTTCAGGAAAGTAACCACATTATGGTGTACAAGAATAGACAGAGAATTTGGAAGACAAAACAGTGAATTCAAGCTAGTCAAAAATTAAGCAGTATGAAGAATGGTAGGATGAATAAGAGGTAGGCTTAACAACAGACTTTAGCGAGGTTTATTTTGGAAGGAGTATCTGGCTTCCAGGCAGCAGGAGGTTTTTCTGGGATCAGGGAAATTGCTAGCAATGACGAGAGCAACAAAGTCAAAGTATGACAGCACAGTGGAGAATGCAGTTAAAATCACTACATTTTATAGTCCAGAATGGATAAGGAAATAGAGCCAGGAAGTGGCTGATTAGAAGATATAGAGACATCTAAGTTTCAATAAACCGGGACAAAAAACTTAATACGGGCAAAGAGTGAGGAGTGGGAAAACCAAAAGACAGGACTATGATCTGAGAGTAGAGTTTCAAATTCAAGATTTTACCAGTGCAACAATTTCAGGTGATAAAAACATTCAAAGTACTGCTAAAGTAAAGGTCTTTGGAGCCAACCTGTAGGTTTGCATATGGTGGCAAAGTCAGGGCAAAATTAGAAAATAAAGGTTTATAATAAAATAGTCAATAAAGTGACGAGCCTAGTCCCAAGAGACACACTTTGAGAAAACAAATAGAGATATTATTAAATTTGCTCAAGTCATATAGCTAAAAAGTCCTAAAGCTATAAATTAATTTCAGATTACCTCCTAATTCAGAACTACTTTTAATAAATGATATTGCTTTTAAAGGTATTAAAAGAATGTGGTTGTCAAGTATGAAAATCAAACTGCTACAAAAGTACATCAACTTCTGGATATGGGGTGAAAGAAGCACAAAGATAGGGATGTTAAGACAAAAGAGAGTATTTTGGAAAATAATTCAACTGAAAGAAGAACTTTCACTAGTCCCCTAAATAAGCCATTCGCAAGCAAACCTTTTCTTTTTCCAAATCACAAAAAAAATTTAATAAATTCTATTTAATTTTTTTAATGTTTTATTTATTTCTGAGAGAGAGAGAGAAAGAGAGAGAGGGAGAGCGCGTGAGCAGGGGAGGGTGAAAGAGAGAGAGGGAGACACAGAATCCGAAGCAGTCTCCAGGCTCTGAGTTGCTGTCAGCACAGAGCCTGATGCGGGGCTCGAACCCACGAACTCTGAGATCATGACCTGAGCCAAAGTTGGATGCTCAATTGACTGAGCCACCCAGGCGCCCCTAATAAGTTCTATTTAAAGGCAACTTTGATTTTGGCCAATTTTGTAAGTCAGGAAGCACCACTACCATACACAAAAATTCAAGTAAAATTAATTTACACTCTACCTCCCTATAGTACTACTATGTTTATCTTTTTAATTTCATTTTTTAAGTAGCATACAGTAAACCTGACCTTCTTTCCCTCTTTTGGTATATAGCTCTAGGAAAAAGATTCTAACACATGTAGATTTGTGTAATCACCTTGCCACTGTGGTAAACAGTGTCATCACCCCAAAAAACTCCCTTGTTTGCTTTTCCAGTTCTGGCAACAACTGATCTGTTCTACACGGCAACATACTGTGTAGTTTAATTTTATGCCAATTTTTATTAAATAAGGTTACAGTTTTTGAAGCATTTTTGAAGGTAGCCCAATAAAGTAATTCTCTAAATCATTTTATACTTTTATAAAATTTGATATACTGCATAACATTTAAAAGAAGATTATCGGGGGGATCGCCTGGGTGGCTCAGTCGGTTAAGTGCCCGACCGGCTCAGGGCGAGATCTCACGTTTTGTGAGCCTAAGCCCCCCATTGGGCTCAGAGCCTGGAGCCTGCTTCAGATTCTGTGTCTTCCTCTCTCTCTACTCCTACCCTGCTCACACTCTGTCTCTGTCTCAAAAATAAAAATAAACATTAAAAATTTTTTAAAAATAATAAATAAAATTAAAGATTACTGGGGCACCTCGGTGACTCAATCAGTTGAGCATAGGACTTTAGCTCTGAGCCCCATGCAGGGCTCAGTGGTGACAGTTCAGAGCCTAGAGGCCACTTTGGATTCTGTCTCCTTCTCTCTCTGCCCTTACCCTGCCTGTGCATGTGCTGGCGCGCGCGCGCTCTCTCGCTCTCTCAAAAATAAACATTTAAAAAAATTTAAGAAGTAAATAAAATTATCAAAGGGAGAAGTATTATGTAAAATACATGCATGGCTTTAATTTTCCTCAGGACAATTTTTTATTTGGGAGAATAAACTCTGGTTTTCTCAAATCAAAGAATATTTTATTTGGTATTTCATTAATATTTTATTGTTGGAATGGCCTTTATTTTTTTAAGTTTATTTACTTATTTTGAGAGAAAGCGAGCAAGCAGGGAGGGGCAGAGAGAGAGAAAAAGACAGGGAAAGAGAGAGAATCCCAAGCAGGCTCTGCACTGTCAGCACGGAGCCAGATGCTGGGCTCGAACTCCCGAACCATGATTATGACCTGAACTGAGATCAAGAGTTGAACATTTAATTGACTGAGCCACCCAGGTGCCCCTGGAAAGGCTTTTAAATGAATCAAAAAGTATGACTTTAGAATAATTTTTAATTATAAGTTTAAGTACAAAGCAAATAAAAATAAAATTAATTCAAGTGGATCTAAAATAGTTACCTATGTAAATATACTTTAATAAATATTTAAGATGTACTGTTGTTTCATAACATATGTCCCACAAAGAATCAATGTTAAGACATTAAAAATGATTTTTTTTCTGAGTTGTGGGGCTTGGGTTTTCATGCAATGAATACTAGTTAGCAATAAAAAAGAAATAGATTACTGACTCAGCATAGCTAGGTGAATCTCAAAAACATATTAATGAAAAAAGGCAGACACAAGAGTATGTGATTCTATGTTCTGGAACATACCTGTTCTGGAACAGGTAAATTTAATCTATAGTGATAGAAATCAGATCAGTTTTGTCTGGGTTTGGGAGACAGTGAGAAACTAACTAAAAAGGGATGAGAGGGAACTTTCTGAGGTGATGGAAGTGCTCTATGCCTTGACTGTGGTAAGGATTACATGGATGTATGCATTTGTCAAAATCTATCAAACTGCTCATTTACATGCACAGATTTCATTGTATGTAAACTACACCACAATAAAGTTGATTTTTAGGAAGTCAGACTCAAAAGTTAATTCTCCTTAGTCTAAATTAATACAGACTTACTTGTATTAAGTGAGTTTATAACTAATTGATAATATTCCGTAAATATTTGATACATGGGACTAAGAGTATGGCAAAAAAAAAAAAGAATCGTGACCTACGTTAGCCATGTACTTAAAATATCCTTTGACTGCAAGATTTTTCTGGTTCTCTTCATAACCTAAAGAGTGTTTATATTTATGTTTGAGTAAAAGCTTAATACTGAGTGTCAAGGTTTTCTTAATACTTATAGAAAGTATCATGAGATACTCACATGATAATCTTTTAAAGAGTGCAGCCATCTGGTCTGGTTTGTCAAAGCTGGTCCTCATTTGTGTTAGCACATCAACATTCTCTACCACAAGTTTCTGAAACATATAAAGAAAGAAAGATCCTAGGTTAGGCACAGACTTCCTTGTGTTAATGAGACAAGAGCATATTTGAAATCACATTCCAGCAAGTAGGACATACAATTCATGAAATCCAGATGCTCTATGCTATATGCTTTTGTTGTTGGTTTAATAAAAAAATCTTAAAATTATTTGTATAAAATTAATGTTTTTATTCAATTTGCAAATTCAAGAAGGGAGGATGGTTCAGGAAAAAGCAATAAAGATAAGCAGTAGGATAAAGGATTATCTAATGCTTAGGAACAGAACAGCATCAATAATAAAAAACAGACACGAAAGTGGATATAGAGAGCAATAAATTCCAACAAAAAAAGAAAAAAAGGAAAAAAAAACTTGCTAAAGTTAAAGCCAGCCAAAGACAGCCTACAGTTCACCACTGGATGTTTACAATCAGAGAGAAAGTAATTTCTGGGTTATGTACCACTTCATGGGGATTATTAATAGACCAAGAATTAATTTATAATTTCCCACAGAAGTTATAAAATTGAAGTGTTAACTCTCTACCTTCTCTTTCAGAGACCATGGAGAAAAAGGAAAAGAGAAGGAAGGTATAAAAATAAGGAAGTACAGATAGCTATTAAAGAAAGTGTAACTCTGTAAGGAATGTTTTTTTAAAAGGTCCTTTGGAAAAGTAATTTAGTTTAGAAAGTATAATTAAAAAAAATATGGGCGCCTGGGTGGCTCAAACGGTTAAGCGTCCAACTTTGGCTCAGGTCATGATCTCATGGTTTGTGGGTTCGAGCCCCGCATCGGGCTCTGTGCTGACAGCTAGCTCAGAGCCTAGAACCTGCTTCAGATTCTGTGTCTCCCTCTCTCTCTGACCCTCACCTGCTCACGCTCTCTCTCTCAGAAATAAACATTAAAAAAAATTAAAAAAAATAAATATAGTTAATTGTATTCTGTAAGAGATAATGCCTGTATGTGGAAAGTCTGGATATAATATTTAAATATCCAGGGATGATGCCTGGATATGTGTCAATATACATACAAATCCAAGTCACCCTTGGATATTTCAATTCAGCTGGCCTGGCTGCAAAGATTTAACAGCAAGCGTATTGTTAAAGCACCATGAGGTTTTTGTTACAAGTCAAAAGCTGATGATAACTGATTCAAGGGGAATATGAAAATCTATACAAAATGTTTATAAAAATCATTTTTCTGATACTAGTATGAATTTTGTTTAGGCTACTTGATATCACAGGCATACCGAGAAGATACTGCAAATTCAGTTCCAGACCACTGTAATAAAGCAAATATTGCAACAAAGCAAGTCAAATGACTTTTTGGTTTCCCAGTGGATACAAAAAGTTATGTTGACACTACACTGTAGTCTATAAAGAGTGCAGCAGCATTATATTTAAAAAACAATGTACATACCTTAATTAAAAAATACTTTATTGCTAGAGTGGCTCAGTTGGTTGAGCATCTGACTTCAGCTCAGGTCATGTTCTCACGGTTCATGAGTTTAAGCCCCATGTTGGGCTCTGTGCTGATAGCTCAGAATCTGGAGCCTGCTTCAGATTCTGTGTCTCCCGCTCTCTCTGACCCTCCCTCATCATACTCTGTCTCTCAAACATTAGAAAAAATATTTTATTGCTAAAAATGCTAACCATCATCTGAGCTTTCAGTGAGTTGTAATCACTGATCACAAATCGCTTTAACAAATATAACAATAATGAAAAAGCTTGAAATATTGGGGGAATTACTAAAATGTGACACACACATGAGCAGATGCTGTTGGAAGAATGACACCAATAGACTTGCTTGACACAACGGTGGCCACAAACCTACAACTGATAAAACTGCAGTATCTGCAAAGTGCAACAAAACGAGGTATTCCTGTAGTTCAGTTTATTTTTCTTTATGTTCCCACCTCTAGTCATATTTGTTTGCTAAACTCAACTTCTACAATCTCTGATGAAAATGCCTATTCTTTCTGGGGCTAATTCAATACCTGTCCCGTGCTAAAACTTGGTTCAGTCAATACACACTCAGTATATGCCTAACCCTAACAGAACTCCTGACCCTGAACATAATACCACCTATCACTGAATCACACACCACTGAATTATAAATGCACCAGTATATTATGGGCCATTAAGGAAAAGGAAAAAAAAAACCCTTTACTAATTATATTGACACAACGTTTCTAACATACAACTTTAAGACACCTATAATTTCAGAAATACTGATATGGAATAATTGTCTTAAAATAACTAAGTTATGGTATATATTTTTCTAATGTATTTTAGAGAGAGAGAGTGCAGCATGTGGAGGGGGGAAGGGCAGGCAGAGAGGGAGAGACAGTAGTACACTTTTAATAGTAAGGACACTATGATCACTTTTAAGCTCCAGTACCAGGCAATTTACAAATAATCCCATTTACCTATCAACATGAGAGAGGTGACATTTCAAATTCAACTGAAGAAACTAAGGCTTGAAGAAATTAGCTAATTTATCCAGAGTTAGAGAGATATTACACAGTGGATTTTGCAATCTAAATCCAGGTATATCTAATTTAAAAATTCATGCTCTTAATCCCTAAAGAAATGGTTCCCAATTTTTAGTATGTATTGGAACAAGCTAGAGGACTTATTAATTAAAATACACATTGCTGGGCCTCAGTCCTGTAACAGGTTTGGATCTATTAAGCCTGAGATAAAATAAAACAGTGTGCATTGTAAGGGGGCCTGACTGGCTCAGTTGTAGGGAGAGTATGACTCTTGATCTTGGGGTTGGGGTTCAAGCCCATGTTGGGTATAGAGCTTACATACATATAACTTAAAAAAAAACTGTGCATTGTTGGGGTGCCTGGGTGGCTTAGTCGGTTAAGCGCCTGACTCGCTTAGGTCGTGATCTCGCAGGTCGTGGGTTCGAGCCCCGCGTCGGGCTCTGTGCTGGCTGCCAGCTCAGAGCCTGGAGCCTGTTTCAGTCTGTGACTCCCTCTCTCTCTGACCCTCCCCTGCTCACGCTGTCTCTCTCTCTCTCTCCTAGAAATAAATAAAAAAAAAACATAAAAAAAAAAATTGTGCATTGTTAACAAGTTCCAAGCTAATGCTGCTATGAGGGCCATAATTTAAGAACTATTACCCAAAAGTATTTGTATATTACTCCTTAAAAAAATTAATGATTTCTCTACTTAAAAACAGTTTATACAGTTTTAAATGTTTTTCTTTTCTCCCTCAATTGCATCCTGAAAGAGAGATCTCTAAACACTTAAAGCCATTGATTAATATCATTGGCAAATGGACTACAAGCTGGAAGTAATATTAGTGAATACAAATCAAGTGAAATATATCAAGAGTACTAAAAATAAACTTGGTTTTCAGTTAATAAGAAAGTGTTAAATTCTTGGCACAATTCATATTTAAATTTCCTACTTCATTTGAAAAAAAAAGTCTCCTATGAAGAACTGGAGGAACTGATCTGTAAAATGTCAAAAATGATTCTTTTGGCAGGATTAGAAGGAGATATTGACTCAACTGGCACATCACCAAATGAAACACCTCAAGAATTTTAGTAGGAAAGAAGACTGGCTGTTTTCTTCTCCAGAGAGCAATGAATATATTTTACCATAAGTATGCATGCACAGTGCTGACCATGTCTGACACACAATTTATTCATGACCATTAAATATAAAGAAGCTCTCCTTGTTTTCACTGACACACATATTTACTCTTTGAAACTAAAAGGTCCTCAAGATACAGTATAGAAAGCAAGCTGATACATGCCTTAAGACCCAAGCAAGGGATCAGAAATTTTAGGCAGTGACAGAGAAAGACTTAAACCTAAAAACAAGAGGGTTATTACATGTCTGTATGGAGGATTGTTACACACCCAACCTCTCACCATCTTAAAAAGTGATGCCAACAAGGATAACTCTGAATTTAGGAGCAAAAGTTGGTGGTGGGGGCAAGGGGTGTAACAGGGGAGAAAATGACTTGAGACAGCCAGCTAGATGTACTGAATCCCCTATCCCACACTCCAAGGATCTCCAACAGACTTACACTCTCCAGGTAGAGGTTATGGTTTTTGAAAAATAATTTGTAGGACTCATTTGAACCCATTCTCCAAAGCGTATTTGTTATCTTCTGCCAAGTACTTTGGGGTACAATTCATCTAGGACCATCGTAATCCAGATTTAAGACTATATATTCCTTGAACAAAGAGAATAACACCAAATAGGCTGGAGAACCTGGGAGGGGTAAATCATATCCAGTTCAATTACCCTGAGGAGATAGCCCTTTGAGGTATCTGTGTAAAGAGAGTGGAGGGGGATTTAAGCAGATTTCCCACTGTCCATTGTAGGTAGGCTTTGGGTTTTATCACAGGACTCCCACCTCCCCCACAAGACCATAAAAACGTTATCTTAATCTTACAAATGTTGCTTCTGGATTAGCAAATGTCCTCAGGTCAAAAGTAGCTTTCAGTGCTAAGCTTATGTCTCTGAGATCCCACCTTTCCCTTGATTTTAGCCTACATATCTTTTAAGCTTCTTTGAAAGAAGAATCTTACATAGCTCTCCAACCTTTTAAGTTGTCTTTTGGAGAAAAGATGGTCTAAATAACAGCCTACCAATACTTGAAGCAAAATTCTCTATGTTATTTTGTTCTTGTAAGTTCATAAATTAGGTCATTCTAAGGAAGGTAACTTTACAGGATACTAAAAAATGCAAAATAATTATAATCATCACTGACAGACTGACTACTTTTGGAGACTGATCTCAATGAGAGAATAATATACAACACATTGAACTTGTTTATATGAAACATCATTATATTATGATCATAAGATTTCTTATGTAATAAAATATAAGAATACACATGGAAGTATGCCTCAGTACACAGAGGCCAGGAATAAAAAGTCATAAATAACACCTTCTCTAGTTTTTAATACACAAGTAGTTGAATCCCAATAAATTTGGATTATACATCTTTGACTGTTAAAAGTGATCTCTTAGAAAATCATTGTAAAAAGCTGTGCATTTGCAGAAAATGGAATCATTAGGACTAGCTTTGTTTTGAAGAAACTTAAATGGTAAAGGCACAATGCTAGAAATGTAAAGCTTTCATATTTATGGTTGACCACATGAAGGAGTCTTTTGAAAAATACTTAATCAAATCAGGATTTAAACTTGAGAAGTAAAAAGGTAAAAATAAGTCCCTAAATACCAAAACATAATCATATAATTGTTAAAAAGTCTTCCTACAAATACAACTCACTATCATTAATAAAATATGTTTTTATGAAGATAAATGAAAAGTCAAGTCAAGTAAGAAAAATCACATAGAAGATTTCTAAAATGCTAAAAATCAATGAAAGGCTACATGCCTACAAATTGTACAACCTGGAAGAAATGAATAAATTCCAAAACAACATATAGACTACCAAAACTGAAACGGGAAAAAATAGAAGACATGAAAAGAAACTACACCAACAATACAAAAAAATCTCCCACAAAACAAAGTCCAGGGACAGATGGCTTCACAGGCAAATTCTACCAAACATTTAAGGAAGAGTTAACACCTAATCTTCTCAAACTATTCCAAAAAACAGACAAGGAAGGAAAACTTCCAAATTCATTCTGTAAGGCCAGCATTACTCCGACACCAAAACCAGATAACGATTCCACTAAAAAAGAAAACTACAGGCCAATATCCCTAATGAAAATGGACATAAAAATTCTCAATAATAGCAAACTGAATACATTAAAAGAATCATTCACCATGATCAAGTGGGATTTACTCCTGGGCGTCAAAGGCAGTTCAATAATCAATGTGATAAACCACATTAATAAAAGAAAGGATAAAGAACCATACGATCCTTTCAATAGATGCAGAAAAAGCCATTTGACAAAGTACTACACCCATTCATGAAAAAAACCCTCAATAAAGTAGGGACAGAGGGAATATACTTCAACAGAATAAAGACCATATACAGAAAACCCACAGCTAATGTCATCCTCAATGGGGAACAACTGAGAGCTTTTCCTCTGCAGTCAGGAGCAAGATAAGAATGTCTATTCCCACCACTGTTATTTAACATACTACTGTAGGTCTGAGCCATAGCAATCAGACAACAAAAAGAAACAAAAGGCATCCAAATCTGCAAGGAAGAAGTAACACCTTTACTATGTGCAGACAATATGATACTCTATATGGAAACCAGGAAGAATCCACAAAAAAAATGCTAAAACTGAATTCAGTAAAGTGACAGTATACAAAATTAGTACAGAAATCTTTTGCATTTCTATACACCAATAATGAAGCAGCAGAAAAAGGAATTAAGCAATCAATGCCATTTACAATTAGACCAAAAACAATAAGATACCTAGGAATAAATCTTTTTTTTTCTTACAGTTTATTGTCAAGTTGGTTTCCATATAACACCCAGTGCTCATCCCCACAAGTGCCCTCCTCCATGCCCATCTTCCCCCTCCCCCCTACATCCATCAGTCCTCAGTTTGTTTCTCAGCATTCAAGAGTCTCTCATGGTTTGCCTCTCTCCCTTTCCCCCCTTCATCTCCCCCATGGTCCTCAGTTAAGTTCCTCCTAATCCTCCTATACATGCAAACATATGATATTTGTCCTTCTCTGCCTGACTTATTTCGCTAAGCATAACACCCTCAAGGTCCATCCATGTTGCTACACATGGCCAGATTTCATTGTTTCTCATTGCCATGTAGTATTCCATGGTATACATAAACCACATTTCTTGATCCATTCGTCCGTTGATGGACACTTAAGGCTCTTTCCATGTTTTGGCTATTGTTGAGAGTGCTGCTATGAACATTGGGGTACATGTGCTCCTATGCATCAGCATTTCTGTATCCCTTGGGTAAATTAGATACCTAGGAGTAAATCTAACCAAAGATGTAAAAGAGCTGTACTCTGAAAAGTACAAAACATTGATGAAAGAAACCGAAGATGACACAAAGAAATGGAAAGACATTCCATGCTCATGAACAAATATTGTTAAAATGTCTATACTACCCAAAGCAATCTACACACTTAATGTACTCCCTATCAAAATTCACCAGCATTTCAGAAAGCTAGAACAAACAATCCTAAAATTTGTATAGAACCACAAAAGACCTTGAGATGCCAAAGCAACCTTGAAAAAGAAAAGCACAGCTAAGGCATTACAATTCCAGACTTCAAATTATATTATAAAGCTGTGGCCAAAACAATATGGTACTGGCACAAAAACAGACACAAAAATCAATGAAACAGAACAGAAAACCCAGAAATGAACCCACAACTATGTGGTCAATTTATCTTCAAAAAAGTAGAAAAGAATACCCAAAGGGAAAAAGTCTCTTCAACAAATGGTGTTGGGAAAAGTGGATAGCAATATGCAAAAGAAACTGGACTAATTCTTACACTGTACCCTAAACTAAATTCAAAATGGGTTAAAGACCTAAATATGAGACATGAAACCATTAAAATCCTACAGAAGAACATAGGCAATCACACCTTTTACACTGACTATAGCAACTGCTTTCTAGATATTTCTCCTGAGGGAAGGGAAACAAACGCTAACATAAACTACTGGGACTATATCAAAGTAAAAAGCTTCTGCACAGAAAGGGAAAGAATCAACAAAACTAAAAGGGAGCTTACTGAATGAGAGAAGATATCTGCAAATGACACATCTGATAGAGTTAGTATCTAAAAAATATAAAGAACTTACAAAACTCAACACCCAAAAAACAATAATCCAATTAAAAATGAGCAGAACAGACACTCCCAAAGAACACATACAGATGGGGCATGGCCAACAGACACATGAAAAGATGCTCATCATCACTTATCAGGGAAATGCAAATGAAAACTACAATGAGATATCACCATATACCTGTCAGAGTGGCTAAAATCAAAAACACAAGAAACAACAGGTGTTGGTGAGGATGTGGAGAAAAAGGAATCTTCTTGCACTGTTGTTGGGAAGGCAAACTGATGCAGCCACTCTGGAAAACAGTATGAAGGTTCCTCAAAAATAGAAACTACCTAAAAATGGAAATACCTACAATCCAGCAATTGCACTACTGAGTATTTACCTGAAGAATACAAAAATACTAATTTAAAGGGATACATGCACCCCATAGTTTATAGCAGCATTTTCTACAATAGTCAAATGATGGAAACTGCCCAAATATCCATCGACTGATGAATGGATACACACACACACACACACACACACACACACACACACACACGGAATATTACTCAACCATAAAAAAGAATGAAATATTGTCATCTGCAACAATGTGGATGCAACTAGAGAATATAATGCTAAATGAAATATGTCAGCAAGAGAAAGACAAATACTATATGATTTCACTCATATGTGGAATTTAAGAAACAAAACAAATGAGGATAGGGGGAAAAAGAGAGGCAAAGCAAGAAACAGACTCTTAACTATAGAGAACAAAGTGACGGTTACCAAAGGAGAGGTGGGAGGCCAGCGTTAAATAGGTGATGAGCATTAATGAGTGCACTTGTTATGATGAGCGCTGGGTGGTTTAAGTGCTGAATCACCAAACTGTATACTGGAAACTAGTAATACACTTTATGTTAACTAACTGGAATTTAAATAAAAACTTAAAAATATAATAAAAATAAAATGCTAATATCAAAAGTTTAGAAAGAACCATTCAATATCCTAAACCATCTTTGTTTTGGAATGTACCATATTTAATGAGAAACCCAAGCTAATTCACGTCCATGCATCTCAATTATTATGAATCTAAGTTCTTAAACAAAAAAGTTTCTTTTGTCTAGGTTTTTGACTCAAGCTGATTATCATCAAATATTTAGAAGGAGAAGCCAGCCAAGAAACAACACTCTTGAGTCAGAAAATTCAACAGCATTAAAAAAATAAATCAACATTATTTATACTCTCATCAAAACTTTTAAATTAATTTTAATACTCATAAAAATAGTCACCCCAAAATACAACAGAAATGTTAAAACATAAGCTCCTCTCATTTCTTTTTAAGAATACAGAATGCACTTGACAATATTAATACTAAGGACAGAGCTAAGAAAGTTAAGCTCATAAAATATTATTAAAAGATTATGACATATCTGAACTCAAAAAAGATCTGAGGGCACCTAGGTGCTTATCTGACTGGGTGTCTCAGTCAGATAAGCCTCTGACTCTTGATTTCAGCTCAGTTCATGATATCATGGTTCGTGAGATGGAGCCCCTTGTAGGGGCTCTGTGCTGACAGTACACCGAGGCCCTCCCCCTATCTCTCTGCTCCTCCTCCGCTCCCACACATGCTCTCTCTCTCAAAATAAATAAACATTTAAAAAAAGATACAGCAATAATAGTATCTAACGATACATTTTTAAAAGACAAACAATAAAGCACCATTTAAGTCTAAAGAAAAAAATGTACAAAATCGAGGATGTGGAAAGCCATGGTTCAAGGTCAGTAAGTGAAAAAAGAAAATTTATGATTGCAAGTTGACATGAAAATATTACGTTATAGGTAACAAATGTGTCAACGCAATCTTAAATTATACTAGTAAATATAGTATCCACAGCGGTAAGTGTACCTTTACTAATCAGATCTCTGGCTGAAATTTATTCTCAGTTCAAGGCACTATTTTCTAAGAATGACACAAATAATTACGATAGAATTTGTACGAAAGACAGAGACTAAACATGAATATATTTCACGTGGAGAAGAGAAGGGCAATACATTACAAAAGTTTTTAAATATGTGAAGGGTGATCTTGTTAAATGCCATCTCTGCCTCTTGACGTTAGAATGAAGACGAATCAAGGGAGCCGGAGTGGCTCAGTTGGTGGAGTATCCCATTCTTGATTTGGCTCAAGTCATGATGTTATGGTTCATGGGTTTGAGCCCTGTGTCAAGCTCTGTGCTGGTAGCCTCGAGCCTGCTTGGGATTTTCTCTTTCCCTCTCTCTCTGCCCCTCTCCTGCTCTCTCCCTCTCTCAAAAATAAATAAACATTTAAGAATAAGGAATGAAGACCCATCAAAAATCACTATTCAGATATTTACTCAACATAACTAGAGATATGCAGTAACTGAAGAGACTGTCTCATTTTCAAAAATACCAAATCATCTTCCTAGATAAATGTAGTATAACGTCCTGCATCAGGTTAAGTGTGGTTTAGAGGATTGGTTAGATCCCTTTCATTTCTAAAAACAGTATAACACAGTACTAGTATAAGCTCTAGGGCTAGAATGACTATATAGGTTCAAAGTTCAAAGTTTAGTTTCACCACTTTCAAGCATGTGAGCCCAGAGAAGGTGCTTAATATTTCTTGGTTATACTTTCCTAATTTGCAAAACAGGGACAATACCACCAGTTTTATGTAAGGAGCTTAGAAAAGTCCTGGAACAAAGCAAAGAGTCAAAAAACTAGCTATTTTTATTTTTGTATCCAATGATATTTAGCAAGTACTTTCTATGTGTGGACACCACCTTAGCACCAAAGTTTTAAGAGAGTTTATAACTGGGTTTTTATTCTTGTGACAAGGACATAAACAAATACATGACATGAAAGGCACAGTAAGATACATAGCAAGGTGAATAGGGAATAAAAAGTGATGCTTGCTATTTTTAAAAGTGTGGTCAAGAAAGGATATTCTGATAAGGCAACGTTTGAAAAAGCATGATTATGAGAAGGTAAGCTAAGACATACCTCAGTGAAGAGTATTTTGAGGTAACAACAAGTAGGCCAACGTGGCTGGAGGAGGTAAGGCGGTAAGAAAAGTGAAAGGCCAAATCCTACAGTGGCCTTCCAGTACTGTTAAGGACATCAAATCCCTTTGAACTCTCATAAATACAGATACAGAGATCTAAATAGGCCAATTTGTAACACTACATGACAATATTCAATCCACCACATTAAGAGGCAAAGAAGCATCCAGAATACTTAAAAATTCCTGAAGTACCTATTATTAAGTCTGAAATTAAAAAAAAAAAATAGCTGGCAAAAGTGAAATTCTTTTCTTGAATTCAAGGAAAAGAGTATCTTGCCATGGTTCTTCTATTATCTCATACTGAAAAGAACACAAGAAAGTAAATTGAAGATGAGAAACCTATTACCTAAAAAATAACAGAAAAGAGATCATGTATTATTTACAGGGGAACGAATCTAATAAACAAGAATGATATTGCTTGTGAAGAACCAAAACTGTCACTGCAAAGTTTACAGTGTGTGTATTTAAAACACACATTACAAATCATCTAAAAGTTGACTTTAATAAAAGAATTTCAGAATGTTCTTAAAGTATAAAGAACATGAAGAATATCAAGTAATAAATACTCAGTGATTATTGTGGATCAAGACTATGCTCAGTACCTACGCATTTGATACATATATAATTCTCTCAAAGTAAAAGCTTGGTGAGTTTAAATTTTGCCAAAGTCAAAGCTCATGAGTGACAGGACTGAAATTCAGGTCTTAAAAGCTTGAGTTCTTAACCAATGGGTAATATCACTTCTCCTTTTAGTCACAGGCTTTTGCCATGTATTTTTTTATTCATTCAGCAAAATAGTTTTTACCTTGTGGGAACTGACTTATCCTATATATTTGCTAAATTTTCAGTAAATTGAATTACCACATTTAGACCTCAGTGCTACATGTAAAATGCAAGCTACTTATCAGTGCTATATACCATATTCTTGAGAAATTAAAAATGCAAGGCACAAGTAATCATCAAAATAAATTCACAAAGGGCACAATTTAAAATATGCCTCTTCTATTCTGTTCTTAACTTGTATAATTTTGGTGGATCAAATTCAAATTCTTTCAAAAATTAGATAGCTATTATATACAGTCTTATTCAACCTAAATCACCTTAGAGCTGGGATAGTTCTAGAAGACTTTTAAAAAGTCATTTAAAATGGTGTTGCTTCAGCTCTTTTACATCTTTAATAAAATGTGAAGCATTCTAAAAAAATTTTTTATCTACCTTAAAGGGTGAGGGTGTAAGATAATTTAAAAGATTACTTAGTAATAAAAAACAATGAGCCTAGGGGCACTTGGCTGGCTCAGCTGGTAGAGCATGCAACTCTTGATCTCAGAGTCATTGAGTTCCAGCCCCACATTTGGTACAGACATTACTTTAAAAAACAAAACAAAACAAAACAAAAAACAGCAACAACCCAGTGAGCCTAATAATGTTTGTAATATAAAATGTGGAAAATAATACATTCAAACTACAAATTTAAACAAATGATTTTGGCTGGAATTTTGAACAGTCCTTTAAAGGAAAGCATCATGGTACTACAGAATCAAGACTTGACCAAAGGTCAAGAAATCTGACTTTCAGACTCCTTTAGCAAGTCATTTCACCTCTTTAGGCTTTCAGTTTTTTTTATCTGTAAAAGATAGAGTGTTAAATAACAATGTTATTGAAAGGCCATACCAGCTCTGTAATTTCATTTACATATGAGAACTTTCATGTTGGGTTAAAATAATTACTAAAATAGACTTCTTCATATTCTTGAAATGTTTTTCAGGAATCAATGTTTCAAGGCTAAAACTGATAAAGACTGTATTACCTTAAGTTCAGCAACTTGTGATGAAATATGCCACATAAGGCTCTCACTTAGGAACTTCATACCATACGGGCCTAGTAGTTCTGATAACGACCTCATTTCTGAAAAGAAATGTAATTAATTTTATACTCTGACAGAGCAAATATTTTAAGAAATTGTATATTAAAATTTTGGAATGTCCCATCATAGAAGCAAATTGTTAATGCAAAAATTTTGAGAAATGTCTCTAGAATAAAAATGTAACACAAATGAAAGGCTAAGTCTAATGCTGAGTGAAATAAGTCAGCCAGAGAAGGACAAATACCATATGTTTGCACGTATAGGAGGATTAGAAGGAACTTAAACAGAGGACCATGGGGGAGAAGAAGGGGGGAAATGGTGGGGGAGAGGGAGAGAGAGAAACCATGAAAGACTCTTGAATGCTGAGAAACAAACTGAGGACTAATGGATGTGGGGGGGAGGGGGGATGGGCATGGAGGAGGGCACTTGTGGGGATGAGCACTGGGTGTTATATGGAAACCAACTTGACAGTAAACTATTTGTAAAAAAAAAGAAAAGAAAAAGAAAAGTCTAAGATATAATGTATGATTATGCACTGAATGAATGTAAGTAAACAAAAATAGTCCTAACAATGAAAAGCCAAAAGAATCAAGGATTCTTCACTCAATAAAACATGTCATAGTTTTATTTACCTGATATGTCAGAATATTCCTCTGCATTGAATGTTAATTCATTTTCTGTAGGTAAATTCACAAATGCTTTCATTGCAGGGAAATAAGCTATATGACCATTGCTGACTTGTCTTAACAAAGTTTCCAAATACCTAGGGAGAAAAAGTAAATTTATAACCAGGAGAAATTAATTCAAAAATTTATTATGGTATACATTCCTGCATTAAGTTGACTGATAACACAAAAGAGCACTTACTGATTAAAAAAAAAAAAAAAAACTTCCCTAAGCATTTCACCACAAAGAAACTTTGTATCAATCCAAATTTCTAAATGTGCTCCTTACCAATTTGTGTATAGACTCGTAATGGTTGGTTCTCCATGACTGTCTAAATGTTGTGTTTGCTGAAGAAGAACGTTATTAAACACTCTTGTAATATCAATTTGCACATAGTTTTCTATTGACTGCAGTACAGTCATGTATGCTCTTACACTTGTTAGAAGCTCTGATGGTTTTGCAATTTCCTGTGTGGCTTGATTATACATAGTCATTCCAACAATTGACCTGGGTGGGAGAGGGAATAAGAAAAGAACTCTGACTTTTACATTTATGTAAGTAGGCCATTCAACCTACTGATCTCTAATATTAAATACGCAATAAAATTAATTTTAATATGCAAGTTGTTACAAAGTAAAGAATTATCATTATCTTCCAAAGAAACCACCTTAAGAAGAATGAACACCTAAAAGCTATAATAAAGTAGAAATAGGATTCAAAACATTCTAAGGACGTCAATAATAAAAATGATGTAAGGCTAAAGAGATTTTTAAAAATTACTTTAATAGGACATACTGTCTCTAGCAAGTACACTGGACTATTTAATGCATAGCTCAAATTCATCTGGCACTGTTACGTCCTAGTATTTTTTTAGGCTTTATGCCAATCACACTCATGTTTAATAACCCTACAACATAGTTACCATCACCATCACTTCACAGATAAAAAGAAAATAAGCCTCAGAACGGAAGTAAACTGAGTAAAATCACTTTGTTGGGAGGCACTGTGCCTACTAGTGTTTGAGCCCACATCTGCCTGACTTAGTGCTGCCCCTCAACAAAATGCATGGCAGTTAAAACAGGGTAACAAAAAAAAAACTTGATTGTTCTTTAATCATACACAGCACATAAAACACAGCTCTGTTAGGGTTATATCCCAATAAACTCTAAAAGCCTAAAAAGAAACACAATTTTGAAAATACTTTCCCCTCTGATCTTTTCCTACATTGGTTACCCCTATTTTACCATCTTTAAAACTCCTTAAGCATTAGATTTATAAAGATCTTAGACTTGTATTTGTAAGGATAAATCCTTAAAAGACAACAACAAATCCCACTGATAGAAAACAATCCCAGAAGACCAACTCAAGGCAATAATTGCTAGCCCTGAATATAACCCCTACAGTCCTAAGATTGTGCTTAAGTGATCAGTAAAACCCAACCAACACAAGCTATTTGTTTTGGCAAAAAAAATCTTTCCTCGTCAACAAGCCTATAGCATTGCCTTGATCTGATCACTAAGTAGATGTTTTGTCACAGGAACATGTTTCTCTGTGGAGAGAATACTTACAGAAGGAAAACAAGGGAGCTGTAAAGTGAACTCTATCTTTCACCCACAACTCTACCACCACCCTGCTGAGTAGAGAACAATAAATAGCAGAGGCCATAATGTTCCTTTGGTCTAAATACTATTCTGGGTTTTACTGTGAGGATGTCCACCTTACGAAAGGACAGCAAAAGACAGTCTAACACGTGACTAGGCACCTGATGACTTAATACACAATTTAGTGCCCACTTAAACATTCTCCTATTTTGTTTTCTAATTGTAGTCTTCTCACAAACTATAGCTCTCAGCTTTATACTGTTTTATTACTACTCATAGTACTTAACACACTGTCAAGCACATGGCACCGATAACTACTTGTTAATGACTACAATGACTACAAAACTGAAAAAATCTTTGGCTACAGTTTGTTTTATAAAGTGATTTAAGGCTTTTAAGAAAAACATCTCAAATTAATATTTTCTTTAATAAGTATGTAACTTTAGAAACATATATATGACTTATAAAACTCTAATTAGGATTGAGTGCCTCAAGAGTCTAGAATTCTACTGCCTAATAGCATACATTTGAATTTAGAAAAAAAGAGTTGGGGCACCTGGGTGGCTCAGCCAGTTAAGTGTTCAACTTCAGCTCAGGTCATGATCTCGCCATTTGTGAGTTCAAGACCCACATCGGAATCTGTGCTGACAGCTAGAGCCTGGAACCTGTTGTGGATTCTGTGTCTCTCTCTCTGCCCTTCCCCCTCATGCTCTGTCTCTATTTCTCTCTATCTCAAAAATAAACAAACATTAAAAGAAATTTTTAAAGAAGATTAAAAAAGAAAAAAACAAGAGTTTATCTAGTCCTAATGTTTCAAACATCTGACTGAACCAACTATAATATAGCATCACAACTTAGTACATATATACATATACGTAAGTGAAGTTTCATGAAGCAGTATTTGTATTTACTATATGCAGTGCACTGGTTCTTTTTTGTTTGTTTATTCTTCCTTGTTTCTTTTCCTTTCCTCCCTCTTCTTTCTTTAAATGTTGACTACAACAACTTTCTACACTGATTTCATGACCCTGCTTGGTTGCTACCTTCCAGCTGAAATACACTGATTTGCTCCATTCTTCTCATTTTGCTTATACAAAAGGTAAGGCTCACAGAGATTAACTGGCCTGTCCAGTGTCACAACTAGGTTAATATCAAGTATGAGACAAGAATCTGGGTAATGCAAGTAATTCCCAGTTCACTATTCATTATACCTCCCCCTTCGTTATTCTTGAAAATACATCAGATCATATACTTTTCCTCATAAAAGGAAACACTGTATAGATGTGAACACAACAAACTCATTAACTGAACCAACAAAAAGTTCATAGTCTTTCTTACTTAGTAAAGCGGATTTCCAGATGAGAAGTCAAATATTCTCGTGGGGTAAAGGTATGTTCCCAAACTATCATGTTTGGTACATAATTTATAGAGAAACACAACTCGGAAAGTGCAGTGTGCAATTTATCAAGGCTGAAAAAAATATTAATAAACAGTAAATAAATTGTTCAACACTTCATCACAGCAATACAAAATTAATTTTATAAACATATCAGACCTTATTTGAGAATAATAATTGCAAAATTCAGTATTTTTCTTTCCTAAACTGACAAGTTAAAAATCTTTAAAAATATTACTAACATATGAGACCAATTTTCTAATGATAGCATCACTCATCTATTTCTACAGTCAGATAATAATGTAGACTTCATTGATTTTATATACACAAAAGAGCTTATTACAGGCTCATAAAGCAATCATTTCCAAATCTTGTTGTACTTTCTGTATTGGAGGAAGAAAACAGTCTACAAAATGGCAAACAGCTTGTTCAACATAAAAAAGCAAAATAGTAGGAAATTTACTTTCAACAAATGTTCATCCATTACGAACACTATTGCCCACCAATACCTACCCTCCAAACACATGGCCCTTAAGTAAGATCTAGTCTGATATATCCAATTTAAAAACGATATATATTCTAATATGGCAACATACCAAAATAAAGTCTTAGCTTATCTGACTTTAAATAAATGTAAAATTATGTACTGCTTATAGCATACACCCAAATTTCTAGACAGATTCTTGGTCTTTAGTATTCACTATATAAAGACAAATATTATCTATTACATGAATTTTCTTTAAAAATCCAAAATCTGTATTTTAGAAATAAGCACTAACTACTCAAGTTCACAAAGGTATAGTACCAACAACATAAAACTACTAATGACTGAGAAATGAAGAATTCACAATCACTACCAATCCTTCAGTACTAATGCCATACAGAAAAATGAAAAAATTATTCTACCATAACAAAAAGATATCAATAAAAATGATGGCTTACTTGGTCACTACCAGTCTGTTTTTCCTCATACTCTCAACTCCTGGTTTTTCCCTTTCAGGTTCCCCTTTCTTACCAGTCTGTTTCTTTGACTTTTTATTCACTGCTTGACTAATGGTTTTGGCACAATGCTTGGGTAGCAACTAAATTTAAAAAGAAATGAAAATTTACATTACATACCAATTATTTTGTAAACACATTAACTATTTAAGCAAACCTTAGCTGAATCCAGACTATGTAGCACTAAGACCAGAGGCATAAATGAGATGTAGATTACCTAGCTAGCTAAGGGAGCTCACACAGCTTGGTAAAAAATAGAAATAGATGAATCTTGGGTGAAGAAAACTTCACAGAGGTTCTATCGAGGCTATAGTTTAAAGGATAAGTAAAACAAACTAGGCAAGCAAAGAATGAGAACACATTACTAGAAGAAAAAAGGTCTATGAAGAATAAACTGTATGAGGACACAATGTGTTCAGAATTTAGTGAGAACTACTACATGGTAAAGCATCAAGTGCAGGCTGAAGTAGACAGTCTGAGCTAGTAGGAAGGGACTTGAGTATCAAGCTAAAAGTTGGATTTAAAACAGTAAATAATCATAAAGACAAGGGCTAATTTTTAAAAACCTAAAAATGGAGTTTTATAAGAAGAGGTAATGAGTTTATTAAGAGTTTAACAATTTAAAAAAATTAAAAAAAATAACTTGCTAACAGTGAATTTTCTTGCCTTCATACACACACTTTCTTGTCTGTAAGGAAACATGTGAATTATTACCTGGTCACTGAGAGTACACTGTTCTGTGCAAATATCAGTGATGAGATTTCGAGCTTGTTTGGCCATTTCATCCAAGAACATATTACATAAGGAAAGACTGCGATCTCCAATATGATGCCGCTATCAAAGCAGAATAATAACAATAATAAAAGTTATAAAAAGTGGTTTGAATTAAAATACTTGTTAAATAAACATGGAAAATAAAGTTAAAGTCTGTACATTCCTTAGGAATGGGAGTAGGGAATGTTAGAGATTTTGGGGGGAAACAACTAACCTACCATACTGTATTTAGACAGTTGACATAAAATAAGTATTTGGTGATTATACAACGATTGGAGGGATCTTAGAGGACCAGTATTTTCCTTAACACCAAAAATTTAATGTAATTTTCAAGCTTCACAAGGTCCTACACATTCAGTTCTTAATACTAAACTATCAAAGAAAGGATGGGAAAGAACAGATTGAGCAATACTTTCTAATCTTAACTCAATAAATATGTATATATATAAATTACATATATATAAAGAGAGAGACACAAAAAATAACTTTGCAGTGTATAAACAGAAAAGAAAAGCTTAAGTATTTAATTAAAATTGTTAGAAATCAAGTCAGTAAAACAAAGAAATTCACAAGGCATTCAATTTCCTAAAATCAAACTCCTCAACCCAGAAGAGAAAAAAAAGCTGATCGTGCATTTTCTAAACACACGGGGAAAAAAGGACATTACATTTAATTTTTAGGAGATTAGATATGTATATGTAAACATACATTCACTCAAATCCATCCATCTCTCTTACAGGATTCTGTATCTTTTTAGTTTTGGTGGGTGTCGCAATAATTTAATAGGTTTTTCTTGTCAACGGCAACTGGAATGTTGAGTATACAATGCTATAAAGTTTTGCACTACATATTTGTAACACTTTACAAAGACATAAAGTTTTGAAGGTTTACCATACCAGATATTCCATAATTACATAACAAATGTATCATTTACATATATTTCTATGCTAAAAATAATGTAATATATAAGAATATAAAAATATTTAAACACATAATGTAACTGTTACTAGCTCTCTCATGGTATCTTAATGTATTTTATTCTAAATGCCCTTAAAAATTTTTAATAGAAAGTCAAACCAAAAGGAATCTCCAGGCCAATTAAATATTAGTTCACTTTACTTAAGGAAAGACTTCAAATTATAAACATTTAGGGTTTCATTTAACCAAACTGTGACTTTCGAAAGATGAAATGTATCCCTTCTTATCATTTACTCTTGAAAAAAAGAACACTAAATTAGCACTGCTTCAAATTCACTAGACTTAATTTCAAATACAGATCTGATTATCACTATTCTCTTCGAATGGCTCAGAAATGCTGAGACTGGATGGAAAACAAAACAACTAAAGTCTCTTAACATGACACAGTCTCTCCATGATCTGCCCACAGCCTCTGGCTACAGTGCTGAGAATAGATTTTAGGAGAACGATGTCAGAAACAGAGAAACCATGTAGGACACTATAACAATAATCCAGGAAAAAAAGATGTGGCTTTAACAAAGATGAGAAGAAGCAGGAGTCTGGACATATATAAAGTTAGAGCCAAAGGTAGAAAAGGCTTCGAAGGATGGCCAAGGGGCAACATGTAGAGAATCAGTAGTTCTATTCTAGACATATTACATTTCAGATGGCCACAAATGCCAAAACTGCAGTAGAATATACAGAAAATCTGGAGCTGAAGGGAAAGGTCTGGGCTGGAGATAAAAATTTGGGAGACAAACACAAAAAGACAAATACTACATATAGTTTATATATATATATATATATATATATATATATATATAGTTTATATTTATAGTTTATAAATAAACTACCTAGACTAGGTAAATTCTTAGAGACAGAAAGCAGACTAGAGAATACCAAGAATACTAGAGAATACTTGAGAGATGAGAAATTACTACTTAACGATACAGAGTTTCTGGCTGAGTGATAAAAGTTTTGCAAATGGGTAGTGGTGATGGTTGCACAACACTGTGAAAGTAACTAATGCCAATGAATTGCACATTTAAAAACAATTTAAATGGCACATGTTTATATTATAAAGTTAAATAAAAATATATCTTTTATTGCAATTTTTTTAAAAGGAAAAAAAAAAGAATGGGAATAAAGTCCAAATTGTTGAAGTTAAATTTAAATGCCTGGCTGAGAAATTTTTACTTTCTCTATATGCACTGGAGAACCACTGAGGACTCTTCAAGAAGGAAAGAGCACTCTGGTGGCATTGTATTAGATAACCTTAAAGGCAAAAATATTGAAGACAGGAAAACTATTTAGAAGTACATAAGAAGAATATTGGGAATCTAAGCTATAGTAGTGACAGAAGCAATGGAAAGTAGAAGACGGATTCAAAAATCATACCAGACAAATAAAATTAAGAGGACTTCATGGGTAATTTAACAAGAGGGACAATGGTGAAAAAAATTAACAATGAATTTCAGGTATAAAGCTTGAGGAAGATATCTATTAAATCTAAAAACTCTATAAACTACTAAATTTGGTGGTGTTGGTATCTTCGTAGGTAATAATCCTAAAAGGAGTCCCTAATAAACTTTCTTCAGGCTAACTTGTCTCAGAGGCAGCTTCAAGTGCATTGCTGGAATACAACATAAAATCTAATGTTTAGAGACATTAATCATGTTACTGCAGTTTGTCCATTTCTTTTCTCCACCTTCTGCAGTTCTAAGTAAAGTGACTCAACACTATAATTAAACTATAAAGAAACCGACCATTTAATATATATTCTTACCACACTTACAAAGTGACATTTCTTCTCTAAAGATTAGAAGAAATACTGAATACATTTTTGACAGATACTTGTTATCAATAAACTACAGATTAGTTAAATTATTCAATAACTATGTGTGAGTGTATGTCTTACAAACAGTAACAAATGTTAACTTTGTTTACTGTATCTATCACATTAACAAGTCAGTGAAATTCTTCTCTGCCATGTTTATGTTTAGTCAGTTATGTGTACATTTAATTTTCAAGTCTTTTCAATAATAGTTTAAGAGGAAAAACAAGCATACAAAATCAATGCCTGTATATAACTTTAACATAAATATTAATACCTGACCCTCCCATTTAATAAATGTAATTCCAAATGACTTTATGACATGTTCTTAGAAATATGTATGTGTATTTATCCATCTAGCAAATAAACACTACATCTATTTTAATCTCTTCAAACATTCTGATTCTGCAGAGAGATAAAGTAGGCAGCCTTTGTGAAATCCAGCCAGCTACATGTTTGGTCTAGTTTATTCTGCACACCATATAAATCACACTACTACTCTGAAATTACCTCTTCTGGACACAGTTCATGTGTGCAACTCATAAAATGAGTGCAAAGTAGTGGAAACGCAATTGAATATCTTGACTGAGAGGGTAACTCCAAACACTGTTGAAACATCTTCTCAAAAGCACGACTATAAAAACTATACAAGGAAACAAATAAAAATTAGATCACAATTTTTGTAGTTAAAAACTTTAATGATATAGTACTTTAATTAATTTAATATGACTCAAGTAAATGAAAATTATCAAATGGTCACCTTTATTCCCTTAAGAGGAGTAGTTATTTTTCCAAAGAGTATCTTTTATACACCAACAATCATTACAGAGTAATAGAAATGTGATTTGTAGAATATTAACAAATTTTAAAATAAACTCAAATAGAAAATAAACCATAGCTATGACATATGAATATGACATTCAAATCTCACCTTGCCAAATTTTATCAAAGCTAAGTCATTATCAATTGTAAGAAACACCATTATTTTATGTACAACTAAGAAAGAAAAACACTGTTAATGAAACAATGACACACCATCAATTTTAAATTACTTCTAGATTTAGGAGACATTAAACAAAGAAGAATATGAGTAAGTCAAATATACTACATCTTGGAATAGCAAGACAACCAGAAGTAGAGAACATGTCTTTATTTTGGATGTAACAGACAAAATAAGAATGTGATAATAAAAAAATGCATAACAATTAAATAAATTTTAAATACTAATCAAAGTACTTTTATTTCCTAGAAAAGGGAAGAGAACTCTTTAATTGGAGTGGCCTTCTTTTACAATAGGAACCTTTCTGTAGTTCAAATGTATGTGAACATAAAATGCTCCATTTTCTTTCCAAGTCTGACAATAGTATAGGGTTCCATCCAAATAATCTTCAATTAAACTTTTGCAAATCTAACATGTGATACATTGTGTTTTGTTTCAGTGATAAACTGTGTTTGGAGACTTCCTTTAAGAGACCTCTCATGCCTTCTCTGTCTGGTGATTTGGGTTTCTTTTGCAATACTGCTAATGAAAGGTATCCTAACAAACTGCCAAAATCAGTGTGGACTAAGTTATCTTACAAAATAAAATCAACGAGAAACTATTCATAAGGATAGCTTTTTAATACACAGAAACTACTATCACTGTCCACTGAGATTATCTCCGCATCATAGAAAAAAAGGGACATATACTGGGTTATTCCAGTCAGCTTCCCTACAGGAAAAAAGGCCAAGAAGCAGATACAGAGTTGATACTGCACAGCTTTTGCACCAAAATACTTGAATTTGAATCCTGGTCCCATTGCTTATTAGTCTGATCATAATCAAATTCACTTATTCATTCAAAAATTTATTAAGTCCTACTATGTTATATGTTAGACACTAAGAAAATAAAAATATTACCTTCTTTCAAGAATCACAGTTATGTGTGGAAAAGGAGAGGGCAAAGAAAATTATAAACTGCTAAATTTAACTAAAGAGGCTATGCTAGGAGCAAAGGTGAACAGAGAACAATGAAGGGCATAGTAATCACCATGTCATCATTATATTAATATCTAATTTAATATAGCAGAGTGAAATTACTTGCTATTTAATTCCCAACATTTGCTTTATTTGACTCTGATTCACAAGTTTTTTTCCCTTAATCTAATGATGCAAAAGAGGGTCTTAAAACAATCTGAAGTGACAGTTTCTTACTTCCTCAAAAAAAGTGTAAAAATAAATTTACACCAGTAAGAGTTCCTCTTATAGAGAATAAAAAAAAGAAAAAAATTCTACTTGGTAAACTTCCTTTTGTTAGCAAGTTGTCATCTATTCCCTTTATTCTTCTTATTATTTTTTAAGATTTTATTTTTAAGTAATTTTTACACCCAGTGTGGGGCTCAAACACGTAACCTCAAGATCAAGAGTCATGTGTTCTACCAACTGAGCCAGCCAGGCACCACTATTCCCTTTATTCTTAAGAGTCTATTACTGAGTGGTCTCAAGAACTACACTAATATAAAAATAATCAACAAAGATATCTTTGGATACTAAAAATTTCAAATTCTGATTTGAAAAATATTACCACATACCAAAATATGGAGAGATCTGATGTTTCCACCAACATTTCCACCAAGGAATCTACCATTTTTGTATGAAAAATTATTGTATTCATCATCTTTCCAAGTTCTCTGTGATCTGCAAGGCTAAGTGAAGCCTTAGAAACACTAGTATATGCCTGTGAAAGTACAGCAAAAGACAAAGTCGTTTAAGCATGAACCAATGATTTTAGCCTTGACATTCTACAGGGGAAAAAAAACCCACTATTGAAAAATTCTTAATGTTTATTTTGATACTGTATCAGTAACATCACCTTTTTAAAATTGTCAATAGTGACTCAAACTTGAAATCCCTATCAAAAATTTCTTCAAATAGATAAACTGAAATACTACTGTCAATAAAACAAAATCTAATATATGAGTCATTCATCTTGAACCCCAAAGGAACTAAAATTACAATATCTAAAGTGTAAAACAGATATAAAACAATATCTAAAGTATAAAAAAAAATTAACCCTACGAAAAGAAAATTTCAGTCTAGTTTGAAAGAAAACATACATGGGAAATATTCAAATGAAAATAAATATTATACTTGTTGATTCGTTGAGTTTTCAGACTATATTGAATCATTAAAAATCAGATAACAAACACACTGTTCTAATTGATAGATTCTAGAAAAAAACTGAAGATAGTAAAAATTAGTGTAGGTTGGCTAATAAGGGTATAACTCAACCAAAACCATCAGTGTAGGTTTATAGGGAAAGAAACTCTACTATAAAGAACCAAATCAAAGAGCAAAATCTGTCCATGGATAGTGGGCATTCCAGAAAGGCATAGAAGAACAGAAAGGTGTCTACCGAATAAACACTGTCCACTAAGGTTACAGTTAAACAGAAAAGAAGAAAAAGAAAATGGTGTAAGAAGAGATTTAATCCTATCAGGCAGACCCCCTGTATACCATGTTAAAGAATGTAAACCTTTTGGTGAACCAAAGGTTCTGTGTGGTAGCCAATTTCTGTTCAGAAAGATTGCTCTATGTAGCAGAGTAAATTGGCAGAAGAACTGGGGGAAAGGTGGACAGAAAGGGAACAGGAGAGGAGGCAGAGATTTATCAAGAGGCAGTGGTGCAATAATACATACAGGATTATGATGGTCTGGTCTACAACGGGGGTAATTTAAGAGTTAAATCTGGGAAATGACTAGATGTGGGCAACGGAAGAATTATGTATGAAGCGAGGGTGCTCACTTTTGGGAGATACTACTTCATGTATCTGATGTGTGCCTACACATGTTGGATATGCCAAGAATGCAAGACCCAGAGCACTCATTACTCAGGCCAATTTTCAGGACTGTATTTGCAGCTACAAAATTTGAAGAATTGAGATATCTACCTATGGATCAAAGAGAAAGTATGCTTACTGTTGATAAAATGGAGGGTTCATCAAACTCAGTGTTCCTTAACTATAATATAAACCTACTGTATACACAGCATTCATCTGTGTTCATCTGGTCCCCCCATTGTGGGTCATGAAAGCAAGGGAGAAAAATAATATATATGTGTTGATGCTCATGCAGTTTCCTGTGCAATCAATACCTAAGTCTTTTGTCTCTGACCCAGGGGACCCATATCTTCTGCCAGTTTCCATGAAGCAGTAAGAGAGTAAATAATTATTTCCTTAAAAATCAAATAAAAATCAAATCTCTGCCCCTACAATGGCAAGCGGCCACATCAAGGATGGTTACCATTCACTAAGAAAGCAGAGTTTTATATTTTGTTATTTTTGAATGGATAAAGAATAATAAGAGCAGTATTCTGATGGCAAGGTATACTCAGATATTTATTATAAACTAAGTCTATCTGAAGTTTAATTTACCTTGAATCAGCTTTAGAGTAAAAAGAGGAACCACTGTGGTGGCCATGAGCTCACTAAAGACTTCCATTAATTGAGCCACATTTTTAAAAATTCTGAATTAAAGTATCACTGTGGAAATAATTTCAGAGGAAAAGGATGGTGACAAAATGATAATTTAAAAGACATTTGAAAAAGATATTACAAAGTAAGACTCATTTGAAATACTTGCCAACAACGAAAGGAGAAACAAGTTATAAAAAAAAAAAACAAGTTTAAGTAAAAGTGTAAGATATGAACAACCAAAGTAAATTTGAAGATAGAGGAAAAAAGACAAATGAAAAAATGACTGAAGATGCTTTACGAGACTTCTAGAATACATAGGGGAATGAAATGCCTTGGGAAGTGGGAAAAAATGACAAAGAATACATGGAAAGAGAAAGAACTTTCTTTAAAGATTGGATAAAAAGAGAAATAAAAATAACCTATAAAAGACCAATGACTTTAGAATCAAAATCAGATAGGACTCCAGTGAAAGCATAAAGCAACTTAAAATTCTCCTGATGGCTTATTCTTCAGGCCTTGTTCTACTCAAGAATTACTGTATCAGGGCACCTGGGTAGCTCAGTTGGTTTAGTGTACAACTTCGGCTCAGGTCATGATCTCGCAGTCCCTGAGTTCAAGTCCCATGCCTGCTTCAGATTCTGTGTCTCCCTCTCTCTGCTCCTCCCCGACACATGCTCTGTCTCTCTTTCTCTCAAAAATAAACAAACATTTAAAAAAAAAAAAGAATTGCTGGTATCTATAGAATGCTACACCTCTCTCTGGTCATGTGCTTATTCTTAAGTCTCGTCCTTTACCTGATCACTGATCAGTCAGATCATTCAGATCTCTTGTGAAATCTGTTCCTTCTTGTAGTAACACTTAGCACTTAAAAAGTCTCTTTACTTGCCCTTTCCTCATGGTTTGCCCTTTTCCTGTGTAAGCTATTGCCCTATTCAATTACTACCCATCTTTCAATGTCTGGGCAAAATGATCCTTTCTCTACAAAGTCATTCTAGCAATTCCAACTTCGCAAAAGCTTTCTCCCTTTCAAGAAAACTAGTTAATAATCATACCTTGCCAACAGTTTCTTTGAAGTTAATCTTTCAGATTTTCAACTGCTATTTAACTTTTCATTCTTTTATGCCTGTCTCCACAGCTAGATTTATAACACCATCAAAGGAGGATTTGTACTCCTCTACTGATTATATAATACTACTCAATATTTTATCTCCTGTATCCTATGGTCAGGTCTATAGGTGTGGAATCTTCACTGTTAACCTGTTCTTCATCACCTATGTGAAACTTCTGGATTCTGGCCACTGCCTCCCAAATTGCACTTTTGCCCTCTTTCCATAGAGAAGATTTCTCTGGCTAAGGTGTATGTTCCGCTGTTTCTTTCCTTGGTATGCTCTGCCCTACCTACTGTTAAAATTAAGAGTTATATAGTAGAAAATGACTGCATGTCCCAGTCATGATTATGAGAAATATTATGGGCTGAATTGGGTCTACAAAATAGATATATTGAAGTCACAGTCCCCAGTACCTCAGAATGTGACCTTATTTGGAAACAGGGTCTTCATAGAGGTAATCAAGTTAAAAATGAGGTCATTAGAGTGGGTCGTAATCCAATACGACTGATAATCCTTGTAAAAAGGAAAAATCTGGACATAGAAATAAGCACAGAAGATTATATGAAGAGGGACAGAGTGAATGCCATTAGAGTGACTCATCTACAAGCTAAGAAACATCAAAAATTGCCAGCAAATGACCAAAAGCTGGAGAAAAAGCATGAAGCAGATTTTCCCTCACAGCTCTCAGAAAGGGTCAACCCAGCTGACATCTTGATTTTGGACTTCGAGCGTCCAGAACTATAAAACAATAAATTTCTGTTGTTTAAGCCACCCAACTTTGGGACTCTGTTATGGCAGCCCCAGCCCAAACCAATAAAAGCAAGAATACAACACATGAAAGACTCAGATAGCAGGTGGTATTTCTTCTTTAACGTTTGTTTTTGAGAGACAGAAAGAGACACAGCATGAGTAGGGGAGAAACAGAGAGAGAGACACACACAGAACCCGAAGAAGGCTCCAGGCTCTGAACTATTAGCACAGAGCCGGATGTGGGGCTTGAACCCACGAACTGTGAGATCACGACCTGAGCTGAAGTTGGATGCTTAACTGGCTGAGCCACTCAGGTGCCCCAGCAGGTGATATTTTCATAATTATGTCATAAAAATTTTTTTAAAAATTCACACAGGGATATATCAGTTCTACATACTTAATGCTTACAACAAATGCTTTATACTCTGCCATATGACCAAACAAAGCTAAATTCTCAAGTGAATCCTTCAAATGAGTAAGCTTAATAATCCTGAAAGTATTTAATAAGGAGTAAACCTGAAGTGTACCGAAATCTCTAAAATTTTCTGAACCCAAATGTTGGTAGGTATTCTCACAAACTGACAGCAAAAGACTTAATACTATGAGTAACTTTCAAAATTTTAAATGTGTATATCCTTTAGCAGAGTAATTTAACTTCTTTTTTTACTTTATATGCTCTACTTCTGTACTTTTCACAACTGTAGTTAAAACAAAGAAATGTTAATTTCTAAACTTCATTTTTAATAAAAAGAAAACAAAGTATTATATATGCACATTTAATATTTTGGGATGTTGCTGTTTCAAGTTTTCTTTCCAGATCTGTCATCATCTATCTCTACAACCTCAGGCAAGTTACTTAATACCTGAGGCCTCATTTATAAGATCATCTCTAAAAATATGCGATCATAGAACAAAGAACAAGAGCGAGAAAAATGCCTATGTATTTTGAGGTTGGAAGGAAAGAACCTAAGAGCAAAAGTATCACAGGAAATAAAGAAGACTGCCAGAAAATGGTGCTCTTCCTAGGAGTCCTTCCTCAGACTGGGTTTATCTAGAAATGTCTTCCACAAACACATATTGCTTATATTTTCTTTATTTAATTAAACAAATAAGAAATTAATGAATGGTGCAGAGCCATGTGTATATATAGTATAATCCCATTTACTGTTTGAACACCTAAAAAGATATAAACCACTTTAAAAGTGAGTATTTCTAGGGTATGAAACTGAGAACAGTACAAACTTTCACTTTCCACTACTTTACCTCTGGGTATTCTGACATTTCATAATGAGAACACATTATTATTATTACTTTAAAATACACACATTTTTAAAATTGCAGTTATTGAAAAAACTGGGCCACAGTTTTCACATAACTACTAGAAGTATTTAAGGGACAGTTAAATGCCATCATTAAATTTACAGTATATACAAAGATTTTAAGCTTGAATTTTAAAGCCCTTACAAACTATGTATGTGAGTTATATATTAAATGAAAACTTTTAAAGTCTAATACCACTATTTCTGCATTTCAGAAAAATGACGTCTTTGGAACTACATCAGGGGATGTTGAACTGTGGCCCGTGAAATGGCTGCTTGTTGTGCTTTTCCAAAGATGATATTCAGATAGTTAACAAGCACATGAAAAGGTGCTCAAACCTCATTACTCATCAGGGAAATGCAAATGAAAACCATAATGAGATGTCACCTCATACCTGAAAAGTTATTATCAAAAACACAAGAGATAACAAGGCAAAAATAGGTCAAAAAGGGAACCTGCATGCACTCCTGATGGGAATATAAACGGGTGTGGCCACTCTGTAAAACTATGGAAATTCCTCAAAAAATTAGAAATAGAATGAACTACCAGAGGGCCCACTAATTCCACTTCTAGGTATTTATCTTAAAGAAATGAAAACACTAACTCAAAAAGATATCTACAAACGCTTGGTCATTACAGTACTACCTGCAACAGCCAAGACATGGAAGCAGCCTAAGTGGCAACTGATTTATAAATAGATAAATTGTGGTGAAAAAATATATATGTATATATTTACAAACACACACACATGAGAATATTAGTCAGCCAAAAACATGGGGTAAATCTTGCCACTTGCAACAATATGCAATGGACCCCAAACGCAATTTGCTAAGTGAACTAAGTCAGAGAAAGACAAAGGCCAAATTAACTCAATTATATGTGGAATTTGAAAAAATAACAAAAAACAAAACCCCAAAACTGAACTCATAGATGGAGACAATGGACTGCTGGCTGCCAGAGATGGGGAGCCAAGTTAGGTACTACAGGTGAAAGTAACCAAAAAGTACAAACTTCCAGTTATAAAATAAGTAAGTTCTGGAGATGTCATGTACAGCAAGATGACTATATCAGCAATATCATATTGCATACTTGAAAGCTGCTAATAAAATAGATCTTAAAAGTTCTCATCATAAGAAAAAAACAATTTCTGACTATGTGTGTGTGGTGATGGATGTTAATTAGTTGCACTGTGGCGACAATTTTGCAATATGTACGGACATAATAATGTTGCAAACCTGAAACTAGTATAATGTTCTTTGTCAATTATCTTAATAAAAAAAATTGTTTCTTCTATGAGGTCAATTATCTTAATAAAAAAACGGTTTCTTTATGGTTACTCTTTTCAAGAGGTATACAACAGTAAATTTTTTTTCTAAGTAATGTTTTCATGTTAGCTAAAATATTCAATATCCAAACAGAAAACCAATGAAAATCAAGTTATTCTTACCTGTAACCTAAACCAATCTAACCTCATTCCTCTGAAATCAAATACTTCTCCATCTTCAACTACAATAGTAGAAAAAAGATTACAAAGCAAATTAATATTTTCAAATATATAAATACAGTTTTAAATTTAACATCAAGATAATTCAATTTATGGCCATATACACAAAAGAATTAAAAGCAGGGTCTTAAAGAGATCTTTGTAAACCCATGTTCCCAGTAGCATTAGTCACAATAGCCAAAAGGCAGAAGCAACCCAAATGTCCACCAACAGAGGAATAGATGAACAAAATGTGGCCTTCAAAAGGAAGGAAATTCTGACACATGCTTTAGTGTGGTTAAATCCTGAGGACATATGCTGTGAAGTAAGTCAGTGACAAAAAGACAAATACTGCATGATCCCACTTATGTAAAGGTACCTAGAGTAACCAAACTCATAGAAACAGAAAGTAGAATGTCAGATATCAGGGGTGAGGAAAATTAAGGAGTTGATATTTAATAGCTACAGAGATTCAGTTTTCAAGATGAAAACGCTCTGGAGATTGGTTGAGCAATTATGTGAATACACTTAACTCTATTAAACCGTACACTTAAAAAAACAAAAATAATTTAATAGCTAAAACAATGAAGTAATTCTCAAATCCTATAAAGTACGGATAGAAGGAGGGAGTTATGCTAAGAGAAGTGTAAAGTACAGACTTCTCTCCTAAACTCTTTTATCAGTGTGCTTACGTGGCAATTTTGAAGGAGCTAGAACAGAGCTTGAGGAATTCTGTAAACAAAAGCTTTGGACAGCATGGTGAAGTTCTTCAAAATAACTCTTTATAAACCAAATTATCACCAACAAACTTTACAACAGTTTTACTACTTAAGTGTGATAAAATACATTAATACATTAAGCTAAAATGTATTTATTACTCAGAAATTTTCAAAGTTTTGGATACCCTTTACTTAAAGATTATAAAACTAAAACAGAATATCAATCTGTTGGTAAAGTTTTCAAATAATGGAGAGGCAGTCTAGTATATGACATTAACTTTTGGGATTGACAGACCTGAACTTAATATTCCTATGGTACCGTTTAATAACTGTTAGAGCTTGGGCAACTCATGTTAAAAAAATGGAGAGGTTAACTCTCAAATCTTAAGTTTCCAAATCTACCAAATAAAAAGTATAAAGAACTTTTTTAAATTGATGTGGATTAAATAGGATAATATGTAAGTATGTGACACTTCTTTAAACATTTTATCAATGGTACATACTATTGATATAGGTGATTCTTGGACCACATATACAGTTCATTATGTTTCTTTGTTGTTGTTATTGTGTTATATTACAAAATGCCTTTTTTCCCCTGCTGAGTAATAAAATATTTTAAGCTATAATTCTCATTATTTTCATAAACATCACACACCCATTTTGGAAACTTTTGCTTCGCAGAGAACAAAGCTAAGACAAAAGAGAACAAATTAAATATGTTCAAAAATAAGTAAGTCTATAAAAATTAACTGTAAAATCCTCTCCTTGATCTAATTTGAAAACCTAATTCGAAGAAAATATGCTTTTATTTAAAAGATTTACCTTGTTTTACACTCAGGGAAGTCATAGTGTTAACAAAAGAAGACATGATGATCGATTCATCTTCAGGGCAAACAGAAAGATTCTGAAAAAAGAAACAAAAAATAATGTTAAAAACATCTAACTGGGGAAATCATTCATAAAGCCATCAACTGGTGAACAGATACACACGATGGTATACCCATACTATGGAATATTTTTCAGCCTTAAATGCAAATGAAATGTTGGCACCTACATTAACATGGACGAATCTAAAAAACATGCTAACTAAAGAAATAAAAAACAACAGATTATATAGTATACGATTCCATGTATATGAAATTTTTTGTTAAAAAGAATGCAAAAGTGACCAAAAGGAGATGAATGGTTGGCAGAGGTTTAGAGAGAGAATCAATTACAAGGTACAGAAGAAAACTTTTAAGTGTTGGAAACTTTCTCTGTCTTGACTGTAGTGGTAGTAATGTGAACATAGACAGTTGTTAAAATTCAAACTGTACACTGAAAATAGGTGTCTTTTGTTGAGTGTATTATATTTCAACAAAATTAGGACCAAAAATATCCCTTTCAAGCCAGCTAAAAAAATGAATAGCTTATAAAGTGCCTCTGAAGTTGATGATAAATAATACATTTTTCAATAAGTGAATGCTTAGCTCACAAATAGCATAATTTTCAAAACTTGCACAATGTGAATATACATAATTTCACTATGCTGTACACTTAAAAATGGTTAAAACAGAAAATGCGTATTTCACCACAAAAGACAAATTTAACATCTATTTCAATAAACTGTATTAACAGGTTAATCTTAGTTTTAAATTTAAATCTTACCAAATGGTTAGAAACACCATACATATACTTCACAACAGAAGAGGGTATAAAAAGCTCAGGCATTGGCATTAAAGCCTAAATTCAAATACTGGCTCAACTACTTATGAACCGTGTGATACTGAGCAAGTCATATAAAGTCTATTTTCTTCAACAAATAATGATAAGTATACCTACCCTCAGAAGATTGTTGTATAGATGTAATAAAATATCAATAAATCTGACAATTATTAATATTAGTATTATTGCTGCTACTAATAGTACTATAATTCTCGGAAAAAAAGACATTAATTTCCCTAGTATTGTTAAAATACAGTTGATGAAAAGACACCAAAAAATATGGAATGATTTAAAAATTTTAATGCTATAACACAAACCTGTAAATTCTATTAATAAATATCCAACCAGCCACAGCAAGTTTCAAATTGACATGAAACCAGGATTCTGGTTCACTTTTTAGATTCTGATAGCACAAAAGCCTCTAGTTTATCTGTTAAGTAATAACTATTAAAATAATGAGACAGCAAAGCAATAACATTCTAGAGATAAAATCAGCTTTTCTAGACCTTTTTTAATGGGCATTATAGACAGGAAGCATCTGACCTCCATCTAGTGGATAAAGGAAAAAATACAGCAGTTCAGGATAGTAACCTATTAGGTATATATATTTCAAGGTAAACAATTCCATGAACAATGTTTTCTCATTTATATTTTTTAGGTAGTTTTGAAAAAACAAATCAGGATTTCGGAGTATGGTTATATCTCTGAAAAACTAGTAGCTTTAGAAAAGTCTTTTTTTTTTTTTTTAGTTTATTTTCATTTATTTTGAGAGAGAGAGGGAAACAGAATCCCACGCAGGCTCCACACTGTCTGCACAGAGTCCTATCTGGGGCTCAAACTCACAAATACAAGATCATGACCTGAGCCAAAGTCAAGGGTCTGATGCTTAACCGAATGAACCACTCAGGCACCCCTACAATAATCTTAATACAAAGAGAATTCATGCTGTTTTTCCTTTATACTGTATATTAGGTTACAGTACCTTTTTAGACACCTTGATTTTACAAAATGAAGTAAAAAAAAAAACATTTTCTTTACAGTTACCCTATTTGGAATAAAAATAAATCTATATTAAGATGAAAAAGAATAAATAAATTATGGAAAGCAAAAAATAAAAGACTAAAAATCAATACAGGAAAACCCAAAGTGAAAATAAAATCAGGACATTTAATCCTATTAGGAAATCTAGATGAATTTTGTTTTAAAAATCTAGTCACCTAACATACTATGTTAAAAAATTTAACTTTTACGTTTTCTCTAACAAATAACTGACACTTGGTTATCAATTATAAAGTCTCTATCATCTCTTCTTTATGTGGCCATAGCCACTGTCCAAGTTCAGGCTCTTATCAGCTCTCTTCTAATCTCTCTGCCCCCTCCCTTGGCCCCCCGCAATCCATCATCCATGATGAGCCCAAGTGATCTAACTAATAAGTCTGATTTATGACTAACCTCCTCTATTGCAAGGCCCTCTATAATTTGGTTACTCTACACCAACCTCCACACACCAAATAAAGAATGATTCTTTGCATTGTGTTCAATCTGAGCTTTGTACACACTTAAGCATTAACACCTAGTAACTTGACTACAAGTAAGTGTTTTCTCCCCTCTAGGCGATGATTCCTTTTGACAATATACGACAATGACTTATTTACATTTGTATCTATCACTTAGCACTAGATTATACTGAGCAAACAAATTAGTTACTAGAAAGGAGGGAAAGAAGGAAGGGAGAATAACATCAGACAGTTTTTACCTGCACAAGTTCATTGAGAACAACAGCATCAAAGCCAGATAGGTACTGCACATAATACCTCTGCATTACAGGTCCATATTTCCTTACATGTGCTCTAAGCTCTTCCATGTAAAATATTAATTCAGCAATGTGCCTTTATAAAAAATTCAAGAAAAGTTATTTCAAAAAAAATTCACCATTAAGGAAAATATAAAAAGCATCTGATATTACTACTAAAGTTGTTTTTCTTAGAAAAAGCACTGTTAAGTATCATTTTATGTCACTCCCTTTCTAAAGACATTCTCATGACATACAACAAAAATTAAAAAACAGCTATGACTAAAAACTTGACAAAGGAAAACCCAAAATGAAAATAAAATTAGAGTATCTCATAAATTACCTCATTAAAAAAAATCACAAATGAAGGAGGATTAGAGGATTAGGAAGAAATAAGATTTTTCTGTAAGCCCTTATTTCTCTGCTTCATTTATCTAATTTCTATTGAAGGACTGTGTACTAAAATGATAAAGACATTTCAAATAATATACTTGGTTCATAAAGGTTCTTATTTAAATTTTTGTGTAGTGACTCATTTTAAAAATTGAATTCCAAAGAAAATAATACGACTGGTTATAGTAAGAAAACAAATAAGAACTTAATGACCATCTATGGTAGTAGGAAACATTACAAGCCCTAATATTAAGCTAAAGTTGATTCTGCATTCTAATTCATATCATCTAATGATATATTACAAATATCGCTTTATTATAAACTGTGAAAAGCCCTAAAAAAGGCTTTTCAAAAGAATTTAACTACAGTGTTCCTAAATTCCACATCCCATACATCAAAACATTCTAAAAATAACTCTTTAAATGTTGCTAACTTACTTATCTATAAAGTCATCTGCACTCTTCTTTGGCATGTTATCTGCATGACGAAGTAACCAGATAATTTCATCACGGGCAAAGGATAATGCCATGAAAACAAAAAGTGCCTAATTAAAAAAAGATAAATAACATTGCTTATTCTGATGCCAAGATTATAAACAAAACCTATTCATAATCTTTGACTAAGTGAGAATCACTGGCAAGAACTGATAATGTCAAGTTCAAAAGACAAAAATGAGAACACAGAAAAAAACTTGGAGACAGGTATCAAGGGAAGTACAAATTTAAGCATGAAGTACGAAAAATGCAGGAAGGTGTGATGTATAAATGTCAAGTAAGCAAATTCATTCTCAGTTAAATATAAATTTTAGTAGAGTTTTCCAGAAGAATTTTTTAAATTTTAATTGGCACACCTATAGTTGAACTAAGAATTAAATCAAATTTTAAATTTCACACAGCATTTTTTTAAATTTTAATATGGTACACCTATAGTTGAAATAAGAATTAAGTCAATTACCTTAGGACCTAGCAAGCCAGGTTGATCAGAGAGGACGGTAGCCAATTCTTTCAGCGCAGATCTTAAAAATTTGCGTCTTTCTCTGTGCATTGAACCACTATAGGGAAAGACATTATAATTTATCTGTTTCTACTAAAGTCATTATTGGCAATTAAATAACTTACCATTTCAGGTTAATTTGCAAAGATTTTTTAGGAAGCACAAGCTCCTAAAGTATCTTCCATGTTTATGTCATGTCATTAAATGACATACATGTTCTTCAATTTCCAATCTTATGTTTATCCTTGCCCTCCCTGTACTGTTTTTATAACCAGGTTTATTCTGTTATTCTCCACCTATCAACATCCTAAACTCCAAGACCAATCCTTCAAAAAACATTCCCGATATCCAAATGTCCATTTTTGAATAATTTCTGCAACTTTAATACCATTTAGCCTAGCACTTTATAAACTGTACTGTGAAATCCTTGAAAGCAAGCAATGTTTCACTGCATACATTTTGTCACTCCCACAAAAAAATCAAGAACACAATAAATATCTGATTAATTATACCCTAGTTTATTAAGTATATTCTTATTAAATATATAAGACTGACTAAACAAGAGCTATATACAATAAAGATATTAGGATGCGATCATTTGGCAATCTTGTTCAAAAACAGAAAGATGAGGATAATCATAAATATTCATTAGTATTTTTAAAATAAAATGCAAATCTAAAAGAATTACTCTCATACTGATGTGGGAAAAAAAAAAATCACAGAATGTTCTAAGTATTCCAACTTCTCACACTATGCAAAATATACACTGTCCCAACAAAGTTTTAAAATTTTGATAGGTGTAAAATTTTACCTTCTGCCCACCCCCCCCACGTGTGTGTGTGTGTGTGTGTGTGTGTGTGTGTACATACACACCCCTCCTACTTTCACAGCCTCTCATCTATGAAACATGGATGATGACACCTCCCTCAAAAGATACATCTTTCATAACGCCTGACACATAGTATTTTCACAATGTTAGGCTAATTCCAAAGACAAGCTCTTTTTTATCTTATAATAATAAAGTCATCTAATACAGTTTCTAAGAAAAAGGCAATGTTATTTTGACTATTGTATTACACAGAGTTGCTGCAAGGAGTCTGTGGTGTTATTAATACTAACAGAAAATGTCTATAAAGTACTATGTTTGGCACAAAGTAATGAGGAATTCCTCTGAGGAATTCCTACTGCTTACTACTTATAATTACTTTATATAATAAAGGGGGCAAATGCCTTACCTTTAAGAGTTTCATAGAAGATAGCTACGAATCATATGTGCCTATAATAGATTCTATCCCATGAAGAAGTGATAATCATTTGTATTTCTGTATGTGTCAAGAAAGGAATGCTAACACGCTTCAAAATGTTATTGGTACTAGAAAATAACTTTTTAAATAATATAAGCATTTCATTCCAGTGGAAAAATATTCATGAGGAAATGATATGGCACTGACAGCAACGAATAAAGATGATTTAAATTCCTAATATCCATCCTATAGCCTAAACCTAAATTCTAAAACTTCTTGTGGTTTTTATATTTTCGTCAATGGCAGTAGTACTTTATATACTCTCTCTGCCTTATAGAAATACAGATGGATCAGATAATATTACTTCTATACTACCTAGGCTCAGTAGAGAAAATATTTTATATAAGTATACATATATGTAACAAGTAAATTGAATTATCAAATTATTTATAATTATTTCATGAGAAAAATAGTTGTTCAAAGATCTTAAATATGCTAATTTTTGTTATTCTACACACTTACTAATATAAAATATTTATTACAATTAGTTAATATTGTAAAAGGCATTAGTTAAAGGCATAAGGATAACATACTTTGAAAAGCAAATACTATCTGGGAAAGAATAAAGATGTATCTATTTCCATGAAGTAGTACAAAAATCATTACAACTTGAAAGTATTGACATGAAAGCACAGTGATGGTAAAAGACTTGAATCATACCTAAAATAAAAGACCTTTGTATGATACTTGCTTAGAGCATTTTTATCAACACTTCAAAAATATTTCATATCTGGCTGTACTAACTTGAAGGTTACTAAATACTGAGGATATATATTTATTTCTCAATGATTCAAAGTTCCCCAATTCTATCCCATCTTGCACACCATTAATATGCAATATGTGAACAAAATTATGATTTAAGACAGAAATTCTTCTTGATTACAAGTTCCACAAAGACAGAACTACTTACGCATGTGACACAGCTGCCTCTTTGCATTCTCTTATGTCATTAATACGCTTATTATAGCTATGTGCAAAGAAAAAAATTAGATCCTTGTTAATTTTAATTTCATCAATAACAGACAAAATGAGTTAGCCAAATACTAAAAGTCAATTAAAAATGGCTATTGGCAACAAGAAAAACCAGTGCTCAAACTAGAAATGCATGGAACAAGTCCACCCACCACTTTTCCTAACACCTTACAGGAACCCAGTCAAGTCTTCTTAGAAAAACAGATCTCATATTATATTAAATCTAACAATAAAATTCAGGCTCACAATGTAGATCTTTGATTAAATATAACTCATTAAGTCCCCAAAGAAACACTAAAATTGTACCTCCAATGATATTAACTGTGGTCTCCAAAACTCTAAAGTAATAACAAAGCTACTACTAATTTTTATGCTATCTGATAAAAAAAAATTCTACAAGGATATATACTAGGAAGTAACACTAGTGAATGTTTGGAATTAGGCGTTTTATGGTAGAAAAAAACGGGCAGGAAAGTATAAGACTACTTTAAATTAAAAGCAACAGGACACCGGGTGCCTGGGTGGCTCAGTCAGACAAGCGTCCAAGTTTGGCTCAGGTCATAATCTTGCAGTCATGAGTTTAAGCCCCACACACACAGTATGGAGCCTCCTTTGAAGCCTCTGTCTCCCTCTCTCTACCCCTCCTGTGCACATGCGTGCTCTCTCTCTCAAAATAAACAAACATTAAAAAAAATTTAAAAAAAAGAAAGGCACTATCATCAAAAAGTTTAGGGGTGCCTGGGTGGCTGAGTCAGTTAAGCGCCCAACTTCGGCTCAGGTCATGATCTCACAGTCCGTGGGTTTGAGCCCTACATCGGGCTCTGTGCTGATGGCTCAGAGCTTGGAGCCTGCTTCAGATTCTGTCTCCCTCTCTCTCTGCCCCTCTCCCACTCACTCTCTTGTCTCAGTCTCTCAAAATAAAGGACATAATAAAAAAATTTTTTTAAAGAAAAAAGTTTAAAGGTAACATGTAAAAAGAAGAGCTAATAAATGTTATTTTCATAAATACTAGATGCAAAAACTCAAAATTCCTAAAATGTTAAAGAAAAATTATCTTCTTGACAACCTGGATAAGACCACTTATACGAAGAACTCCCAACTTCTAAATTAAGTACTCTAAGATTTATGTGTTCTTTGAGCAAATGTCTAAAATACACTAAATCTGTAATCACTGCCCTTCAAAATTAATAAGTCTTTATACTTACAATCTAACCTGTACCTACTATAAATCATATTTTCAATTGATAACTCATGACTTAATAAACTAAAACTTCTCAACTTTAAATATAAAGATTCTTAATGGTAAATTCATTCTTAGCAAAGGGTAATGAAAAAAAAAGCGTAACAAAGACAATTGGTGGGGTGCATGGGTGTCTCAGTCATTTAAGTGTCTGACTTCAGCTCAGGTCATTATGTTGCGGTTCATGGGTTGCAGCCCACATTGGGCCCTATATACTGACAGCTCAAAGCCTGAAGCCTGCTTCAGATTTTACGTCTCCTTCATTCTCTACCCCCACCCCACAATCTGTCTCTATCTCAAAACTAAATATATATTAAAAAAAATTTTAAAAAGATAACTGGTCTCATGGTGTCATTCAACTTATGTATACCATATATAAAATAAGCTCACTCAATATATAGACTATCTGGTTCTAAATGTTACATATATTTATATATGATTCCACAGGGAAGCTATCAATATGCTAAGATATAATACACATTCCTTAATTTTCCACCTGAACCAATTAGAAAATGACAATTAGAAAATGAAAGTAAATCAGAAAGTATCCCATCTGATGTAAGATACTTCCAAGTACTCCAGCATCTAAAATAAAAGCCAAATAAGATCTGGAAAGTACATAGGGCACTAGTTCTCATATTATGCCTGAGATGCTACCAGCATGAGAATCTCAGAAACATCAATGGTGACAGAAACCAGAACAGGTCATCTGAGAAGGGGACTGGAAGTTGGGAGACCAGGGTTGGCAGTACTGACCAAAAACAAGCACAAGACAATTTTCTGGGGATAATGAAAATGTTCTATATCTTGATCTAAAGTGGTCATCTAGAGTATTCAATGTATACAAAGTTACTAAGATAACACACGTAAAATTTATGCACTTTTCTGTCTGTAAATTCTACTTCAAAAATACTAGGGAGGAGTGCCTGAGTGGCTCAGGAGTGCCTGAGCTGTCAGCACAGAGCCCAGAGCCTGCTTCAGATTCTGTATCTCCCTCTCTCTCTGACCCTCCCCTGCTCACACTGTCTCTGTTTCTCTCTCTCTCTCTCAGAAATAAATAAAACATTAAAAAAATACTAAGGAGAAAAAGAGCAGATTCTTTTAACCTCTCCAAGATACAGAAATAGGAAATACAAGTTAGGGATGATGTCCAATAATGTGGATTTTAATACACATCCCAGAGTAATTTTTATGCAGACTAAAGTTTGAGGCTTAAGTTGGTAGTGTTAAACATATATTTATTTTTTAATAACTAAGAGATGTTTTATCCCAATTTCCTCAAGACTTTTAAGTAGGTTTCATGCCCATCATGGAGTCCAACATGGGGCCTGAACTCACAACCCTGAGATCAAGACCTGAGTTGAGATTAATGGCTGGACACTCAACCAACTGAGTCACCCAGGCACCCTGTATGAAAACATTTCTATATTGGATATGAAATAAATGTTGGGAAACTTCATTTCTATCTGAAACTAACAAGCTAAACATAATTATTTGACACTTTCAGGTACAGGGGATCCCAGAATATTTTAGATGCTCCCAAAAGATTTCAAAACTGCTACCAAGTCTGAGGCCAACCTGTCTTCTATATACTGCCTACAGAACCTCATATGGAAAGAAATGCAGGCATTAAAAATTTCAAGGAAACAAATTTGTAAGAACTGTTTGCTTTCCAGGGAATGAATGTAAGTGAGTCACTTGGAATAACTTATTAAAAGGAAACATGATTTCTTATGTCCAGTGGTCTGACTTCTGTAATTTAATGAAGCTCTTCTGACTGATCCACATACTTTTCAATAGCACTTCTAAAAATTTCAAAACTCTAAAATGTATATGGTTCTTTTAGCAATGTGTACATCTAAACCTGCATCATGATTTGCAAAAGAGGACACATCTTCTTTATCCTAGAATGTAAGTTTTAAAAGGGGAGAAACACTAGATACTTCAGTCTGTGAAGTTACATATAAAATACTGAAAATACCCTATCAGGATGACCGTTAAGGAAGAAACTTACTGTGGCCAGTAAGAGGGTACAGGCAATATCTTCTTGTAGACATGACCCTTCTCTATCCCCAAACTTCAATAAAAATAATCCACTCACTACCTTTCTCCAAAAAAAGACAAATGAAAATGCCATACCCTCGTATGTTTACAAATAAGTCTTCTGCAGCTTTGTGAATGTGGAAAACTTCATCCCGAAAGAGAGAGAGGCAAGAGCTACTTTGAAGAGCTAGCTTCCAAAGGTTCAGTGCCGTCGCATCAGTATTTAGAATCCCATGGCACAAAATGAAGCCAACTTAAAAAAAAAAAAATACAAATATAAAAGTATTCCAAAATTAAATTCTTTCCGTTACAAAGTGGCTTTCAAAAATTTCAGAAACATAAAATTGAGTTTTTTTAAGTGACAGTTAATAACTCATACACACAAGATGGCAACAAATTTTCTATCAATAATTTTCTGTATTCTGCAAAATCAGTTCTTTGAATCCACACTGATGAGAAAAAGTGATGCTTCTAGGTTGTGAAAGAAGTCATTTTAATAAATGAGTAAAAGACATTTTCAAAAATCTTCATAAAATATTTTAACCTAGAAATCAGAAGTTAAACTAATCAAAACATAATATACTTATCATAAATGTTACAATAAATGAAAAATAAGGCTAATCTACTTTTCTAAATCACCAGAAGAAATGTATCTCACATTTTCATAGCAATATATAGATTACTAAATAAGCTTTCACATATATTATCTCACAGGATTCTTTGGAGTAGATAAAATAGATGGTATCCTTCTTTTACAGTGGAAGAAATAAAGGTTCAATGACTTCCTCAAGTTAAACTATTAACTATTTGAGCTAGATTTAACCTCAAGTATTTACCTTAAAAGCCTAATGTTCTTTCAATATATTATGCTGCTCTCTTACAAAAATTCATATATCTCTTTCATCTTTTATTATCTACTTTTGAAATTCTATACAAATGTAAAATCCTGTATATTTGTTGATGTCCTCTCTAGCCCTCTCCACTAGGTCACAAAACCTCATCTGTCATTCATTCAACATTTACTCAGTACCTATTATACACAAGGTACTATACTGGGTCAGTTACAAACCAATCCTACTTCTGTGAGATTTCCCTAGGATTCTCAGTAGTCATTCCCCGCTTTAAACTCCTGAATCACTAACATATAACTTGTCATTTATCTTTTTATTCTTAGCTCAACCTTCTTTAACAGGACACTACACAAGCAAGTTAACTTTTTAAGTTAAGTAGGCATATACTGTGGAATCATATACAGAAGCATATTTAACTTTCTTAAATACCCTGAAACATAAAAATGTTTCTCATGCAACAGGACCCCTAAACACAGCCAACTATATGATCTGGTACACAACCAGAGAAACAAAATACATGCATGGAAACTTAAAGAATCTTCAAGAGAAACTGTTTGTAAAAGATTCTTATCTTATATAATGGCTTTTTACTCTAAACCCGAGTAAAAAGAGATTTCACTAAGTGTCTAATACCTCATTGAATACTTAGAGTCACAAAATTGCTGCAGATAATAAAATGTTTCTCTAAAAATATTAGCAGTTATATTATGGGTTACCATATATTTCATTAAGATATGGATTACCTTATGAATTAAAATATTTTCATTTATTCACGACAGAATAAAAGGCAAATTAATTTAAAATAGACTGCCCAAGATTAGGATAATTATTAATTAAATCACATATTAATTTCCTTTCCCCACCAAGATCCCAAAAGGACAGAAAAAAATTTTAATTTTTTTAAGCCACAAAAATGTTAGAAAACAGGATAAAAGACCAATACTAAGAATGAAACCATTTGCAACTATGTGGATGGAACGAGAGGGTATTATGCTAAGCGAAATTAGAGAAGGACAAGTATCATATGACTTCACACATATATGGAATTTAAGATACAAAACAGATGAACATAAGGGAAGGGAAGCAAAAATTATATAAACAGGGAGGGGGACAAAACATAAGAGACTCTCAAACACAAGAACAAACTGAGGGTTGCTGGAGGGGTTTTTGGTAGGGAGATGGACTAAATGGGCAAGGGGCATTAAGGAGGACACTTGTTGGGAGGAGCACTGGGTGTTATATGTAGGGGATGAATCACTGGATTCTACTCCTGATATCATTATTGCACTATATGCTAACTAACGTGGATATGAAAGAAAGAAAGAAAGAAAGAAAGAAACAAAGAAAGAAAGAAAGAACGAAAGAAAGACAGACGACAGACCAATACTAGACTAGAAAGTTGGGAAAAATCTTTAGGTAGAACTCGACTATCAATTTAAAGAGTCAGGAATTAGTAATCCAAAACTCCAGAGATGAAAAGAGATCTTTCCCAAGGAGTCCTCTGAGTCCAACCAACAGAGCAAGAATAGACCATGAAAAGAACATCAGGGTATGTTATTTTATAAATTGCATTCTAAATAGCTGGGTCTTCAACATTTCAGACTCTCAGTAACTCTCGGCCCCAGGCTATAATCTATACCAGTGATCCTCAAACTTTAGCTTGCATCAGAACTACTGGAAAGTCTTATTAAATCAGATAGCTAGGATCCATTCAGTTTCTAACTGAATAGGTCTAGGATGAAGATCAAGATTCTACGTATCTAATAAGTTCCTAGGTAATGCTGCTGATCCAGGGACCACACTTCAAACTAATCTAGAGCAAAGCACTAAAGAAAGTAGACCATCGTCTACAGAAAAGTCCTACTATGGGTCTTAGGGCCAAAAAGACAAGTGCAGAATTTAAGGTAATTCTTAACTTCTATATTAACTCTACTCAAGGCTCAAACACATGAAAACAGCAAACCTCAGAGTAAACCTTCCTTACTTGGCCAACTGTGGTTATCCCAAATCTGCCTTCTCTATGTCCCTGTATTTTCTCTTAGGGTAGCCTGCCTTCTGACCCACCTCCATCATGCAGGGCCCTGCAATCAGCATTCCTAAAGACTAGGGGAACTAGTGCTATTAACCCTAGAGCTCATCATGCTACCTAATCACCACTGTTCTACAGCCAAACTTCCATAAACATGAACAACCAAGGATCACGATACATTTATACAAAATTAATACTTTGGAAGCTGTGTTTTGATCAAGTAAGAGACTAAGGAATGAAAAAGCTTAACTATCGTTACAGAATAAAATAGAATACCACAAAAATGATGTAAAATATATAATTAATAAAAATGGCGAAGGACAGGGAGTATGTGCTAAATCCCTCCTCTTTCATACTAGTAACAGTGCTATTCAAAGTGCCAGGGCATAATGACATTAAGTAGAAAAACTAAAGATTAAGTAGAAAAACTAACAGTATTTAGAAACTCTCATAAAAATTTGACATTGATTTATGAATAGAAACCTAAAAATAATCTGTTAAACTGAATTTAATAATTAAAAATGTGGGCTTTTGCATCTTTATTACTTTATTTCTGGTAATTCTAGTAATTCACTTTCTTTGAATTTTATAGAAGTATTAATGCAAAAAAAATTTTTTTAAACTGGTCCTTCACTACAGTTTGAAACGTACTATAATAAGTTAATATATAAATCTTAAATAAAGGTTAATAAACCAAGAAACAAGACCTATAAGAACTAAAAAACACAAACTGCTCATAATTATTCCCATATGCCACTGGACCGGGAGGTGGCAGAAGTAATTGTATTATAGTAATTATCATTCTACATTATACCTATATGTTACTGTGTCTATTTCCCCTAGAGTTTGTGAACGTCCCAGGAGCACAACTAGTAATTTCATCCTCCATGCATTTAACTGCCAACCATGAGTCACTATTATACATACTGAAGTAAATTAAAACCGAAAACATTAACTGAATAAACATGACATTTTAAAAAAATCAAAAACAAAACAAAAATGTAGTTCTGACAATTATATTGAGAGGCAATATAATGTACCTTGAGCCTTGGCAATAGCCTGGGTTGTCATTTTGTCTTTGTCACTGATTAGTTACATAGCCTAAGCTTTAGATTCCTCATCTATAAAACAGACTATTCAGACAGGGTCAGTATGAGAAGTGAATGAGGAGAAAGCTTATTAGGACAGTGCTTGGCACAGAAGTAACCGAGGTTATCTGTTATTTTTCTCTAAAACTTAAAACCTGAGAGATAATTACAAAACTAACTTATTTTACTTACAGATAATCCATTTTTCCATTGCATCCAAAGAGAGATATTCACAAGGCATCTTAAAAAGAGAATATATATACTTGTGATTAGAAGAAATTCTAAAATAACAAATCCTACACTAAGTCACTCTCTTTCTTTTCCTCCTAAAAATTCTTACTACTCAATTCTTGGCTCAAATACCACCATGACGTATTTAAAAAGCTGGATGAAAGTTTTAGAACCTATTATTGAAACTTGCAGTCCATAAAGGACAATGAGAGCTGTCTCTTTAACATTTATACTCCCTGAAATCTCAATTAAAATAAGACTGTTGCTAAACTGTCTTCAATCTGATAAATGACAACTTGTAAATGTCCCAAGTCTATTTCAGAGTTTGTAGTATGTCAAAGGATAATATTTAATCAATTTAAAAAAGATTCATGTACATGGATACTCTCTGTCTCACCCCAATCAGTAGTTATGTGTGTGTATTTTCCATCTGTACATCTATTTTTAGTTTATTTTTACATATACAGAGAAGAGATTGAAAATAGTTGACCATTGAACAACAGGAGGTTAGGAATGCCAATACCCTTCCCCCCTCCCCCAGCTGAAAATTTGCATAACACACTTGACTCCCCAAAATTTAAATAGCTTACTGGTGACCGTAAGCCTTACCAATGACAAAGTCAATTAATATATATTTTTTATGTTACACATATTATATAATGTATTCGTTACACATATTATATAATGTATTCTTACAACAAAGTAAACTAGAGAAAATACTAAGAAAATCTCAAGAGAAAATACATTTACAACACAATACTGTATTCATCCAAAAAAAAAAAAAAAAAAAAAAAACCATGTTTAAGTGAACCCACACAGTTCCAACCTACGTTGTTCAAGGGTCAACTGTACAAAACAATGTAATGATTTTCTCTAGTTGGTGAAGATTTAAGGTGATTTTTGTTTCCTTCTTTACAATTTTCTGCATTTTCCAAATCTTCTACTATAACATAACAAAACGTTTAAATTTTAAAAGAAAATACTTAAATTACTAATTGTATTAACTGAGCATCAGAAACTTAGAAATAAAAAAAACTCAACAGCACAACTTAATTACTGAACATTTTACAATAAACTTCACTGATAGGCTAACATCAATTGGAAGAAAAACCACAACACTACTGCATTAACTGATATTTTTTTTTAAATCAACTTTACTATTTTTATTCAAAAAGGGAAAAATATAACCATACGGTGTCAGACTGTGCAGGATTAAGCATTGTACTGGGTGCACTGATAAGACTCAAGAGTTGGGCATTTCTCCACTGGTCAGCTGAAAGATTCCTTCGAGGATATACCATCTGAAGAGAAATTAGTGCATCTGAAAGAGACTAATTAAAATAGGAAAAAAGGAAGTTGAGGAATATTTTTTTTCCTTTTTAAGTTTCAGCTACAACTGCTGTGTGTTTCTAATGGTACCATCCTAAAACAGCTACAAGCCTAATTACAACTATGCTCCTATGATATCTACAGCGGTTCTGGCTACTACTGGCCAGTAGTAGTCTGGCTACTGCTCTAGAATTTTTTTTAATTTCATAAAAATACATAGATTCTGCATTCCTGGGCAAGGGGGAATCATGTTACTTCCTTAAAAGTTACAATGTTGGGCAATCTTGGGATCTTTATTTCAAAAGGGGTAGTAAGCACATTCTTTAGTGTTATCATTTTCTACTCTAATAGTTCTTTGAAAGAACAGGAGGGTTATATAACTGTTAATAGAGTTCAACATATTTCATATTACTCCAAAGAATTCTTTCTTAAAAAATGTGCTCTATCTTAATAAATTACTTAACTTCTATTTGTCATTTGGTCTGTTAATTATAGCTTTATCATGAAGGTATTTAAGGTTTCTTCTCATTGGCTTCTTACTTGCTTTTTTAACTATCCTTTGCTATTCATCTTTGCTTCCTAGAATCTCTGTACAAGAGTGAACACCTGATTGCACATAAATTACCATGGAATTTGTTCAGAAACCAGAATCCAGAGTTCTACCTGAATTCTTAGTAACCTTAGTGAAATTCAGGGAACCAGAACCTCTGGGAGTAGACCCCAGGAATTTGTATTTTTATTATATTCTACCAAGCGATTATGAATGTTTTTAAAATTAATTTTAAAAAACCTTAGCAAATACAGGACAGACTTTCTACCTAAACTGGAGATATCACGGAACATCAGAAAAATTGTAATTAGGAAATAAAGGGTCTAATCCAAATGGACAGTTCTCCTGAAGTAATTATTAATAGACTCATAAATGCAAATGACCATAGAGAACTTAAAAAAACATGCAACAGGCTTGAAGGAAATTTTCATCACCTAAGTGGGAAAAGTACCAAATCTCAATCGGCTAAATAAAAACAAGGCTGTATGTGACTGGCAAAAAGTCAGAAATGAATCCACAGAGAAAACAGAGAGGAGTAGGGAAGACAGTTCTAGGCGAGGAAAAAGCAATACCAAAATCGGAGACAAATGACTAGGATATGCTCAGCACTCTGAGGAATCCTGACTCTTCCATCTACAATGCTGATTTTTACTTCAAAACTGATGCCATCCACTAGCCTCTTTCAAACTAATGATCCAACTAACTTCAAAACATTAAACCTATATAAATTTGTGGGTATAATACAGCTAAGTAAAGAAATTAAATTGCAAACACATCTGTAAATGCATCTTCAGAAGTTTTACTGGAGTAAAAAAATCGAAGGAAACTTCTTGGTGTTAACTGTAGGTCAGAAAAAAAAGCACAGATTTATACAAAATAGTATATTATTAAAATGTTTAACTCTCATGATTCAAACAGAATGAAGCAAGATTCTAAAATCTTTGGATTTAGCTCTGGTTTTGCCCCTACTGCTGCTAAATGACTTCTTGTGTCACTTCTCCAACCTTAAATTTTTATCTGTAATGAGGATGTATGAGATACCTATAAATTTCCTTGATGTACTTATGAACTATGGTTCTTTGAATCAGCCCTACTGCAGAGAACTATAATGGCAAGACCCCCTTGAGCCAAAATTGTTTCATTAAAACTACTTTTGTAATACATTGTAAAAAACAGACATTCAAAATTATTTTCACAAAACTCTTGTAATTCTTTTCTTAATAAGAAGCTTTATTAATAACATAGTTAAAATTCATCAAATAGTATGTATCTAAATACTTTTTATGAAGTAACTTGTTTAACCATCATAACATCCATATGAGGTAGATACTATTACTCCATTTTTACAGATAAGAAAACAGATACAGCAAAGCTGGTTAAGTAACTTGCCCAATATTACATACTTAGTAATTGGCAGAGTTGGGATTAGAACCCAGGTAGTCTGGTGTCAAAGCAGACATTCCCAAATACTAAACTTCACTACCTCTATATTGTATACTGAATCTAAAAACTATCATGGGGTTGCCTGGGTGGCTCAGTCAGTTAAGCATCCGACTCCTGATTTCAGCTCAGGTCATGATCTCCCTTCTCTCCCTTGCTCTTCTATCTCTCTCTCAAAATAAATAAAATAAACTTTAAAAATAAACTTAAAAAAATAAAAATAAAACTATAGTGGATCAATATATTCCTGAGTCTCCACATATTATTTGGAATCTAACTAATGAGTTCTCTGGTTCACAATTAGTTAACACCATACAGGGGGCACCTGGGTGGCTCAGTGGGTTCAGCATCCAACTTTAGCTCAGGTCATGATCTCACAGTTCATGAGTTCCAGCCCTGTATCGGGCTCTGTGCTGACAGCTCAGAACCTGGAGCCTGCTTTGGATTCGGCGCCTCCCTCTCTCTGCCCCTCCCCTGCTCGAGCTCTATCTCTCCCTTCCTCTCAAAGATAAAGAAGTGTTAAAAAAATTTTAAACAAAAAAAGATAACACCACATATAGCTATTATTCATATCCCATTATGTTTTTCACAAAGTTTATCACTGTAACTGTCCACCATTATGCTATTTCATATGTCTGCTAAAGCAATCTAAAAATCAGGTCTTACCTTGCTATGGGGTACAAATTCTTCCATCATTTTCTTTAAAGGGTTTTCATAATCCACAATCATCTGACCAAGGCGTGGGTATTCTCGGTCACTTAAAACAGACATACCAAATTTCAGTGAGTTGTTAGCCATCAAACTGAGAATTTCACAAAGATCTGTATAATGCAGGTCTACCTTGCTCCATGGGTCATTTCATGAGCATAGTTGTATAATCCAATGATTGCCTTCCTTTCTTCAATTCGAGACAGTAGTATCATTAGTGTTGTATAGGTTATAATCAAATCTAAGTAGTTCTTTGTTAAATCAAAATTTACAGTCTAGAAAACAAAAATCAAGTTAAACTCCTATTTTGCAAACTTTTAAACACACATACACAAAAATCTTCATGGCAGCTATTAAAAACCAATAATATTCTCTAGTTACTTAATCCCAAATTCTAAAATTCTAATTCCTTACACCAAAAACAAACCTAAAATTTAGAAGTTACAAGTAACAGTTTTGTGTTGGTGACAAAATTTTATGGACAAAATTTGTTATTGCTTTATTTAACTGGTAAACAGTTTAAAAGGATAAATAAAACAAGAATAAGAAGTAATATGGAGCCAATCTCATTAATCAAGAAAAAGTAGTACTGAATAAATAATAAGTCATTTAATAAGTAAATTGTCAATGGAGGCATTTTTCACTTTGACTTCTGTATTTAGAAACTGTTGTACCTAAGATTCTATCAAGTATGTCTTTTACAGAGAAAAGTATTACTCACTTAACTTTTTAAAATTGCACTTACTAAAACAAAATACTAAAATTAACAATTACTTTCCAATACATGCAAGATTTATATTCCATAACAATGAAATAAGCAAGTAAAAACAGAGAATACATTATAACTCCTTACCTTTAAAAAGTGCTACAAAATAAGTCAAATTAACAATGCTAAAAATTCACATGCAAGTCATGTAAATTTTCTCTAAACAAAAATATTCAGTCCCCTTAGTTCTATTAGAAACTAACAGATAGAAGGGCAATTGGGTGGCTCATTTGGTTAAGCGTCTGACTTCAGCTCAGGTCATGACCTCACAGTTCATGGGTTAAAGCCCCATGTCAGGCTCTGTGCTGACAGCTCAGAGCCTGAAGCCTGTTTTGGATTCTGTGCCTCCCTCTCTCGGCCCCTCCCCCACTCATGCCCAGTCATTAGGTGTCTCTCAAAAACGAATAAAAATGTTTAAAAAAAAAACTATCAGAAGAAAATCAGGATTTTTTCTGAAAATAACACTTACAATATCAAAGAAGACTTGGCAAACATCGATAGTGTTCAGCAATTCACAAACATGGTCCTGAAAAAAAGCTTATGTTAATTTTTTACCTAAGTAAATAATACTAAATTTAGAAAACACACAAAAATAAAATGTATTTTAAATTTTAGTTATAAAAGAATTCTAATTTTATTATCTACAAGTGAGAAAGCAATTTATACAATTAACCTCAATCTATCTCTCAAATGTTAAATTTTACATATTAAAATACATACCTTAAATTCCATAACATCTACAAATGTGAAGTAGTATAATGCCAGATTTTTCAGAATCTCTGATTTTTCTTTCTGTAGCTGTGCAAGCTGTTGCTGTAAAAAAACAAAATTAAAATGCATTGTTCATTGAGAGCAAAAATATTTAATTTTACTACAAACTATCTTTTTTTATGATTGCTTTATGGAAGCACAAGCTCTTAGAACAATATCTCTAGATGATTAAGGCTTTTTAAAAAAACCAAAATACTTGAGGCAGCAACTGCTAATAGTGATCAGCAACTGACAGTGTGAGGCTATAAAACCAATCAAAGCAGATTAGTACCAAACTGCACTACTATTAAGGAAAACTGGAAAATGTTAAGGAAAAGTATCAAATAAACTCTTTAAAAAAATTAAAAACTCATGAGCATGATCACATTACTAGAAGTGAGAGGAAAAAAAGGATGAAAAACACTGTGACTTATACTACAAAAAAACAATATGCTTCATAAATTTGGAACTTACCAAAAAGAACATCCAGGCAAAGCCACGTTAAGCATGCAAAATAAAATGTAGATACAAACATAAAATACAGTAACGGTTCCCTGACCAGATCCACAAAACACAATAATACGTTAAACAAAAGCAAAAAACCACAACAAAAAAAGAAATGAGAAAGAAGCAAAACTAGAGTTAAGACACTGGTAAACATGAAAGAGGGAAATGTGAATATAAAAGGTAAATATTAATCAACTGTATTATTAAATTTAAAAAGTCCTAAGTTTTCTTTTTAAAACTATCAATATTAAGTTCTGAAAGAATCCAGCCATATTTAATGTCCTTAATCATAAGACTGAGAGAATTCTAATTAACCTCCTAGAACCTTGACACTTTGAGTGGAGTCTACAGAGCAGCAACTCCACATCATTTAGGAGCTTATTAGAAAAGAAGAACCTCAAGCCCAAGGAATATCTACTGAATGAGAATGTGCCTTTTAATAGTCAGGTGGTCTGAATGCACACTGAATGTCTGAGAATCACTTGTCTAGAATATGAGAAAACTAGAATAAGGAAAAGTGGTTTGAAATAACGAAATTCCTAACAAAGTCCACACAATTTTGAGGCCCTCCTACAGTTCTTACTTACACAGGAAGATTGGGGGAAGAGGTGCTCCTCTACATAAATATACTGAACCATTATGATAAGCCAGAAAATTTACAGCAGTGAGTATAACATCAAGGGAAGATTCAAAAAAATTATAACAAGACTGTTTAAAATAGTAGTAGAGCAGTCTGGTAGACCGATCTAATATAGGGTAAACTACCCTAAAGACTGCAGTCCCAAAAGACATTTAAAGAATTATGCCTAGAAAATGTGTAAACCAAGTACCTCATTACTTCCTCTAATGCCAGACGTATTAAAGTACATACTTACAATGATGTGTAACTGTGTTTTAGCTTTATCTATGAGTAGCTGACTTTATTTTCAACAATGTATCTGTTTCAAAACAATTCCATGTTTATATGCACATTTTTAATCATTACCACTCATTAAGCCAATACTTAAAAATGACTCTATTCTCCAGGGGTGTCAAATGGACAAAATGGACAAAATGGGTGAAGAGGAGTGGGAAACATAGGCTTCCAGTTATAGAATGATTCAGCTAAGGGAATAAAAGATCTAGCATAAGGAATTTTGTCAATGGTGTTGTAAAAGCACTGTATGGTGACGGGTGGCAGCTACACTTGTGGTGAGCATAGTATCAACAAACAAACTTGTGCAATCACTGTTAAAGACCTGAAACTAATGTAACACTGTCAACTACACTTCACTTAAAAATAATAATTTTAAAAGATTCTATTTCCTCAGATTATATTACCTTTAAGTTCCTAAATAAACATTTATGATTGATGTCTTAGTCCTTTTTCTTGCTTTTCAGTACTTTAAATTTGAGTTTTGAAATATAATAGGTGAAAGTGCACTCATAAGAAGCAAAAGTATAATTCATTTGCTACTGGGCTTAATTATCAATAGTACCTCCTTTCAATTTCATCATCCTAGTTTAGACAAAAAAAAATGACAGTCACCATCTCATTATGGCCTTAATGATCTTTTACACACACCTTATTTGACACATTGAGAACCTAATGCCATGCCCACAGAATGTAAAAGAATTGTCCCAAAGTTGTATAACTACTTAATGGCAGGGCCAGGATTGAAAATTTCATGTCCTTACTCCTATTAAAATGTTCTTTCTACCATTCTGTACAGCCACTATCTCCCTTTTTAATAATAAAATTTCATTATGGTCTAAATTTCTCATTCAACTTTATTTCCCCCAAACCATAGGTAACTAGCCTCTACAGTGACTAAAAAAATTCACTCAACTAATCAATGTCTGAATTCAAACGGTCAACTTTTCAAGGCCCTACACAATTTGGTTCTAAATAAAATTTAACTTTCATTCTAAAATTTTCCCTACATTCATTCACACACAGTAGCCAAAACAAACTATTCCCTATTTTCTATACACATCTCATATTTGTTTCTTCTACTGATATGTCCAACCAAATCCTACTATTCCCAAACTACTCAGTTTAAATGTTAATCTATTCTTCAAAAACCATTCCTGAATAAACTTCTTCCCTGAATGCAAGTATTATCTCTCCCCTCTAAATGTGTATAATTTCTAACAGTATCATTTTCTAACCTATTACAGCACTGAAAGACAGTGTATCAAACTCATTTTTTCAATCTCCACAGCCCATATCACATGGTTCTGCACATAAGAAAGTATCCAACATAAACATCCATCAGAGGAGAGACAAATTTAAAAGGCTTTTATATGTCAATGACAGGTTTTGCTAGAAGGCCTACCACAACCAAGACTAAATGACTTAACCATTAGAGCCTAATACCTTCATCAAAATAATGTACATGAGAACATCTCACAGTTCCTGGCACCCAGAGGCTACTCATTCATTATTAGATAAAGTGCAAAGGAGGCTAACAAACCACTTTTCAAAACAAAAGTAACGCTATTTTGAATAATTCCAATACTACTCATAGTACTTCTAGTACGAGCTGGTATTATGTGAGCACACACTCCTTGCCAGGCATTGTTCCAAATATTTTACAAGTATCTCACTAAGTCGTCTCAATTATATTCCCTATTTAATGAAAATAAATTCCATCAAGTTCCGTATGAAAGAATTCAATTATAACCACAAAGAACAAAAATGTCTACAATTTTAAGACTTCAACCATAAAAAAGAATGCTACCTTTTAGTTCTTAAAGTGAAGGAGAGTAGATACTACTAAATGTATTTAATATTAGGTTCAACATCCAGAACAAGGTTTTCTTAATTCATCATCTCATTGTTTTATAGTAAACAAAAAGCAGGAAATGTTTTAAGAATATAGATCAATAATAAATTGTTTGATATAACAGAAGAGAACATTAGAAAAGTCTAATTCTGGAAAGAATTGATTCTATTCGTTAATACTTTAAAAACATATTTTGGATACACAGATTACTATATACATTAGCAAAATATTTGTACAATGCTTTCACTAAATTTTGAACCATGGATTCTTATTCTTAACATTCAAAGTAAAAAATATGTAAAAACTAAACAGTATAAAAATTAGCCATGCAGATCGTAAAAACACCGTATCTTTGCATTGAAAAATGTTGGTAATCAATCTTTGCCAAATTAGAAGCATTTTACACACAAAACAAGTATCTAAAAATTCACTGAAATGTACTGTTTACTACTTTTTATTCTTTGAAAGAAAAACTACTGGCAAATAAAGAACCAATGCCTAAGACGGCAACTCATTGATTTTCAAAGAAATGTGGCTGTAATTATTTATTCATCTATTTCAAGTATTACGTTTCTCATTATCAAAACTGCTTACACATAATAAATTCTTTTTCTTGAACTAAATTATGCTAATATTTTGTTCCTCTTAAAAACCAAGTACAGCATGGAATCCAAATAGCCAAAGCAATCCTGAAAAAGAAAACCAAAGCTAGAGGCATCACAATTCCAAACTTCAAGCTGTATTACAAAGCTATAATCATCAAGACAGTATGGTACCGGCACAAAAACAGAAACATAGATCAATGAAACAGAATAGAGAACCCAGAAATGGACACACAACTATATAGTCAACTAATCTTCAACAAAGCAGGAAAGAATATCCAACGGGAAAAAGACAGTATCTTTAGCAAATCGCAGTGGGAAAACTAGACAGGGACATGCAGAAGAATGAAAGAGGACTAATTTCTTATACCATACAGAAATGTAAACTCAAAATGGATGAAAGACCTAAATGTAAGGCAGGAAAACCATCAAAATCCTAGAGAAGAAAACAGGCAGCAACCTCTTTGACCTCAGCCACAGCCACTTCTCACTTGACCTATCTCCAGAGGCAAGGGAAACAAAAGCAAAAATGAACTATTGGGACTTCATCAAGATAAAAAGCTTCTGCACAGCAAAAGAAACAATCAGCAAAACTAAAAGGCAACCAACAGAATGAGAGAAAATATTTGCAAATTACATATCAGATACAGGGTTGGTATCCAAAATCTATAAAGAACTTATCAAACTCAATATCAAGAAGAAAAAAATCCAGTAAAGACATGGACGAAAGACATGAATGGGCACTCTTCCAAAGAAGACATCCAGATGGCTAACAGACATGTGAAAAGATGCCCAACATCACTCAACATCAGGGAAATACAAATCAAACTATAATGAGATACCACTTCACACCTGTCAGAATGGCTAAAACTGACAAAACAGGAAGCAAGAGATGTTCACAAGGATGCTGAGAAAGGGGAACCCTTTTGCACTGCTGGTAGGAATGCAAACTGGTACAGCCACTGGAAAACAGTATGGAGGTTCCTTAAAAAATTAAAAATAGAATTATCCTAACACCCAGCAATTGCACTACTATGTATTTATCCGAAGGGGCTGATTCAAAGGGGCACATGCACCCCAATGTTTACAGCAGCCGTATCAACAAAAGCCAAATATGGAAAGAGCCCAAATGTCCCCTGACTGATAAACATACATACATAGACACACAATGGAATATTACTCGGTGATCAAAAAGAATGAAATCTTGCCATTTGCAACAACATGAATGGAACCAGAGTGTATTATTCTTAGAGAAATAAGTCAGTCACAAAAAGACAAATATATGATTTCACTCATATGTGGAATTTAAGAAAAAAAACAGATGAACGTAGGGGAAGGGAAGGAAAAGTAAGAGAGAGAGAGAGAGAGAGAGAGAGAGAGAGAGAGAGGCAAACCATAATAGACTCTTAAATACAGAGAAAGAAACAGAGTTGCTGCAGGGGAGTTGGCTGGGGTACAGGATAAATGTGTGATGAGCATTAAGGAGGGCACCTGTTCAGATGAGCACCGGGTATTATACGTAAGTGATGAATCACTAAATTCTACTCCTGAAAACATTCTTACACTATATGTTAACTTGGATTTAAATAAAATTTTTAAAATAATGAAAATTTTAAAAACAAAAGTAGTATAGAAGTTTGGTCTCAGGAAAAGCTTTGTTCAGTTTCTTAATATGATATTCTAAACCACGCTTTTAAAAAGTGTGGAATCCTGAGAAGCTACTTGGGTAAACCTCTTACAAAAGGAACTGTCAGCTACCACCTTTGTCATTAACTCTCATCTAGACCACTACACTAGCCTCCAAACTGCTCTCCAAACTTCATCTGACTTATTCAGTCTTCTCCATATGGAAGCAGGAAAGTAAGCATTTTAAAGCAATGCACTACCCTCAAAAAATTATTCTAATGAGCACTGGGTGTTATATGGAAACCTACTTGACAATAAACTATTAAAAAAAAACAAATGATTCTAATAATGGTTACACAAGATATTAACACCGGGTAAAGGGTATATGGGAACTTTCTGCACTATTTCTGCATATATTTTACATATAATAATATTTCTATTTTTTTGTTTTATTTATTTTTGAGAGAGAGAGAGAGAGAGACAGAGACCGCACAAGCGGGGGAGGGTCAGAGAGAGAGGGAGACACAGAATCCGAAGAGAGGCTCCAGGCTCTGAGCTAGCTGTCAGCACAGAGCCCGATGCAGGGCATGAACCCACGAACCGAGAGATCATGACCTGAGCCGAAGTCGGACGCTTAACCGACTGAGCCACCCAGGCACCCGGACATCTAATCTTATTTCAAAATAAAAGGATTTTAAAAAATTCCAATGGTTTCCCATCACACTTAAAATACAAAGTCCCTACCAGAGCCTCAGAATAAAATCTAAATAGGACACCTATGTATCTTTAAGACTTCATCTCCTTTCATATTCCTCTAGCCTCACTCAGTAGTTCTCATATGGGTTTTTTCTCCTCTGTTCATCAAATTCATCAAGGTTGGTCCCACCTCAGAACCTCTGCACTCGCTCTTTCTCAAGTCTGGGATGTTTTTGCCACTTGTTTGCATAGCTCACTCCCTCATTTCTCTTCAAAGAAGCCACTGTTAAGCACTCTTATCTAAAATAGTCTCCTTTTGGGGCTCCTGGGTGGCTCAGTTGGTTAAGCATCCGGCTCTTGATCTTGGCTCAGGTCATGATCTCGCAGTTCATGGCTTTGAACCCAGCACTGGGCTCTGCACTGACAGCGTGGAGCCTGCCTGGAATTATCTCTCCCTCTCTGCTCATACCCCTCATTCTCTCTCCCCCTCTCAAAATAAATAAACTTAAAAAAATTAAAAGTAAAAATAAAATAGTCTCCTTTCCTCCTTACTCTTTAACAGCTTATCTTGCCTTTTCTTTCTTCCTACCACTTATCACCAAATCAAAGTATGTATTTATTTCTATTAATTGCTTTCTAAACATCCCAACTTGAATTTGAATCCATGAGAGCAAGGAGGTTTGCATGATTCTCTGCTGTATCTCCAACATCAAGAATACCAGCACATAGTAGGATGTACAATCAATCTATCAATTAATTTCCGATCCTCAAGATTCTCAACGTAAAAATGATAAAATCAATTTTTAAATTGCTTTGCTGATTATAAACAAATGCAATTATCAGGTACCAACCCATGTCTCAAATGAGTTTATGTATCCTAACACAGACTAGTGATTTAGTCACTAGAATAAATCTCCAAAGTTGGGCAAAATATTTCATTATGTCCTTCCAGGATAGGAAAGCATAAAAGAAGGAAACGAGAAGTGTCTAAAGAGAATGGCATATTCAACCAATATAAGCAAATCTAAGATTACCTGAAAATTCAAGTCAACACAGAGTACTCATTTTATTTTTTTAAAGATTTTATTTTTAAATATATACATATACATAACACACTAACTACTTGAACAACTTCAGGCATCTTTAAATGTGCAGTTCACACTTAAAAATATACTAAAATTGTTGTACAACTTATCACTCTCATCTGTGTCCAGAATATATTTATTTTAAGTAAGCTTCACATCCAGCACAGAGCCCAGTGTGGGGTCTGAACTCACGACCCTGAGATCAAGACCTGGGCTGAGGTCCAGAGTCCAATGTTTAACCAACTGAGCCACCCAGAGGCCACCAGAACTTTTATCTTCCCAATCCCAATTTTTATCCTCACTTTCCAGATACAGAAACAGATCATATTTGGTAAAATGCCAAATGAGGTCAATCAGACATCAAAGTTTAAAATGCCTCTTCAATATACTTCAACATTCAAGTTTCCATACAATGATACAACAATAGTATAGGAACAAGCAAAGCCACAACTATTTTCTATGCAGAAAATACTTGTATTTATTTATAGTCTCATCAGACCAAAGCTTCCAAAAACTCCTCTAAATCAATCTCATTTTACACATTAAACTTTTTCAAGTTTATGTTGCTAGTCATCTGTTTAAATTATTTCCAAAGAGCAGAGTTTTATATTTAAAGAACAGAAAGGCAAAGTAATGAAAGGTTGTATGCATGCCTCTTTTGTAACAGGACTTTATTGCTCCTCCCATTTAATAGTATTCTATTTTCCCACTCTTACATCTCAGCTGGCCTTGTGACTTGCTTTGACCAGCAAGCAGAAAGCTGCAGCAATGACACTCTTAATGTCAGGCCTTGCAGCTTCTGATTTTGCTCTTTTTGGAACACTGCCCTCAAGTGCCATGTATGAAGAGGCCTCAGATATATCATGAAGAAAGAAGAGGCTGAGCATCTTGTTATCCCAGCTAGACCCACCCCCCCAGGCAATCCACTAGCTATACATAGTCGTGACAAACAGCTGGTGAGACAAACACAAGAAATGCCCAGTGAACCCACAGAATAAGAAATAAGTTGTTTTAAGCTAATATTTGGGGTGATCTGTTATGTAGCACTAGATAACTGAAACAAAGACTAATATAAAGTTTGGTAATACAAATTAAAACAATCTCTATCTCACCACCTGAGTACATTAAGTTGCACCAGAAAAGATCCTGAAAGTTTAAGATTTCTGCTTACAGGATGGTCAAATTAATACAAACTTGTGAAACTACTGTAACTTTATCATTAGTACTAGAAAAATCACTAATTATAGGTCCTATAATAGGTCCTGTTATAGGTTGGTCAGGTGTAACACATTTATATAAAAGGTAGTATACTGTGTTAATGATATAATTTTTGTATAATGGCACCATTTTCTAATATAAATGAAGCTAGTTCTTCACATTCAATTTAAATAATTATTTTTAAAAATTTTTCTAATATGTGATTACCTTGCTTTCATAACTCGGGGACACAGAAAAAAAAAATCAAGCTTTTCTTACAGATTAGATATCATTAAAATCAACAATTATGCCGAGCTATTTATGTCAAGATGGCCGCAGGTGCCATATGCAGGTAATAAGCCAACATTAAACTGTCCTTGATGGCTATACCTTTTTACTTTTTAAAGTTTTATTTCTCAGGGCGTCTGGGTAGCTCAGTCAATCACCCGACTTTGGCTCAGGTCATGATCTCACAGTTTCTGAATACATTTCATTTTTTCTAAAATAATTCCAGGACCTCCTGGGGGGCTCAGCATCTAACTCTGGCTAAGGTCATGATCTTGTGGTTAGTGAGTTCGAGCCCAGCATGGGGCTTCATGTTGACAACACGAAGACTGCTTGGGATTCTTTCTCTCTCCATCTCTCTACCCCTTCCCCACTCAAGTTCATGCGTGCACTCTCTCAAAACAAATAAATAAACTTAAAAATAAAAATAAAAGATAAAATACCACTTCTGGTTGTTCAAAATTCTTTGTTTTTCACAGCTTTATTAAGATACAGCTTGTGGGGCACCTGGCTAGCATGCTCTCTCTCTCTCTCTCTCTCTCAAAAATAAGCAAACATTTAAAAATTAAAAATAAAAATCACTTAAAAAGGTAGTTTATATAACATAAAATTCATCCGTGATAAATGAACAATTAGATAATTTGTGTAAATTTAGAGTTATGCAACTACCAACCATATTGTTTTAGAACATTTTCATTATACCAAGAAGCCTCCTTGTGCCTATTTACAGCTAACCTCACTCTTACCTCCAATACCCCCAGCACCAAGCAACTACTGATCTACTTTCTGTCAACAAATTTGCTTTTTTTAAGACACTTTCTATAACATAGAATCATACAATATGTAGCTTTTTGATCTGGCTTCTTTCACTTAGCCTAATCTTTTGGAGTTCAGCAATACTACAACATGTATACGTAGTGTGTTCCTTTTAATTGCTGAACAGTATCCCGTTAAATGGATATGTCACATTTTATTTACTTACTTATAAATATATTATTCATTTAGTCAACAAATATCCCAACTCATCATATTATCAGGCATCTTGAGAGGAGCTAGGGATAAAACTGTGAATAAAATGATAGCCTTGCCTCTAAAAGAGTATATAGTCTACTGAGTGATGTACATGTAGATATGCAGGTAACTCTCACCTATTTTTAGGTAAATATTCAGTTTTATAAGCTGGTTACACCACAACTAACTTCTAGGTGCAAGATTATAAAATGGTGAAACACTATAATGCTTATAATACAAAACAAAGACCTTCACCACCTAGTAATAACAATGAAAAAAGTTTAAAGCACACATCCCTCCCCCTCCCCAGTTTGAGAAACACCACAAGAATGGTCAGAGCTTCTAAGGGTGGTAAGGATGGTGAGGAAGATGGGGAAAGTTAAAGTAGACCCTAAAATAAAGAGGGCTCCCAGGGATTATTTTTCTCACACATTGATAGAGCATGGTGGCTAATGTTAAATTTCCTCTATTTGCAAGCCTGTAAAGAGGAATAAAGTCTATGCTTAAACTGTCTTGGCTTCTTCCTGGCCTTTTTGTTTATCTGTTGTTCTTGGGAGATTTGGAGACAAGGCAAAGTGGCATCTATGGAAGAATAACTCCCACTGAAGACCTATAATACTCTCTAATACCTTACATCCTCATCTATTCTTGGAACTCAGAAGCACCTCTGATCCATTTACCCTACCTTTTTTTTTTTTTTTTTTTTTTTTACTGTCACTCACCTTTCTCATGTTCTAATTCCTTTTTTATCCATCTTAAAATTGAATGGCCCATCACTGGATTATTCCCTTATCTCTTTCTCCCTCTATCATAATTGCCTGATAAAACCTACAATAAGAGAAAGCATATACATATGCTGACAAACCCTAACTGAGTAGCAACATTACTCCATTTTCACTGCTAATTTCTACTGTCAATTTATTCTTCCACTTTCAATGTTTATGCCACTCCTCCTCTCTCTTAAAACACTCAATAATTCCTTTTCAAATTCTCAGCTTCAGGCTAGCCTAAACTCTAGACTTAAACATACAAGTGGCTTTTCAAAATCTCCACTCAGATTTCCAACAGACCCCTCAAATTTAACATATCTAGTATTGAGCTGTTGAGTACTATCCCTTTTATGCCCCCACCCCAAACCTGTTCCTCTTGTGTCCTCACCCAAGTAAATCTGGAGATCTGTTCCAGCCAAAATCTGAGTCATCTCTCATTGTCTCATGTACCCCATACCAACGCATCAGCAAATTACCGGAGACTCTATCTTCAAATTACATTCTCAGAATCTGAACATTTCATGGCTGTCTTCAAAATAATTCAGAATCTGAACATTTCTCACCTCTATCATTCTAGCCCAAGTCACTATCAGCTCTGATCTCAATGACTGCAAGTATCCTCCTCCTTAGTATGGCATTCCCTGGTCACCTTAAGTAAGTAAGTATCTCCCACTATCATTCTGCTTTGTTCTTTTTAGAACTCATCTCTACCTGGCATTATATTCATATTCTTTTTTGTCTATCTCTATCCAATAGAATGTAAGCTCTAAAGGAGCCGTAATTTGACTTAGTTATTCACTGCTGGATCCCCTCTCCCATTACAGGACTAGGCACAGGTAGTACTCAACAAATGTTTTAAATGAGTGACTAAATGATAAATGGAGGGAACTATACATGCAGCACTTAACCTAATTTGAAAGGGTTAAAGAAAGCTTCTCTGAAGTGGTGATCTCTAAGGATAGACCCAAAAGACAAGCAGAAGTTAGCCTAATGAAAGAATATGGGAGGAAAGTATTTTTCCTGATAGTAAAAACAGCGTTAACAAAGGCCTAGAGGCAATAGAAAGCATGGCCAATTTGTACCATTAAAGTATACACATACTCTCCCAAATAAAATACTCCTTAAAAAATAAGCACTTAAATATATTTTCCCATGTTCCACATTCTATCCAACACTACACAGAGGACTAACATAGTAAACTATCCTATTTATTTTTGGCTAATGACCGTTGGTATACATATTTAAAACATTTTTTGCCAAGATGACTGCTAAGAAGAAGAATAAAGAAAACTAAGTGTTTTTGCAACATCTCTATTTACTCTACTACAGTTTCTTGTGTTGTCTTTTATTTTGGATTTTGGCAAAAAAATTTTGAATTGACAAAAGGTAAGACCAGGGCAGCCATGATAAACAGTAAGAAACCATACTAAGGGTGCTCAAAGGGTACCAGGCTAAAAGCAGCTAAAGCCCCCTTCAAACAAATAACCAAAAAAATAAAAATTAAAGATCAACAAGTGATTACGTATTGGTAATATCCTTTGTTATTAGGAAGGGCATGATAACCAACATTGCAGCCAAAGGGATACTTTGAAATATAGCTAAAAAGCTATTACTAAGGGTAAGATATAACTAAGAAGCTTGAGGAAAATAGAAAGATGGTTGCAAATGCCAGAAATAAATCTCCTTGGGGGCTGTGCTATAAAACCCCAGTATAATGCTCATTAGCAGTCTCATTTGCAGGAAAACACAGAGCAACAGTGAGCTGAAGAGGTTATGATTAGAGTATAGTATAATTAGAATATAAAGCATACAAGATTCACAAAATTTCAAAGTAGATGTGGTTTGGGATCCTAAGAATCATTCCTGAGAATACAATGAAAGCCGAGAAATTCATTCACATTCAGATTCTGAACACAGTTTCAGAGTATTCCCAAACTCTGTGAAAACTGCATGTCAATGCAGTTTTACCAGGTAAAAACCTTTATACTCAGGACAACAAAGATGTCCCAGGATGAAAGCTATGCAGCAGACATAAGCAAACTTCCCTGTCCACAGGGAAGTTAGAAGACAGTAGGTTATAGGAAAGTGGGCTCTATAAAAAAAGAAAAGCTTACATATGATTATTGGGACAGATAAATTTAAGAATTCTACCAAGGCACGTAACTTCAAGTCCAGAAATCATGATATGCCTATGAAACAAATTTAACTGGAAAATACTTCTGGATGAAAGAACCCGTTTCACTTTAATGCTAAATACATTATGTATATAAACCTAAATAAATATATATAATATAAATTCTTGTAAGTCCAATGTGCCAATGGAATGAAGCAATACAAACTAAGCACTCAGGTCTTTACTAGTAAATTTTTAGAATCAGCACAGAAATTAATCTCAGAACATCGTATGGTTTCAGAAACAAAAGAAAGCACTAACAATTTTGACACCATTAAAGTATAAATGACCAAGGGTGAGGGCATAAAAACAGAGAACTGTACTATTTAGAGTTTAAAAAGGAAGTAACCAATGATCCAAAAATATTAACAACAAAAGTACCAAACATCAAGAAGAGAGGAGAAAGTAAGGAACAAGAAATGGAATGAGCTCAATTCTCATCTTTTGTAGCAGAGAATTTATAGTAGGCACTGTCTAACACTGGTAAATGCATTTATAAAAGAACAAGCATACTTCTAAGACATTCCTTTTGAGAATATGATTAGGGTGGGAAACAGTGGACAGGAGACAGACCAACTTTTCATCTTAAATTCTTCTGAACTATTTGGCTCATTACCATGAATTTGTTATTTACGTAAAAATTGTAAGTAAATTTAAACCAATTTAGGTAGGTCATTAATACTAGTGCAAATCCCTGCCAGCACTTAACTATTTCAAATACTTTTCAAATATATTAAAGCATGCTTACGTGTACCTTTAATGAGGAGTTCATTCTTCTATTTATTCTGTTTATTCAAGCTACAATTAAAGACTATTACATGTAGAAGAGATACTAAATGAATATTGATGATACCTTTTAAAAAGAATAGACACTAGTTAGTTCTCATTGTATTAAAATTCTTTCAATTGTGGCAAAGTTTACTTTGTCAAGACCAAATATTTAAGTCTAGATTAGGGTATTTATATAGATAGACATTATTTTGTGACAAAATATATCCTCCAAATCCTGTCACATTATTTAATTGTAAGATAACTCCTTTTAAAACCAAAGTATTACTTGCTGACCTACTACATCCTACTCAACAGGATACAAAGATGAGTGCCTAGGCCAGGAAAACAGAGACGGGGTTATCACACGGAGAAACATATTAGTTTTGTTCTGTATGGCCTCCCCTAGTGTGGGGGATGGGGAGTGGCAACAGGAGGAGAGACTGGAAGGCATGAAAAGCAGTGTTTGGATTATCACAGCATTTGTCCCAGCAGGAGACGGGGACCTGAATCAGGCAATAAATTCAAGACATTATTGAAACTGACAAGTATTAAAACTGATAAGCTCTAAATGACCAACCTGACATTTTATAAAATCCAAAGGGATTTCTAAAAATTCTAGTTTAGTTAACCAAGTGGAAGATGATGGCTCAAGACAGAAAACATAGAAGAGAAACAAAATGGGGAATAATCCTGTGTTCAATACTGAATACAAAGTTTGCTATTATTTAATTTGTGCAGCTGTCTAAACGGTAACTGGAATTCAGATCTAGAATTTCAGAACCCAGAAAACAGAAGAGAGTATATTACTTTTAGTTGAAGCCACAGAAGTAAAAGTTTTCATACATATATACTGCTGGGGGTGGAGGTGGGGAGGAGTCATTTGGAAATAACCACGTTTAAAGGGCCACTAGAAGAAAAGCCAGTGAAGCAGACCAAAAAGTCAGAGGGGTAATATAAATAACAGCTTCCATTTTTCAAAAGCAATTTGTCACACAAATCTATGAAGTACTTTAGGAGATAGTAAACTGCTGCTTGTGATTGGTATTATCATCATTTTAGAGATAAGAACAAACAGGCTTTAAGATCTGAAATAACTTACCCCAAATCATTCAGCTAGTAAGTGGAAAGACCAGAACTCAAATTCTGCTTTATTGACTCTCAAGTCCATCCTCTTAACCAGTATCTAGCACATCATAATGGAGGCCGAGACATGACAAACTAGAAAAAAGCAAGTTTCCTTACCTTTTCCTTCTACTAACTAAATCAAACTGCATGTGTCCGGGAATCTCTACACCCATCCTCAAGACCATCAGCCCACTCTCAAAACACATTTATGTTTTCAAGAAGCTGGGACTCTTATCTTATTACAGTGTACTCTCAGTAGTACGCATCATTAATGAGATGTATCTGTGTAACTCTACTAAAAAGGATAGTTAATTTTTAGCTAATGACATAATGAAGTTAAAATTTTATTGGTAAGTTTGAGTTCTGACAAATTTAAAACAATGATTGAATAAAATAAATCCTATTCACTCATCAAACATTTATTTACTGCCTCTTATTGTACCAAGCACCAGGGATAAAATATTATTTAAAAACAGATTCTAGGGGCACCTGGGTGGCTCAGTCGGTTCAACAACCAACTCTGGCTCAGGTCACGATCTCAAGGTTTGTGAGTTCGAGTCCCATGTCAGACTCTGTGCTCACAGCTCAGAGCCTGGAGCCAGCTTCAGATTCCATGTTTCCCTCTCTCTCTCTCCACCCTTCCCCCACTCACATTCTGTCTCTCTCAAAAATAAACATTAAAATTTTTTTAATTAAAAAAAGATTTTAATACTATATCTCACAACCAAAATTAGAGTTGCTTTATTTTGTCTTCACTTGAGTAACCTGTATGCTACTTAAAATATTTGATATACTACATAGTATCCTATAATACTGTGTTCCTTAAGAGAAAAGTAACACCTATAACACAAAATATTCATTTAAGTTTGAAAACTTAATTTTCAAATTATTTTAGTAATAGCCTGCATCTCAGTCCAGAATCCCTCTATTCTTGTGGCACTCTCCTCACTAACAATGCCTTCATTCTTAGGGGGTCAAAACTTAATTGAACATACACAGAGCAGTAATATATATCATTTCCTCATTAATTTGGGAATCAAATCCAAAATTTTATACTACAATGCGGGTAAGAAGGCAAATCCTATGACATTTTGTGTCAGATATTTTAGCTGTTTTAGAAAATACAAACTAGCTGTTAGATGGAAATGCAACAGAAGAACAAAGGGGTTAAGTAAAGTTTAAAATATTTTAGGAAAAATATTTCATAAGAAAAATTTTAACATACACGTACATGATCATTTCCTTAAAATGCTCCTAAGAATTTCCTGGACAAAACAATTTTCACCTGTTAAAATAAGGAATTTCTACTATTTTCTTTATCCAGGAAAATAACAAAATTTCCCTCTATATGCTCATAAGATATTTATGGGAAACAAATTATACATCCTCCTGGCAGTCACCCTTTCAAAATACTACAAGATATTATGTTATAAATTAGAGAAATATAAATAAGAAATCCTTTCCTTAATCTAAAATTAAATTTAAAAATCTGTTAACTCTATTAAAACAGCCTGGCACATATTAGACACTTAGTAAGTGCTACTATTTTATAAAACTTTTATTCATTTGAATGTCACTTAATTAGTCTACTTTGAAGCCTATGGCCACATTTAGGTCAACATCATGACTCCAGAGTGGTAAAAACAAAACATCCTTTGGTCCAGAATTTTCTTAAATCCAGAATTGGGAAAGTACAAAAGTTTCTAACTGGTCACAAAAGGGCCTGAGCAAGACAGCAAAACTGATTCAACAGAATCCAACATCATCCCTGTTGAGGCTCCATCAGGAACCAATCTGGCTGTATCTGTCAGCAGCATCCTCCCCTTTGTTAGAATACCAGATAACCAGGGGCGCCTGGGTGGCTCAGTTGGTTAAGCGTCTGACTTCGGCTCAGGTCATAATCTCACGCTTCGTGGGTTTGAGCCCCACGTTGGGCTCTGTGCTGACAGCCAGGGCAGAGCCTGGAGCCTGTTTCCAATTCTGTCTCCCTCTCTCTGACCCTCCCCTGCTCACGCTGTCTCTCTCTCTCTCTCTCTCTCTCTCTCCCAGAAATAAATAAAACATTAAAGAAAAAAATTTTTTAAGAATACCAGATAACCAGATATCTGTGAGTACACAGGTAGTAGCCTTTTTGTAAGAATCGAATCTTAGAAACTTCAAAATAAAAATTTGTGCTTAATTTTTCACCAAAACAATATTTTTATGTCTGCCTTTTCTAAAACTGGGGACAAGTGGTACTTACATAAATTAAAACTGAAATAGTGCTAACCAGGGATTCTCCCTGATCCCTGAGATAAAGCAAGCATGCTCTGTGATACATATTTGTACAGTGAACCAAAGACCCGGAATAAGAAGGAAAAAAACCCAACTATGAGATCAATATCATTTTGTCAGTTTACTTAGCACCCAGAAATCTGCAAGTTTCTACCATTCCCAGTCCTTAAACCTCCATTAACTACTTCTATGAAATTAAAAAATAACAAAACAGAACTCATTTGTCATTTCCTAACCCAAGTTGGCTAGGATCTTCTCACCAGGATTTATCAAAACAGAGATCACAAAACGTCATAAATACCTAGTATGTGATACTTCAGTAGACAAAAACCAGTAGAATAGCATCACACGAAAAGTTGTAAAGGCCGTATGGCAAAACTCAGACTCTGCACAAAACAACCAAAGTTAAATTCTACAAGCAGCATAATATTCAACAATATCTAACTAATTTTATAGGTTAAACAAAAAATTACCACATGACCCAATAATTCCACTTCAAAGTATACATAAGTTCATACAACAACTTTTACACAAATGTTCATAGCAGCATTATTCATAACAGTAAGAAAAGTAGAAACAACTCAAACAACTATCAATTGATGAGTGGATAAATAAAATGTTATATCCACACAATGGAATTTCTTTGGCAATGAAAAGAAATGAAGTACTGATACATGATACAACTTGGAAAAACCTTGAAAACATTATGTTAAAAAAAAAGTCAATCACAAAAGACCATGTTATAGGATCCTCTTTGTATGAAATCTCTATAACAGGCATACAGAAAGCAAGTAGATTAGTGTTCACCTAGGGATGGGGGATTGACAGGTGTGAATGCTAATGGGTCTGGGGTTTCTCTTTGGGGTGATGAAAATATTCCAAAATATGGAACGAGACACACAACTCTGTTGATGTACAGAACACTCACTGAATTGTACACTGCAAATGAGTAAATTGTATATATGTGAAGTATTCCTTAATAAAGCTGTTATTAAAAAAACAACTTTGTGCTGCAAAAGTTGAGTAAAACTATAAAAATAAACACGAAAACAGCAGAGCAGCACTGTTATATAAAGTTTACCCTGCAAATCAAGAGGCAAAGACTCTTAATTTACTCTTTAATAAAAAATGTTAGTTATGAAAACTGTTTTGTATTTAATCAGATCTTGCTAATTTTCTAAGAAAAGACCTCATATTTAGGAACATATGCTTATTTTCACATGGACACTTAAACACACACATATACACACAGAAATTAAACTTAAATGATTCTCTGAAGAGCTTATATCACAGAGATTTTAGAAGCCAGGAGAAAGAGAAGTATATATGAAACTAAATGTAGAAAGATTTTCATTATAAACCTTCTCTCATTCTGAGTAAGTATATTATCTCACAGATAAGTCACCTAATTAATGTTAACAACTAAAAGAGTCTCCACACAAATAACAGTGCTCTTAAAAAACGTGCACTTTGAATCACCCATTTGTAATCAGGAACTAATTGTGATACCTTATTATACCAATTACAAAACATAATCTTCTATGAAACAAAGAAAGACTACTATTAACCTATAATCATAAGAAACAAAGACTTTACCAGACTTTATTAATTCTGACTGGTATTTTCCCTGTATACTAACATATTTTTAAGTAAAGGTGATATCAGCAAGCTAAATATGAATGTTCAATAAAAATAAAGAATTTAAGGAAACTAAAAGATGACAAAGTGTTTTTAAACAGTTTCTCAAAAGTAGGGAGACCATATTTAAGAGAAAATTTCTATACTAAGTTTGTACACATAAAGAAAAAGAGAGCAAAGATTATTAACACAATACTACCAAAGAAAAAAATTTAAAAAGAGAAGACATGTAGAAAGATTCCAACTCAACAAAATTTATATGGAAAGAACATGATGAGATAAAAATTAGCCGTAATTTTCTAAAATTATTTATAGAAATTATTATAAAGAACTATCAAAGGATTACATAAACATATCAGGAGGACTCTGAATATTATATTTAGATATACTAAGAGAAACTATTCCATCTGAAGAAAGTATCATGGAAAAATAAAGATCCTATAACATCACCTAGTTATATTATTTTTCAGAACGTTTTCACAAATATAAAAATATTAAAGAAACAAATATATTTTATAACTAAACACAGCTAGTAACTAAAAGCAACACAAGCTCTATGAAGACATTTACTAGTTTCAAAATAAAGTGTATAACATAAGGAAAAACACCCCAACAGTCATGCAAATATCTGGAACATATATGTATGTATCTATTACCTTACTTTCTGTTGCCACTTAAAAGTGAAGAAGTATATAAGAAATTAAGATCTTATGTTTTCCATAATAAAATGGTGACGTACTTCAATCATTTTTCTCAGTTTTAGGGTTCGTAAGAACAGTGTCTCTGTCTCCATAAGTCATTAATCAACATATATAATCGGTATACCAAAATATAAAGTTAGACAAATAAGAACGACTTCAAGTATTAATCTAATCATTACTTTCCTTATTGATGGTTAAAATCAAGTTAACACAAAAATTTCTATGACTTACATTGTTGTTGCGAGTTTCTACAGCAGGGAACTTTCTGACTATGAATTTCACAGCAGATTCCAGATTTTTGTCAATAAGGTAGGATGGTTTTGCCTTGGGATCTCCACATGCCTATAAAACAACAGTAATAAAAAAGTGAAATGCATCCTTGTTCTAAAACCAACTAACAGCAAATCTGTAATCAGAAATTAGAGATATTTATTGTTTTTGGTGAGCAGGTGATAAAATGAATAGGCAAAGTGCAGGGATTGTCACAGCTGAAATATGCAATGGGAGACAGTACAGAGATGTTCTTCTACTGAAAAAAATGCATGGAAAGTTTCAAAGCAGTTAGCGCAGAACAGCAGTGAAGGAAAAAGCTCAAACCTAAAAAAAAAAAGAAAAAGAAAAAAAAGTCTTGGTTTGAGGTAGAATTGTAATCATCTGAAGCTAATATTACAAAATTAAATATTCAGAAGAGTACTGGAAATGTTTTCTAAGTGTTATAAAATAAAAGCTTATGTTTAAATGTCTTTTCCAAAATGTTTTCCTCATTCATTTTAAACATTTGAATACAAGAGCCCTAGTTCAAAAGAACTGGAAGCTGCTAAAACTGTCTCTATAGTGCTAAAGTGTGTAACCTGTTCCTCTGAACATCTGAGTTACAACAGTACTTTTCCATCATACCAGCAGCACTTCAAACAATGAATCTGTATCTGTTCTCATAAGCACAGAATGGGAATGTTTACATTTTGACCACATCAGCCATATAGCATCCTCTGTACTAAACTGTAAAGCATGATACAAATATAAGTATTAGAAAGAATTTGTTATCTGAACTATTAGCAATACAGAATATAATCAATACTATTCAGTGTTCCGTTATGTGACACTTGACTAACTGCTTGCTAGTGAGATGTTATTTCTTAGGGAATTACGAAAACTGTAAATATTGCTATTTAACTTCTCATTGCATTTTTTTTAAATGTTTCCTTTGAACAGTTTTATCTCTCTACTATGTGTGAAGATATACGTATTGCAATTTAATGTTTTTTTTTCGCTTTTTACTATGGCTATGTTGTGAACTGCAGAAAAAGAAGTTATGAAACATGAAACTGATCTGAAAGCGGGCAAGCGGGCAAAGGGAAGGTGAAAAGCTTTGCAAACCTTCCAAACTTGTCCTTGCTGGGGAAGCATTGTAATAAAAAGAGAGAAAATTACGTGTAAACAATGATTGTCAAAGTATGACATACGTTTCAGTAGAGAACTAATGCACCGCAGACTATGAATAACAAAACAAGATTAGAACTATATGGTGCTACAATTTTAAAGGTATTCTAAGTAGCGAGTTTAGTATACAATAGATTTATAGAGTTTACACTATTCATATATATTTAAATACTACTGTGTAAGTGTACAACCATGTCAGTTTCTTGGTGCTCTTTCTAAACCAACTTAAAATAATACTAGAAGGAAAAATGAAGACTACATGCAACTATAAAAATAGGAGCAAAACCGTCAGTGAAATTTTACATACCTTAAAAAGAAACGGTAGCCAAGAATAAAAATAAATCGTTATTGGATGACTTTTGCACTCCAGCTCAAATTGAAACTATTTTTCAAATATCACCTAACTCCCTTCCAAGTCCAAGTATAAAAATCAATGTAAACATTCCTGTATTTTCCAAATGGAAACAGGAATGCATTAAGAATTCTCTTAATTACCACGCATAAATAGATAAAATTAACTTAGGAAATTTAGAACTTCATAATCCTTAACCAGATTGACATAAGGTAATTATGCAAATATTATATTTCAATATTATATATTGAATATTATAATATTCCATTATAATGTATTAAATATAATATTTCAATATTATAAATGCTAAAATATATCTGACTTTTCTTCAGAGTAGACTATCATTTATTGCTCATAAACTAATTTGCCAATTAATCCACTTCCCAAAAAATATTATGCTATATAAAAACTAAGAACCACATACTAAAACTTTGTCCAAACAGAAATAGCTACAGATTAGCATTTCCTTACACCAATGATGCAATAAAAATCAAGTTTCCTAAATATTGCCTGAGGTGGTACAGAATCCTAAAGTGATTCCAAATTATGTTATTTCTTTATTACATTCAGCTTTTTTAATGTTTTATCTTTTCCATATTCTAATATTTAAGTTTAGCTATCCATTATAACAATATTAGTGACATCAAATAATGAAAATATGACATGCTATACTCATTTCCCATGATCACAAATTCTATTGTGTAAGAATTTAATCAAATATCTGAAAACTAACATATATGTATGCTCACATATATGTGTGTTCAGGTGAGCACGTATACATAAGAGGTACCCTTCTCCCACTGAAAACTAAAATGATGGAGTTTCATTTCAACAGAAAAATAAATGGTTGCATAATCTTTCCTTGGAATTGATTTACCTTTTTCCACCCTGTTCAATGAGCCATAGCTAAATATACTATAATGGGAGCCGGAATACGGACTCTAGAATAAGACTTACTGGGTTTTAATCTTCACCACTTAACAATCCATAGGATGTGAACATATTACAAAATATCTCCTAGTCTCAGTTTCTTCATGTGTAAATGAGGAAGTCAGTAATTACCTCATATGGTCATTATGAGGATTAGAAAAGAGATAAACCAGGTACAGTATTTAGGCAAAGGACTGGCACATAAATGCTCTAAAATGCTCTAAAAATGTTTGCTGCTGTAAATAACATCTACGATAATTATAATTACTCAAGTAAAAGTCTCATGAATAGTAATTGCAAAACAGTCTTTATCATAGTATAATAGAACTAGCAATACGACTACAATTCCCTCTACTAATCACATATCTCCTTCATTTGCCCTAAGTCTAAATGCCATATTTGTTGTACTTATAGAAAGAGCTTAGCCTAATAGTTAAGAATGTGAGTTCCAAGATAGGCTGTCCATACTCAAATCCTAACTCCATCACTTCCTACCCGCATAACCATAAGCAAGTGACTTTACTCCTCTGTGCCTCAATTTTCCATCTGTTAAATTGGGGGGGGGGGGGCGCCTGGGTGGCTCAGTCGGTTGAGCATCTGACTTCAGCTCAGGTCATGATCTCATGGTTCATGGGTTCGAGCCCTACATCGGGCTCTGTGCTGGCAGCTAGCTCAGAGCCTGGAGCCTGTTTCAGATTCTGTGTCTCCCTCTCTCTCTGGCCCTCCCTTGCTCACGCTGTCTCTCTCTCTCTCTCGGAAATAAATAAAACATTAAAAAAAATGGGTTGATAATGAATGCAATTTACCCTAAAAAGTTAGTCCCATTACATGAATATCTGTGTGTATGTGTGTGTGTGTACACATGCAATTTACACAGATATTTGGCATACCACAAGCACTCAGAAATGTCAATAAAAAAATATGGTTCACAGATACTATACAACAGTACTAGACCTTATTTTTTTCCTGAAATCAACCTGCTTGATTTATTTACTTAATACCAACAGAGACACTGTGTAAGGAAAACTCGGGAAAAAAAAAAGCACAAGAAAATAACAATGACCTGACTAAAATTTAACATCTAAGTAAATACATCTAATAGAAAGCCATACTTAATAATTCAGTTAAAAAGGATTTCTTTAAAAAATAAAATAAAAAAAGGATTTCCTACTGGGGCAGCTAGGTGGCTCAGGTGGTTAAGCAACTGACTTCAGCTCAGGTTATCATTCCTGGGTCCAAGCCCTACATCAGGCTCTGTGCTGACAGCATGGAGCCTGCATGGGATTCTTTCTGTCTCTGCCCCTCCCCTGCTTGCACGGTCAATCTCTCTCTTAATATAAATAAATACACATTTTTTTAAAAAGGGCATTTCCTACTATACCAAAACAGTATAGCAAAATTCCAACTAACCAGAAGCTTATGAAAATTAACCTTCTTCCCCACCCTAACTCAGAACATTTCATTTTCAGGACATGGAGGACAAAGAAATCATAAAATAACAAACTGTATTTCAAAAACATTGTCTGCAGTTAGTACATGTGAAACTACCTCATTCTACAACTACAATATTAAAAAATTAATCTTTCAGTCTCAAAAGTATTATCCTCTGAAGTGGCACATTTAAGAAAATGACATATATTACTGTACTTAGTTATTAACACATTTTTGACTAATACATATCAGAAAGGATTACCACAAAGATTGAATCAAAAGGTTTAACAAATTACCAATTCAGTTAAATAAAACTCTGGAATACTTCTACCCCACACACAAACCAAAAAAAGAAAAAGAAAAAAAGAAAAGGTGAGTACAGGGCAAAAGTGCATCTAAATAACTGAACTTTATAGACCCTACTGGAAAAAAAAGGTTTTTTTGCATAATTGGCTAAAAGAGCTACTTCACTAGAGAAAAAGGAAACTATGTTGAATCACAGAATTAAAAAAAAAAAAACCCACCACCCCAAAGCCTTGTTTTATGTTGACTTACCATGCTTTCATAATGTATAAAATACGGTAATATAAATTCCAGATGATCTAAAGCAAATTTAAATATTTATATACTTAAATTTCCAGCTCTCACAATTCAAATTTTATTTTCTATGAAATTCTACGTATCTTTAAATTCAACAAAGTTATGACTATTTAATGTGACAGATACAACTGTGCTAGTGTTAAAGGGAATACTTAAATATATTAAGAAATCTGTCTCTGAGTCAAGGAGCACAACCCATATGACTTCCTGGCAAGTTGTTTAATCTCTGAATTTCAGTTCTATAATCCATAAACTAAGGGTACTACTACTACCTACTTCACAGGGTAGACTTCACAGGGTAGATTGTTCAGATTTTTAAAGACAAAATGCACATAAAGTGCTTATTCCAGTACCTGGTACATAAGGACTTAATAATTAAGTTCTAAATAATCATCCTCTATTTTTAAAAATAAAAATTCCCAAAATACATGGCTATCTATAGTGAGTTCCCAATTATTAAAGTTAAGATTTTCTGTGTAACCAATTCTAAGTCAGTATTGTCAATCGACATCTCCAAGTTCATTTTTTTTCACAAAACACAAATACATTATTTGTTACCAAAAAATAACAAAGACGTTTTAGAAAACCACATATTTTACACATGCCAAAAAATAAACATCTTTCACTGGAAACCTAAAGACCAAACTCTATGTGATTTTAAAGTATAACCTTAAAACAAATTTTTCTGCCAATCTACCACCAAAACCCCTCCAAGTCCTTTCCTCAGGCTGTCACAACATAAGATTACATAACACAGATTAACGTTATATGATTAGTGCTACATACTTTTTAAGAACTTACCATGATGTTAAAAAATATATAGATAGAAATAGTCCTCTATCTATTCATAAGAGATTATGCAACAATCAAGAAAAAAGAAAACGGGGCACTTGGTTGGCTCAGTCAGTCAGGCATCCGACTCTGGCTCAGGTCATGATCTAGCAGTTTGTGAATTCAAGCCCTGCGGTAGGCTCTGTGCTGACAGCTCAGAGCCCAGAGCCTGCTTCAAATTCTATGTCTCCTTTTCTCTCTGCCCCTCCCACACTCACGCTATCTCTTTCTCTCAAAAATAAACATTAAAAAAATTTTTTAAAGAGAAAGAAAACAATAAAGACACAGGTGGAGAATAAACACAATATTTACAGGGCATCTGTTGTGTGCAAGATATCTATGCTTTAGAAACTGTGTAACCCATCACTCAATAGAGAGAAAAGAAACTTCAGAAAAATTAAGTAACTTGCTCAAGGTTTTACAACTATTAGCTGTTGAGTACCCAATGATTCCAAAGCACTAAAAATGCCTAATTAAAACAAAGCAAAAGTTAAAAAAAAAAAAAACCATTCTTTCAATACCTCAGCTGCTCAAAACTTTCATTGGAATAATTACTATCAAAAGAAAAACCTGCTTAGTTTGATCAGTTTTATTTTTGAAGTCCTAGTCTACCTCAGTAATATAACACATTCCTTTGCCAAAATACTATAGAACAAACCAATTTTTAAATATAGTAACTTACAGGTGCCTAGGTGGCTCAGCCAGTTAAGTGTCCAACCTAAAGTTTTATTTATTTTAGAAGAGACAGAGAAAGTGCAAGTGGTGGAGTAGCAGAGAGAGAGGAAGAGAGAATCCCAAGCAGGCTCCTTCCTATCTATGCAGAGCCCTTCGCTCAATTTCACAAACCATGAAATCATGACCTGAGACAAAATCATGAGACATGGAGCCCGAAGAGGGGCTCTCCCAACAGAGCTGAGACTGCTTAGAATTCTCTCTCTCCCTCTCTGTCCCTCTTCCACTCTCTTTCTCAAAATAAATAAAGTTTTTTAAAAAAAATAAAATAAATTCAATAATTTAATTAAAAAACATAAACTGGGGCACCTGGGAGGCTCAGTCGGTTAACCATCTGACTTCAGCTCAGGTCATGGTCTCAAGGTCTGGGTTCGAGCCCCATGTCAGGCTCTGTGCTGACAGCTCAGAGCCAAGAGCTGCTTCATATTGTGTCTCCCTCCCTCTCTGCCCCTCCCCCACTTATGCTGTCTCTCTCAAAATTAAATGACATGTTAAAAAATTTCTTTAAAAAACTAAATAAATAACATGAATAAAATTCCAGAGATCAGAGTGAGAATGCTATTTGTGAGACTACAGGAAAGAAACCAGCCCCATCTGAATATGTCAGGGAAGAAAGAAAAATGCAAAATGTGACCAATTTATACAGAAACAAGAATTTAAATTTTTCTCAATAAAAAGAAGCCATACTTTTTAAAGCAGGTTTTGCAGAATTAAAAGCATAACAGGTCCAAGATTCTCCCCTGAGCCTCTCAGGAAATTAACTGACATTAATGCTCAGAAGAAGAATGGACACCACCTAAAATCATGGACTATTAGAGAAACTTACCTAACCTTCTTTTATTTTCTAATTTTAGAAATAATGAGTGTAATACAATGAAATTTTTCAATAAATACTGGAAAATCTATCAGGAGCAAAAGAAGCTTTAAATCTCATAGCAGTGGTTAATTTTCCAATTTTTTTTTTTTTTGTGCATATCATCTACATTTTGCCCAGCCAATCGCTTTGAACTTCCCCTTGAGCTTGGGCAGGCAAAAAAAAAAAAAAAAAAAAAAAACAAATCACTGTTAAAATTTAGATTAAGAGGCTTCACAGGAAAGTTAACCGGAATTATTGGAAATGCTTTCTTTAAAATTGATGGAAACTGGGTGCCTGGGTGGCTCAGTGGGTTGAGCAACCAACTTCGGCTCAGGTCATGATCTCACAGTTTGTGAGTCTGAGCCCCGCGTCGGGCTCTATGCTGACAGCAGGGCCTGGAAACTGCTTCTGATCTTGTGTCTCCCTTTCTCTCTGTGCCCTTCCCTCAACTTGTGCTCTGCCTCTGTCTCTCAAAAATGAATAAACATTAAAAAATTTTTAACTAATGTAAATTTATCAATAACTACCTGTTATTTACAATCAATAACTACCTGTTATTTACAGCCAATAATAGCCACCTTAGAGGTATGCAAATTATGGTTATTGTTTTCTAAACACAGGTTCTGGGAAAAATCACAAACTTAAGAAATATTTCAATTAATAATATAATTCAAAATTAATCATTAAAAATTTTCATGATTCAGGGGCACCTAGATGGCACAGTCAGTTACTGTCAGACATCGGCTCAGATAATGATCTCGTGGTTCCTGGGTCTGAGCCCCACATCGGCCTCTTTGCTGTCATCATGGAGCCTGCTTCAGATCTTCTGCGTCCCTCTCTCTCTACCCCTCTCCCACAGGCTCACACAACTCTCTCTCTCAAAAAGAAACATTTAAAAAGAAATTTTAATGATTCAAATGCATTACTAATTACTATTCAATTAAAAATAAGAGGTTTCTGTCACTGTTGCTCTTAAACATTTTTCAGCTTGCAATACAGAAAAACATCTCCATTTATAAAGCAAAGGTGCTGTATAGTTTCTGTAAAAGCATTATATATGGTCACATTTTTACTGTTTTAAAGATGCTATTCTTTAAAGGACTACTGAAGAATACATTCCTGAAATACATATAAATACTTATTTTGTATTACCAGTAAGTAGATATCAAACTATAATGTCAGGTAGTTAAAAAGGAATAATTAAAAAATGTTTCCTAAAGGTGGTCTTGAGTTGGATATAACGGGGAAAAATGAACACTTATTAAAGGTCCACTTTGTTTCAAGGCCCAGTAACAGGTTTGATAACAATAGCCAAAACTTATTTATTTCTTATTCTTGTGCCAGGCACTGCACTAGGACTTATATGAATTAATTCACTTAATTCCCAACCTTGTAAGGTTAATTAAAAAGTATTCCACAGGGATGCCTGGCTGGCTCAGTCAGTGAAGCATGCAACTCTTGATCTCAGGGTTGTGAGTTCAAGCCTCATGGTGGATGTAGAAATCACTTAAAAAAAAAGACTGTTCCACAGTTGTAGGAGAACTGGAATACATATTTAGGATTTCAAGAATTAGATACAAGAAGATTAACATGGCATAGAAAACAAAAAAATATATCTTGAAGCATAACAGAAGCTGAGAACAAATACTCAGTAGATGATTTTGCTGGTAGAAAGTCTATGTGCAGTCTAGCATTCCAGAAATTTAGTTACACCACAGAAAACAAAATTAAGTCACTATAGTGAATAACTTTCTGAGAAAGAAACCAGAGGTATTAATAACATATTTTACTTATTTTAGTGGTTTTTAACATCAGAATCATTTCAGAGGCTTTTTCTTCCCAGTAGGTTTGTGTTAAGATACAGATGTTATTTTTAAAAACCTTTTAAAATGATATTGTGTATCCCTGGCTAAGAGCCATTAATCTTCTAAGCCTCTAAGCTTATTATAACCCAGAAAGGTTAAATAACTTGTCCAATGTTTAAAAAAAAATAGAGGGGCGCCTGGATGGCTCAGTCAGTTAAGCATCCGATTTCAGCTCAGGTCATGATCTTGCAGTTTGTGGGTTTGAGCCCTGTGTCAGGCTCTGTACTGACAGCTCGGAGCCTGGAGCCTGCTTCGGGTTTTTTGTCTCCCCCTCTCTCTGCCCCTCCCCCAGTCGGGCAAGTCTCTCGGTTTCTCTCTCACAAATAAACCTTAAATTTGTTTTTTAAAAATACTATCACAGGGCGCCTGGGTGGCTCAGTCAGTTTGATGGCCTACTTTGGCTCCGGTCATGATCTCACAGTTCATGGATTCGAATCCCGCGTCGGGCTCTGTGCTGACAGCTAGCTCAGAGCCTGGAGCCTGTTTCAGATTCTGTGTCTCCCATCTCTGACCCTCCCCTTCTCATGCTGTCTCTCTCAGAAATTTAAAAAAAAAAAAAAAAAAAAAGTTAAAAATTTTTTAAAAATACTATCAGAGCTTTATCTGGCCTCTAGTTCTCTCAAGCTACAGACTATACTACAACTGTGGGAAACAACAGACAAATTTAGTGGCTATATGCCAGAAAGAAGGACATCAGACGTTACTAAGGTATATTATAACTTTATATATTCTGTATCTTTATATATTCTAGTGAAAAAAGGTTTTGGAATCTTAAATAATGACTCCTTGACATTGCTTATCTGAAGCTTCTATTCATATTTCAAAACCAAGCACAAAGGCACTATCTCTTCTTCCTCAGAATGGAATCTTCAATGCTCTTCCCAAGACTCTCATAACCACACTTACACAATACATTTCAGTTAGATCTCTGTAAATACCTCATACCTACTAAAATATGAATGTCTTGGCATTGGAGACTGTATCTTAATTTACCAGTGTCTATGAAGACATTTAATCAATGAAGAGTAAACAAATGAAAAGGAAACCCTCAAAACTTGGGACTAACTAAAACAATAGTTCGTAAGATTTAAAAGATACTTTTCATGTAGTTTTAGATACTATCAAGTTATCTATGCAATAAAAAAGTATTTTCCAATACTTTTTGTTTTACTTAAAACAAGAGAGTCCTTTAAAATGGGTACTCATAGGGGCGCCTGGGTGGCTTAGTCGGTTAAGCGTCCGACTTTCGCTTAGGTCATGATCTCAAGGTTCGTGGGTTCGAGCCCCGTGTCGGGCTCTGTGCTGACTGCCAGCTCAGAGCCTGGAGCCTGTTTCAGTCTGTGTCTCCCTCTCTCTCTAACCCTCCCCTGCTCACGCTGTCTCTCTCTCTCCTAGAAATAAATAAAACATTAAAAGCATTTAAAAAAAATAAAATAAAATAAAATAAAATTGATACACATAAACCCTACTTACAAATTAGCAATTCAAGAGCTTATGAAGTTTGTTAACTTATTAAAACACTACAGTATAATACTATCTGAAGAAACAATGAACAAGAAGATTGTCTCACCACAATCAGACTAAAGAAAAAAAATTACCAAAGTCTAATTATGGTACTGCAAATTCCTAAAGAATCAAAATTAAAATGATTTTACTACACTTACTGATAAAAGCAACAGTAAAAACAGTCAATTAAAAAACCACAGAAGAGTACTACTAATTTATGAATGACTAAATTTTGCCCAAGACAGAAACAAACTTATTGGTTGGACTTTTTTAAAAATTTTTTAAATCTTTATTTATCTTTTGAGAGACGGTGAGAGACACAGAGGATGAGTGGGGGTTGGGCACAGAGTGACGGAGACAGAATCTGGAGCAGGCTCCAGGCTCCCAGCTGTCAGCACAGAGCCTGATGCAGGGCTCGAACTCGCAAACCGCAAGATCATGACCTGAGCTGAAGTCCAATGCTTAAACAACTGAGCACCCCAAATGCCCCTAAGTTTATTTATTTTGAGAGAGAGAGAGAGAGAGAGAGAGAGAGAGAACATGCACTCATGTTGGAGGGGCAGAGAGAGAGGAGAGAGAAAATCCCAAGCAGGCTCTGCAGTGTCAGCACAGAGCCCAAAGTGAGGCTCAAACTCACAAACTATGAGATCATGACTTGAGCCTAAATGAAAAGTCAGACACTTAACTGACTAAGCCACTTGGTCACCCACTGGTGGGGTGGGGCTTTCTTAACTGCATTTCTTCTATTTCATGTTACAGAATTTTTAATGTGAAAATGTTACCATTTGACATCATGTAAAATGAAAAAAGTACATTTGAAATTCCAAATTCAATTTGAAACAAAGTATCTTCAAGTTGGGAAATGATTCCATGTGTCCTCATAATTAGGGAAGGAAGATAAATGCTACTTCATTGTTTCTTTTAGTTTACACTTTCCTTTCTGCTTTCCCCAATTTAAACAAGTTCCTATTTCTTTAGTATGGTTTATATGATTAGTTCTTTCAGTCTGTATATTTTAATAGGTCAGGGACTAAATTTTAGAAATAATCAAACAAAAACTGCACAGAACATGAAAAGCAAATACAAAATATGTTTCCCCCCAAAATTTTGAATTGAATTTAAAATTCCTGATTCTACGGGAGCCTAGGTGGCTCAGTCAGTTAAGCATGTGACTTCACCTTAGGTCATGATCTCGTGGTTCATGAGTTTGAACCCCACATGGGGCTCTGTCTTAACAGCTCAGAGATTGGAGCCTGCTTCGGATTCTGTGTCTTCCTCTCTCTCTGTCCCTCCCATGCTCAACACATTCTTTCTCTCCCTCTCTCTCTATTTATCTATAAATAGATAAAATTCTTAGTTCTAAACTATTGCTCATTTTAGCACATGATAAAGCTGAACAGAGGTCTCCATTAATAATCACCTTGGTACACTGTTAGTATGATCTCAAAAATATTTTCATACAAATCTGTACAATTCATACAAATGTAATCTAAAGATGAAAACTATAATAGAATTACATATTTCTTTAAGGTTACTGTGTGTTCAAAATCTAATTCTATCTACCACAAAAATGCCAATAATGACTATAAAACTGATGGCAAAATAATTAAACTAAGAGCCCATACTTAGTGGCCAATAAAAAAAGTCAATCTAAATTCTGGCTGGATCAGTCAGAAGAGCATGCAAATCTTGACCGGGGGTCATGAGTTCAAGTCCCACATTGGGTGTAGAGATTATTAAAAAATAAATTAATAATTTTTTAAAAATTGGACAAATTACTTAACCTCTCCAAATTCAATTCCTTTATCCAAAAATAAGTATGTACATCACAGACCTAAAGACAAATTAAACAAAAAAATATAAACAGCATACATTAAAGTCTCAATAAATGGCAGCCAGCATTAATTTCATTACACATGTTTTTGGGGACAAAACAAGATGAAACTATTTAATTCTAGTAACATATAAAGTGTAAGACTCCTGGAACTGACCCAAAATTAGTGTTGGGATTTAACTTAAATGTCAACATTCCTAGGAAATTATCAAACAAGAATATGGATTATTTCAATCATCCTAGTCAAGAAGGACAATTCTGACACTGACATACTTTTTTCACTTGAGCCTCCTCATTTTTAACATATTGGCTATAGCTAGCTAGTAGCTATGTTCATTCCTTTAAATCAAAGTATACAAGTAATCGATCAAAGATCCTAATTTCATTTATATGTAAACTGCATCCATGCTGCTTCATTTCTATTTTTGTAAAGAGTCTAATTTAATCAAATGATAATAAAATATGCATGCACATATGTTAGCATTTGCACAGAAAAGCATGTAAGTATACAAGGTTTATTTTTAAAAGTAGGAGATGGGTAAGCAGAGAATTTCTGAAGTGACACAATTCTGTTATGTTTGAGTTTCTGACAATAAACATGTATTCCTTTTGTAACCATCAAAAATGCTTAATATTTAAGTTACTTAACAAGTCAACAAAGGATAATCTTTCATTGCCACTTAAAAAAATAAAAATACGGGGACCCAGGGTCGCTCAGTTGGTTGAGTATCCGACCGCTCAGGTCATGATCTAACGGTTCGTGAGTTTGAGCCCCCACATCGGGCTCATTGCTACGGGCAAGGAGCCAGATTGTGCTCCTATGTCCCCCTCTCTCCATCCCCAGCTCGCGCTGTCTCTCAAAAAATAAATAAAATATTTAAAAAAATAAAATAAAAAAGTAAAAATTTTTCTTAAGTATTTTTCAGTCTACCCTCCAATATAACAAGAAAAAAAATATCAAATCCTCATTTTTATAAGTAGCATTCATAAAAAATAAACTTCCAAATAGACATAATAGGATCTGTTTAAATAAATAATATATATTATTTAATTCAGGTTTATGAAGAGAGGTTTCCTTCTTAAAATATTTTTTTATTTTCTTAATGTTTATTTTTGAGATAGAGAGAGAGAGAGAGACAGAGTGTGAGTGGGAGAGAGACAGAGAGAGAAGGAGAGAGACACAGAATCCAAAGTGAGCTCCAGGCTCTGACCTGTCAGCACAGAGACCGACACGAGGCTGGAACTCAGGAACCATGAGATCATGACCTGAACTGAAGTTGGATGCTTAACCGACTGAGCCACCCAGGCACCCCTCCTTCTTAACATATTTAAGGCCCTCAAGAAACCCCACTGGGGGTTGGGGGATGGGGAATCTCATACTAACAACACTTAATATTCTAGAACTTGCCAAAAACCAATCTTTGGAGCATGTTTCTGCTCCTGATTGACAGAGAAAATAATGCCCTAAATAAAGAGAAACGTTAACACTGAAAGAGAAAACTAAAGCTGGTTCCCTTCCCTTTACCTTGCACTACACCCTTCACACACATCTTTTCTTTTTTTTCTCCATTAAATAAGCAGATACCTGCTAAGGACTTTGAATTTTTTTATATTCCTATTCATTTTTTTCCTCATAAATATATCCCAAATCATGGGGAAAAGACTATGGGGGGGAAAAAAGAAAAAATAGCATCTAATAAAAAAGAATTTTTAACAAGTGAAAGTGCATTGAACTCTGCAAACACATGCCATTCAAAAAAAAAAAGTCTGCAATAGTTGGGTGGGTCTTTTCTTCTTTTCCGTCCTTCAGAATTTAGGCAATGATGTAACTAGAAAATTTATGCAAGTAATAACTGAGACTTTTCTGGTAAAGAGTTATCAAGTTCATGTTAGTGATAAGTATGGGAAGAAAGGAGACAGAAAAAAGCAAAACAGAAATATTTTCTGAACTCAGCAAAAATGTTTTGGTATTTGGGAATGTGTTTGCTAACAACAGTAAAATTTCAGAAAAAACAAACAAATGTTGCCCCCCAAAAAGTTGCTGAGACTCCTAAATAAATACTGTCTTACATTCACATAAGTTTTAAACTATTTTCATATTGTTATTGTCTTTTATCTTCACAAACAATCCTGTGAAGTAGGCAGAGCAGAGCAGGCATTACCATCTCTGTATTATGGAAACTAAACTGAGCACAGTTACTGTTTAAAATGGGCCATTGTAAACATTGTAAAGATAAGATAAGGGGAGCTGGAATGGACTTTACATTCCTTTCAAAGTTAATTTTCCTCTGTTTCATAAATGAGAAAAAATAAAGCTCAGGGAAGTCAAGATACCTCCCAAGATACAGAACTCTCAGTGACAGACTGAAGACTGGAATGCAGGTCTCCTAAGTCCTGGCCCAGTCCCATACCTCCACTACCACACTGCCTATACCACAGTCAGACATAAAAGTAGCCTGGAAAATGTTAAAAATCAGTATGTAAGTAAGCTGCATTACCAGGTCTGGAAAAAGACATATTTTCAACAAAAAGAAAACACGAATTTTTAAGGAATTAAGACACAAATAAATGTAAATGTAAAATCACCTACCACCTTCATGCCTTTCCCTAAATTCCTCCTTCATCTGTACTTTTTAAATTTTTTTTTTAATTTTTATTTTGAAAGAGTGCACACACTCAAGCAGGGGAGGGGGAGAGAGAGGGAGAGAAAAAGCCCCAAGCAAGCAAACAGGCTCCTTACGGCCAGCACAGAACCCAAAGCAGAGCTTGAACTCAAAACTGTGAGATCATGACCTGAGCCATAATCAAGAGACAGACACTTAACAGACTGAGTCACCCAGGGACCCCCTCCTTCTTGTGTCTTCACATCTTAGTCTGCAAGCTTCTTAAAATTTCTATAACCTGTATATATTAAGATCTCAAAAATTTTTCAACTGATAAATTTTCTTTAAAAATTTCTTTAAAAATTTAAAACAGAGGCAAATGGGTGGATCAGTTGGTTGAGGATCCAACACTTGTTTTGGGCTCGGGCAATGATCCCAGAGTCGTGGGATCAAGCCCCATGTTGTGCTCCATGCTGGGCATGGATCCTACTTGGGATTCTCTCTCTCTCCCTCTGTCCCTCTCCCCCACTCACATGCTCTCTCTCTAAAATAAGTAAAAATAGGGGCGCCTGGGTGGCTTAGTCGGTTAAGCGTCCGACTTTCGCTTAGGTCATGATCTCGCGGTTTGTGAGTTCGAGCCCCGCGTCGGGCTCTGTGCTGACTGCCAGCTCAGAGCCTGGAGCCTGCTTCAGTCTGTGTCTCCCTCTCTCTCTGACCCTCCCCTGCTCACGCTGTCTCTCTCTCTCTCTCCTAAAAATAAATAAAAATATAAAAAAATAAATAAAAATAAATAAAAATAAAATAAGTAAAAATAAAATTATAAAAAAATAAAAAAGCAAAGCATTTTCAGTAACCATGTTAATATTCCTGTAATAAGAATTAAAGTGTGTGTGCATATATATATAGTATATATATATATATATCTGTATATACATACATAGATATAGATACAGGTATAGACATAGCTATTTTTAAGTAGGCTTCATGCCCAGTGTGGAGCCCAATGGGAGGCCTGAACTCAGGATCCTGAGATCAAGACTGAGCTGAGATCAAGAGTCAGATGCTTAATCATCTGACCCACCCAGGCACCCCAGTTTATATATAGATATAGACAGATAGATAGATAGATAGATAGATATTTTTTTTACAGTAATTTATGAAGTTATTCTACTTGGGTCACTTAAGTATTTTTATTGTGTATTCTCGCTAAAATACTTCCACGTAGACTTCCAACTGAAACACAATCAGATGTGACAGGCAATCTATTGCACCTATGCATTAATAAAAGTCTGATAATTGATTGCTAGACATGTATTATGCAGTGGAAAGTTTTTTTGAGAACTGTAAGAGATTGTGATTAAAAGATTATGTAGCTTATAATGTCATAAAAAATGCAGACAGTATGAACCTTATAAACACATGGTGAACCAATCTTACTCACTTTTTTTGGCAAGATTTTTGAACAAATGTTTCAATCCCTAGCCAGCCAGGAAGATATGCCAGTCTTATAGACAACTCTATAGGCTAAAAGATTCAAAATCTATTTGATGCATTTGTATGCAAAATTACACAGGAGAGCAAACCAAAAGCTATTATTAAAACTAGAGCAAGATTATACACACACTCCTATATGTTATATATGCCATATACATTAAGTGTATACACATGTTTTAATGTATCATATATATTAAATTTATATATACATGTATAAACATATATACAAATCATGTATTGTATTCATCCATTTCAACAATACTTAACTGAAAATTCTGTGGGCCAGGTAAGGCCCTAAGTACTACTAATTCAAAACAGTTAACACTCTCACCCCCCAGTGGGACAGTAAGGCAAGGTAGACAAAACATTTCTCAATAAACTCAATATGCAGTAAGTCCTGAAATATAACAATAACTCAACATATTTGACACTTGGATGTAATAATCATGGCCAAATCATTTTAAATGTCAATAGCTCAGTAATGCCTCAGTAATACAAGAGACTGAAGTTTCCCAAAACAGGAAGTGAAAAAGTGTGCTTTTCAGGCAGTGAACTTGTGAAACAATAAAGCATTCAAACGCTTCGAGTTTAGTTTAATTTTGTATAATTTATGAAGGTGGAATAGGTAAAGTTTGATTGCATTTATACTACAGAAATGTTAAATGCATGCTTAAAAAGGTATTTTGCCCAAATACCCAAATCACTTTTGATGTTACTCTCACTTCCTTTTCTGAAAACCATCATAACCATTTCCTTTAACCACAATACCACAGGTCTAGTAATTTTTAGTAGTTTGCCTTGCTCGTTTTTTTAGACAAAGTTCATATAGGAACCAATTTCCAAGTTTGTTAAAGAGCATAATCTCACAAAAAAAAAGTTCAAGTCAATACAACCTGTAAGTAACACTATCTAAAATTAAGTTATTTCCATCTACATAAATTTATAACCAAGGCTCTTTGGTAATGCTGAGGGCTTCTTTGTGATGACTCTGGGCTCCTGCCACATAAGATGTAACAAACTGAATAGATGTGTTGCAGTTATTAATCTCTCCAGATTGGACTGACTTTGGAGGCAAATCAATCCTTGCATTGGGGTGAGCAAAAGGAACATAAACCATCCTCATAAAAAATTTATCACTATTAAGCTAGGATAGTCTATTCCTTTAGAGTTACAACATCTACATCAAATTGTTGGGATAAATCAGTTTTATACTTGAACTCCATGATATGGATTTCAAAAAAAAAATTATTTCTTCAGCAGCCCTAATTTACACACATTATGATTATATTGCTATGGTCAAGCTAAAAGGAACGTCCATGATATAATCAGAAAGCCAACAACAAATAATTATGAAAATATGACATCAATTACACACTGCAAACCCAAAAAACGTAGATGGTACCAAAAAAATCTCTTTAGTTTTCTCTTCACCACATTCTTTGAAACTTACTAACCTGCCTTAAAAAAAAAAAAAAAGATTTTTGTTTGTTTTCTCTAAAGACAAAGTAATACAATATTTGTTCTATCTTTACATCTATTTTTCTTAACTCCAACTCAGCCTTCCATTTCTTACTCTACTGAAGCCATTTAAAGACTTTCAATGGGCCTATTAGCTACAACTCCACAAATTTTCCTTATATGTTATAAACCAGCAGTAATAGCAACATATTTACAGTTCTAATTTTGTGCCGATACCTAACTTTAAGAAATGGGGTTTCGGTACGATTAGACAAGGCTGCAAAAACTCAGATGAGGAGGAGTAAAGAGGCACGGGAGAGAAGGTTGTTATTCCTGTTCTAGTGACTCACAGCCCAGAAGTATTTCAGAAGAAAACTGGTTCCACCCTCACTTCCCTCTCCTCTCTACCTTCAAAATGAAATAATTCCAAACTGACAACATGCTCCCAAACGACTGCTATTTCGCAATCCAAAATAAAGTGGTAAGTGGAGGAGATGCGGGGTTCATCCCGATTAGCCATTCCCTTCCCACATCCACACACTTACACACCAAAAAATCTGAGAAAAAAACTGCTACCATCTCCGACAGATTCCTAGCATTCATCCTCAGTTATGGAGCACCCAAGTTTTCCTCTCCCCTCCCCCCGCCCATCTCTCCCCCACCCTCTACCCTCCCTTCCCCGTAGACCCCGTTCCGGGGGCGGGGGCGGGGGCGCCAAGGAGGGGGCGACAGCGGCGCCCCCGGCCCCGCGCCGGCCCGGCCGGATCCCGCCGCTGGGAGCTGGGAAATGGCTTCTCTCTGCCTCCGACCGGCCGGCCCGCCCGCCCGCCACCGGGGGAGGCGCCGGGACTCCGCGATAGGCCGCGGCGCGTCTCGGCGACCCCGGGCCCGGCCTGCCGCGGCACCGCCGTGATTTTCGCCTCGGGCGCCGCCCGCTGCCCCCACGCCCGGTTTTCCCCAGCCGTGCGTCCTTCCTCGGCCCGCCCGCCGCCCCGCCGCGGTCTCGCCGGCCCGTGCGCACCTTTTTGATGTTGTAGAGGCGAGTCAGCATACCGACGCCCCGGTCGTTGAGGATGGTGAGCTTCTCCGCCAGCTTCTGCTGACTGGGCTGCAGCACGGAGCGCGACATGGTGGTGGTGGCGGTGATGGTGGTGGTGGTGGTGCCGCCGCCGGCCGCCTCGCACCCACTCACCGGCCCGCGGCCTCCGCCGCAACCTCTCTCGGGCCTCCTCCCCCACCGCCCGCGACCTCCGTCTCAGGGGAGAGCGCCCATGACCCTTGCGCCCCAATCGCGCGCCAGTGACTGAGCGAGCCGCGGCAGACGCCTCGGGGGTCCCTTCCCCCGCAGGAGCCCGCGCCCCGGCAGCCTCCTGCCTTCCGCCAGCCGCCCTTCCGTCCCCACCCCCGGCGCTCTCCGCCCCAGCCCCCAGAGCCGCTTTCCCCGGCTCCTCCGCTAGGTGTGGCGGCGGCGGCGGCGTCTCCGGCGGCTGAGAACGAGGCGGCTTCCCGCAGCCCAGGACGAGCGCTCGGTCACCTGATCGGCCGCGCCAGCGCCCCCGCGAGGCCGGACGGGGAACTGCGCCCTGGGGGCCCTCGGCCGCCCCGCCCGGCCTCGCCGCGGCCGCCGCGGCTGGGGAGGGACTGGGCTCCCTCCAGACCCGGCCCCGCGCGCCCTGGGCGCGTGATCCCAGTGGGAGAGTCCTAAGCTGGGATCGAGTGGGGTCGCATTTCCGCGCACGTCCCGCTTCGCCCCACACCGCTCTCCCACAAGTTCCCGAAAGTTGCCTTTCTGCACCACCTTCCTCAAGAAACCAGCAGAAGCCCGGGGAGGAGGGGGGGGGGACGGGGGGGGGAAGGGGAGCGTTTCAGGCGACTTTCGTCTAAGAGTGGGCTGGATGCGCCAAGCTCTTTTTCCTCCCACGGCTTGACAGACGCTCGCTGCTGAACACAGCAGATGTTAGGCTCCGCGGGGCGGGCTTCGCCGCTCGCGTCCTCCCTAGCCCATCCCTACGCCCCTGCCTAAAGGCAGTTTGTGAGAGGGGAGGTCGGAAGTGAGGGCCACGCCAGTTCCTGAGATAATCGGAATCCGGAACTTGTTGACTGGCAGCACCCATCCGGAGAATATGTTAAATAGACCCTGGCATGAGGGAGGCAAAAGATAAATGTGTGTTCCATTAATGAAGAAACGCTCGCATCTTTTCCTGGCCGCCACCCTAAATCCCACCCCTTCTTGGAAACATTCTACTTTTCCATCTCTTTGGTTTTCTTCCTGATCAATTTCTTCCCGAACACGTCTTCCAAGGCTACTCCCGCTAGTCGAATGTATTAGATGGACTTGGTTCCAAAAGTGAACGAATCAAGGACTTATGTAATTGGCATGAGGGATTTGAGCCAAGAGGATTCGAACTGCTTTATTTCTGGCCTTAATTTCTTTCACTTGTTCATCTTTCTAATCTATTCATTAATTTTAAGGGTACGACCAAATGTTCTACCACCGTCGATAAAAGACATTCTAGGAGTAAATAAGCTACGGTTAGATTGATCAAAGTGCTTTATGAGAAGGAAATTGCCATGAATAGCTTTTAAAACACTTTTTAAAGCTAATGTATGTACTATTACTACAGAAATCTTTATTTTAATATGTTGACAAGAGAAAGGGAGTAGACTAAATGCATTTAAGGGGCACTGAAGAGATCCAACATCCACCAGAAAGTCCATCATACCTGACACTGAAATTCTACACATAGAACTTCACTACCTTTGAATGAAGGCTTTGTACCTAAAGTGTCCTTTTTAAAATTTTCTCCTTTCTTCTTCTTCTTCTTCTTCTTCTTCTTCTTCTTCTTCTTCTTCTTTAAATGCAAACACCTCAGAGAGAGCACCTTTTGAGCTATTATTACTCAGGAAAGTGGGGGGGGGGGGTAATTTCGCTTGTTACTTTCCAAGGTGATAAACTTTCAATTTAGAGGAGGCAAGCATCTGGAGCCTGCCCAATGAGAGCAGACCTGGGAAATGCAATGCTGCAGAGAGGTTTGGGAAAACTGGATAAGAAAATTGAAAGATGTTCACGTTGAAGGGAAGAGGTGCTCTTCGGGGAAACCACAAACCGATTTAGCTACATGCAGAACTACAGAGTCCAACCAATGAATGTTTGCATCATTTTCTAGGTTTTCAAAAGTGCTGTAGACAGAGGATGAGAAAAATGGCACCAAATTACAATATGAACACAACTGCTACTCCTCAAGAAAAACCACTATCATGTTTCTATATGAACTTGAACAGTTGTACCTACTTATAATTCAGAATACCTAATAGAGGGAGAAGTCTGTAGATGTTAGTCCCATTAGTCAATTTTTTATTATAACTAATTTCTAGACATATTGACCCTAGAGTGAATGGAGTATGCCTATTTGAGTAAAAGAGATTAGATGTAAATAAAGTATTCACAATTCTTGCTTCACATATATATATGTACATATGATTTTATGGTAATTATGGTAAGTATATATCATTTTATATTTTCTTTCAGTTCTTCAGTCTTTGAAAATATCCTATACCATGTTCATCAGCCTGTAAAGGTATTATGAAAAATTGTACCTGTTGTGGTTTTCTTCCTACCACATCTTTCTAGAACAGCATAAAATTTTAAAAATGATTAGTGAGCTAAGTTTCAAAAGCATTATTGAAGATTTTATTGCCCTCATCATATAAAGCATCGTCTTCACAGTTACTTTGGTACTAAAGATTTCCAAACAGTTTCCTTTCAGTTAAGAGATGTCTACTGTTTGTCCTTAGAACATATTTAAGGATCATTAAAATTATTATAAGCCTTCAGAGAGATGTAGAGAGTAGGTAATAGCCTCAAATTTATAGTGATCTTAGAAAATTAACTAGTAAAATTAACTAGTAGAGACCAATATGCCTAAAAAAGTGTGAATTTTATTGTATGTAAATTATCTCAATACATCTGATTCTTAAAAAGTTATATATCTATGTTTGGAAAATTATTTTTTGAGGTAAGTATAGTGATACTCACTAAGGACAGTAAGCATTTGGAAATCCAAACTGGAAAATATTTAAATTGGAGGAGGAGTGAAGTTGGCTTCATAGAAGAATTCATAATAGAATTACAATTTATGGCCCCCAAATATATTTTATAGTGACTCAATTATAAAGTTCTACTCATAAAATTTCAGAAACTATGGCACACAGCTTTTTATACAGGTTTTATATAGAATAATCATTTACAGTAACAATTGTGGATGGATTTAAAGAATATTATTCATAATCAGTTCTTTGTAATATATTAAATAATCAAATACTTAAAATATACAGAGTACTATTGTTCTAGAAAGAGATATGAAGCTGTGTAAGATATAGATTTTGCTCTTGAAGTCACATCCTGGTGAGAATAGAAATATGCATGAGGAGATATGTTATGAGGCAGCCTGAAATACAAGGCTACAGAAGAAAACTTAGAACAATTTCAACCTGAAGCTTCTAAAAGCCATTTTCAGAACAAAGGTAACTTACATTTTAACTTTGAATAAGAGCAAAGTCTTGGACTTACAAACCTGTAGAAAATGATATTCTATAAAGTTTAACTTTAATAAATGCAAAACAGCAGGCAAGTGCAGGAAAATAATAAGAATGTTCATTGCATACACAAAAGACACAATGGGAAATATAGGTGGAAAGAAAACTGGAACAGATAATAATATAGCCTTATGAATGCAAATGAAGGGATAAATTTCAATGAAGAATACAGAAAAAATGGGAGAAAAAATGATGACTTTTGGAGACTTGAGGATAATAAAGATAATTTTAAACAACTGCTGACTGTGACAAGGATTACCTAATATCCTTCAATATGTATGGTCTCTTTCTCCCTAGAAATAAAGACTACATTTCCCAGTGTCTCTTGCAACCCACTGTGGCCATATGACTGATGTTCTGGCCAATAGGATATAAGCTTTTAAGAACGTTCCTTAAGAGACTGCTGCAGCTTTCCTGTTGCCAGTTCTTCCCCACTTTCTCCATCCGGCCTCATGAAACAAGGATGCTATGACTGCTATCTTGGACCATGAAGACAATGGCCACATACTAAGGACGGCAAAAATAGAAGAGAACGTGTACGTGGGCTTTGGAGAGCAGAACTGCCATACCAAATTTTGCCTCTCCTAATCTGGATTTTGTGTGAAAGAGAAACTTTTATTTAAGCTTCTCTTATTTATTGTTGTTGTTGTTTATTATAGCAAACCTGATCCTAAATATTAAAAGTTTTTGTGGCCAACATTATAATATCTCTACTAGGAATTAAAGAAGGAATAATAATTAAATTTAACATTCAAGTGTTTTTGCACTATGTGTTAGGTGCTACTATTAGAGTTATATTTTCTCATCTATCTGTCTTAACAATCCTTTTATAAGTGAGGAAGCTGGAATGCAGATAGGTTTTTTAAATTGCCATAGAAAGTGTTAAAGCCAGTATTGGATCCTTTATCAGTCTGACCAAAGTTCCTGCATACTCTTAATTACTGTGAGGTCAATGAAGATCAGTTAGATGGCATAAATTTGTCATGTAACCCAGTAAACATGATTCTACAGTGTCTTCTAAAGTCCCTTAACTGTGCCCAAACCTTTATAAATAATCCCTTCGTTAAACTTTCTTCAGATAACACCTAGACTATCATATTTTCCCCTAATATACGAGTTTTTTAAGGTAGCTTTCTTTAGCTTTGTTTTCTCCAGAAAATACGATGAAAATTATTTCAGTATTGCTTTTTCCTAATCATGAGGGATATTTAAATTTACTTTTGTAAATCACTTAGGCGAGCCAGACTTCTGTTGTTTCCTTACTTAAGGCAGGAAGGGAAAAAAATTGACAAAAGGCATCTTTTTGAGTTCTTGGGATAAAGCCTTTTGATTAGGATGTTTCTTGTCAAAGGTACTGTTCCACTTATTCTTAAAGACAAAAGCATCATTCTTTTTCCCATCAGACTTCAGAAATATATGATCAAATTTCTCACAACCTGAGATCATGCAGCAGATGTATATTGGTTTTACATGTCCTCTGTCCCTTCCTTGGGAAACTGCTACATTCTGAAAGAATTGAGTGCAGAAAGAGAAATGTGAGTCAGGCAATGGGAAGGATCAGGCACATATAAAATAGAAATTAATGGAGTTTTGCAAGGAATTGTCATTTTTAAAAATTGGTGTTTGTGTATTTGTGGTAAGCTCCATGCCCAGCACAGAGCCCAACACGGGGCTCATACTGAACAACCCTGAGATCAAGAGTCAGATGCTCAACGAACTGAGCCATCCAGGCACTCCCAAAAATTATTTTAAAGACTACATATAGGGGTGCCCAGGTGGCTCAGTCAGTTAAGCATCTGACTCTTGATGTCTGCTCACGTCGTGATCTCATGGTTGTGAAATCAAGCCCCCTGTAGGACTCCATATTCAGCATGGAGCCTACTTGGGATTCTCTCTCTCCCTCTGTCTCTGCCCCCTCTTCCTTTCATGTTCACATTCGCTGTCTCTCTTTCTCTGAAAATAAATAAGTAAATATTTACCCACCCCCCCCAAAAAAAAAACTACATGTAGACTATAATGCAATCAGAGAAACCAACTTTGGGGGAAGTGTGGAAAAGGATAACAGAAGATTTCACTGTTGTTTAACAATGGTCACAGAGAGGGTAGACAATAACATATATATGCTACATCAATACTTCAAGTTCTGTTCCTTTACACCCAAAGACAACCAGTATGAAAATTTACTCCACTAAAAAATAAGAAAGAGAATAGGGGAAAAAATGGGGCAACAGTATCCCAGTATCTGTAGTAAATGAAGTAAGGAGGTAAGACTTAGCCAGAGATTGCAACTTGGTATTGCAAAGGAGTAATGAAGACAGGCTTAAGTGAAACATAAGATGTCTCCAGTAGTCAGCAGAAGAGATGCCAGAAACAGAACTGATCCGAAAAGTTCAAAAAGAATACAATGAAAAATTAATTACAGTCTTGATCTTGACCATTCACATCCAATTAGATTCATCTTTTAGCCTGCTGGATCTTTGATAATGCACTTCACATAGTTTATTTGCTTCCACTCTACAAAATTAAAGATAGATGCATCTTTCTTATTAAAGTCACTCAAAGAATTTCTGTTTTCCCTGTAGGAAAATTCCAATGTATAATGAAGTTTTTAATTTATGATTGGTTTTAATTCTTGTTGGTTATTTTCACTGTGAATTTTTTGTGTTTGTTTTATAAATTGGTTGTGCTTAGGTGAAAAAAGAATGAAATTTTCCATTTGCAACAATGTGGATAGAACTGGAGGGTTATATGCTAAGCAAAATAAGTCAGTCAAAGAAAGACAGGTCTATGATTTCACTCATATGTGGAATCTGAGAAACTTAACAGATGAACACAGGGGAAGGGAGGGAAAAATAAGATAAAAACAGAGAAAGGCAAACCATAAGAGACTCTTAAATACAGACAACAAATTAAGGGTTGATGGGGGTAGAGTGGATTAAATGGGTGACAGGTATTAGAGAGGGCACTTTTCAGGATGAGCACTGGGTTCATACGTAAGAAATGAATCACTGGGTTCTACTCCTGAAGCCAGAACTACACTGTATGTTAACTAACTTGAGAATAAAAAATGAAAAAGAAATTTGTGCTTAGATTTACACTTCAATAGTGAGTGATGAAATACAAATCATGAAAACAAATATTGGTGGATCTATTTATTTTGGTCTTAAGTCTTCTTTATTACAATGCATGGAAAATTGGCAAAGTCAATGATGGAACAAAACTTGAGTAAGAATACAAAAAAAGCCTATGATGATACTAAAGTTCCAGCTGAACATGTAAGACCCATTTACATTTTTGCATTCAGTCTACCCCAAAAATAAACAGTCTTTCAAAAATTTGAAATGATATTGAGAATACCGAACTGGACATCCAAGGATTCAAATCTGGGATCATCAGAATATGGTGGTAGTTTGAAGCCGTGGGAATAGATGAGATCATTTTTGGAGCATTTTAAAAAGGAAAATAAAGCCTAGACCAAAGCCCTTATGAACTTCAACTTTTAAGAATCAAGAGCCAGGAGCACCTGGCTGGCTCAGTTGGTGGAGTGTGCGACTCTTGATCTTGGAGTTGTGAGTCTGAGCTCCACATTGGGTGTAGAGATTACTTAACTATGAAATCTTAAAAAAAAAAAAAAAAAAAAGAATCAAGAGCCAGCAAGCTGAGACTGAATAGAATCATCAAAGGGGCCAGAAACTGGGGCAGCAGCTAGAGGGGTTAAGGGGACGTGGGATTGCTTATTTTCAGAAGATAGTACCAAACTATCCTGTAGAAAGAGATAGATTTATAATTCGGTACAGCGAGATAGAATAATCAAAAAAGCAGAAGCTTTGATAGAACAGGAAGGAAAGTGATGAAGCGGAAGCAGATCATATAGAGCCAGATTGATTTTTGATTGGGGGTTGTAGGGAGAGATAAGATAATATTAGCTGAGTACCTGCAATGTATCATGTTCTATTCCAAGTGCTTTTCATGCATTAATGTGTTTCATATTCATAACAAACTCTTGAAGTAGGTACATTTTGATTTTCCTATTAAAGAAGGAAGGAAGTTGCATCTATGGTCACAACCGGTAAGGGGCAGAGCTTAGGCTATTAACCAGTTGATGTATACAATGATGTAGATCAGTAGAATTACTTTGGGGGCAGATAAGAAAGTGCTCTCACGTCTTCTATTTTCTCAGTGAAGTAGAAATATTTCTTTAGCTTAAATGGAATATCATGTGCCAGAAAATGTTAAACGTCCATTTCAGTTTGGAGTTATGTATTTAAATGGTTAGCAGAAAAAAGCCTAAACTCTGGGGTCCGACTGAGAGTTGTAATCCTGCCTTTGCTGCTTACAGCAGTGTGACATTGAACATGTGACTAAAACACTCTAAATCCCAAATTTTCACCTTAAATGGGTAATTTTACTGACCTCACTAGATTGTTGCAAGGAATGCATAAATTTTAGTACTGTACTTATACTATTCAATGAGAATAAATGCTGCTTGTCATTACCACTATTATGGCTATTATTATTATTATTGCCTCAGTCTGCCCAATTGTGTAATTTTTTATATTGGTAATGGCACAAAAAAGATGGAAGATTGGAGATTTTTCTTTTTTTAGGTGAGTGCAAAGGAAAGAGACAGCAGTAAAGGAATTGAGACAAGTGGTTAGGGAATAATATAGCTAACTCACTGTTTTAGCATCCAACCAAAAAAAAAAAAAAAAATTAAAAGCCTACCTAATTGTATTAACATTGCTTTGCTTGACAAATTTTTACTTCAAAGTAATAATTTCTGAAAATGATATTTTTACTATTTCATGTTAGACACACACCATAATCTTTAAGCTTCTAAGTGTTGATTATGTGCAAATGTTAAATTTGTTCTTATTATAAAATATACATTATGCTAAAATATTATAAACTCATTATAAGACAATTTTTCCCCATTAAAACACCACTAAAGTCTAAATGTTTACAATAAGTCAGGTGTTCACTGATGCTTAAATTCAACTTTGTATTCCTACTTAAATTCAAATCCAGTGTTACTTAACCACTATCACACAAGTTAAGCAGCCACTGTCAAATCCATTTTTTTTCTGCTTTTAAACTACGAATATACAATTGCCCCACTAGATTGTTTGCATGTTAGTTTTATCATTTCTTCATTTCTTCTGTTTTTTTTTTTAAATTTAACTTTGAGAGAGAGAGAAGGCATGAGTGGGAGAGGGGCAGAGAGAGAGGGAGAGAGAATTAATCCCATGCAGGCTCCACACTGTCAGCACGGAGCTTAATGTGGGGCTCCATGCCAGACTCCATGCAGGGCTCAAACACATGATGGTGAGATTATGACCTGAGCTTAACCAACTGAGCCACCCAGGTGTCCCATCATTTCTTCTGTTGTTTCTAATTATTTCAACTGATTGCTATTTCCACAACAAAACTTTAGAATCAGAATTTACTCAAATTTTTCACATATTTTGTATTTCTGTCATTCCTAATGGTCTTTATTTGTGCCATATTTGAAATAATAGGATACACAATTCACTTTCAGTTTATAAAGAAAGGAAAACCACTTTTCCTAACTAGTTCCAAATATATATATTTCCAAGTATATATATATACATATATATATGTATATATATATACACATATATAGTAGAGTCTGCATTTAAAATATTTGGAGCATATTAAAGCAAACTTCAGCATATATATGTGTATATGTGTATGTATAAATAATTTCTTGTGTTAGATTTTAATTATAGAATAGTTTGACTTGAACGGTAAACATTTAAGTTGATTTAAGTAGAAAATAGTTACATTATCTAGGGGCCCCTGGGTGGCTCAGTCTGTTGGGTGTCTGACTTCCGCTCAGGTCATGATCTCACGGTTTGATGGTTCATGGGTTCGAGCCCCACGTTGGGCTCTGTGTTGACAGCTAGCTCAGAGCCTGGAGCCTGCTTCATTCTGTGTCTCCTTCTCTCTCTGACCCTCCTCTGCTCACGCTATGTCTCTCTCTCTCTCTCTCTCAGATATAAATAAAGCATTAAAAAAGTTTTTAAAGAAAATAGTGACATTATCTAATAGATTAGCTTTAAAATGTTAGTAGTTCTGTTATCTAATATATTAGGTAAAAATGCAACCACTCAGTTATAAACTATAAAATTTCTAAATTCTCTCAAAAGAACTGTGGCTGCATAATCAATTCTGGAAATAATGGAACTAGTCTAGCTCATTCTCTTGTTTTAAGAGAGGATGAGATAGACTTAAAGCCCAAGGATTGAATCAAAAGAAAGGAATGAAGTAAACAAGTCATTTTTACTCATGTTCTCCAAGGAGTCAAAGGAGAAACAAAACAAAGCTGTAATCATTTTTTTCTTTATATGTCGGTGTTTATAGGCCAAATTAATTTTTGGTTCTAATATAAGTAAAACAGTGTGGAGTTTCCTCAAAAAATTAACAATAGAACTCCCCTATGACCCAGCAATACCACTGCTAGGAATCTACCCAAGGGTTACAGGAGTGCTGATGCATAGGGGCACACGTACCCCTGTGTTTACAAGAGTGCTTTCAACAATAGCCAAATTATGGAACGAGCCTAAATGTCCCTCAACTGATGAATGGATAACGAAGATGTGGTTCATCTATACAATGGAATACTACTTGGCAATGAGAAAGAATAAAATCATGTCATTTGCAGTAATGTGGATGGAACTGGAGGGTATTATGCTAAGTGAAATAAGTCAGGCAGGGAAAGACAGATACCATGTTTTCACTCATATGTGGATCTTGAGAAACTTAACAGAAGGCCATGGGGGAAGGAAAGGGGGAAAAAATAGTTACAGAGAGGGAGGGAGGCAAACCATCAGAGACTCTTAAATGCAGAAAACAAACTGAGGTTTGATGAGGGTGGGGGGAGAGGGAAAGTGGGTGATGGGCATTGAGGAGAGCACTTGTGGGGATGAGCACTAGGTGTTGTATGTAAGCCAATTTGACAATAAATTATATTAAAAAATTTTCAAAGTAAAAAAATAAAATTGATCCTTGAAAAAAAATAATAATTTAGTTTCCTAATTAACTTTGAATCCTGGACTTCTATATAAATCTAATGAAGCTATGTATCCTATCCATAAGAATATACAAAATTTTAATGCAATTTTAAAGAGTTCATGGTCTCATTAAAGCCTCTGTAAAGTTTCTTAGACACAAGAATCAGAAGCATCTGGATTGTAGTGAGTCCACTGGAAAAGGCACACTAGGAGCAACTGTATACCCAAGCAAACATGTGCTAAGTGTCCATGTTTAACCTGACACGAATGTTAAAAAACAAGCCTTAAAAAACAAAAGCAAAACCTTTGTAACCCATTGTCCAGAAGTGTGGAAGGTATTTTTTCTGATCAGTTCAGTGTATTACAACCAACTCCTTGGTAATCTTTCAACAGATGTGTTAGGGTAGCCTATGTAACCAACATTTTATCAGGACTAAATATCCACTGTAGATGATGACTCAAGTTCTCTCTTTATCTGCCTCCTCTGGTTGCCAGACCTTTGGCACCTCCGACAGAACGTGGGAAGGAGAACTGAAAGCAGGAAACTCAAGTTGCTTTGTTTTCCTTTCAGTTGAATACCTTGACTAAACAGTTTAGTGCAAGGAAAAGATGGAAACTGCTGTTTAGCACTAAGTCTTTGAATTGTATGCAAGTTATCATTTGCCGACATAGTCCTTGCTCCTATTGTTATAATTAATACAGGGTTGGCTGCCTTCTTAATGAAACATGCAGTGCTTTAAAGAGATCCTGTGGCTTCTGCACATTACATAAGCCATAGTTAGTTTGCCTCAGAATGATTGTAAAAAAAATTGTAAATTTAGTCTCAGAAACCTGCTGCTTAAAGCAGACTCAGCCAGCTTTTCAATTTTCAAAGCTGCTCTGTATAAAGCAGCACATTTGGAAATCTGTTGCTGATAGACCCTATTCATACCCTTCATAAGAAGTAAAACTTAACTTGAAAAAGAAAGGGACATGGGATACATGAAAGGATCACAAAAATGGAAGAAGCAATGAATTCTAAGAAAATCCAGTATTGGTTAGGTTTTCAAATATTAGGACATTAAAATGTCTTTGAATGTTGATAATATACTCATATTAGCGAAATAGCCCGTCTTTTGACTTCTATGTCAGGTGGCAAATTCGGACTATACCAGCATATAACTGGCACTATGTTTCACACTGCTATTGCTTTTCCAGGTAAGCAAAATGTAAATACAAAATAAATACAACACCCACCACTACCGCCATCATTTAACATTAAATAACAGTTTGACACAAAGCAATGGACTCAATTGACTACAATAATCAGAGTTAGGTAAGCTGCCTCAAATTGTTTGATGTCATATAAAAATACAACCAAATACCAGGATTAAGGGATTTTTTCCTCCCCTCCATGGGAAACAGACTAGTTTAATTCATGTGAAAGATGTATTTTTCTTTTATGTCTCTTTTGTTTCTACAGGTATTACAAAAGGCATTTATTCAAAGAGAAGGTTTTTCTAAATCTTACTTTTTTAAAAACAAATTGTTTTAAACATAAAAAGAGTAGAGGGGCACCTGAATGGCTCAGCCAGTTGAGCATCCTACTTTGGCTTAGGTCATGGTCTCACGGTTCTGGGTTCAAGCTCTGTGTTGGGCTCTGCACTGACAGCTCAGAGCCTGGAGCCTGCTTTGGAGTCTGTATCTCCCTCTCTTTCTCTCTGCCCCTCTCCCACTTGTGTACCTGCTCTCTCTCTCAAAAATAAACATTAAAAAAATCTTTTTTAAAAGAGTAGAGTATAACAACCTCCTATATACCCATTACCCAAGTTTGACGCTTAATATTTTCCCAAACTTGAATGTAAAGGATTTTAATTTGTCTATAATCTAAACCAGAATTTTTAAATTTATGCTCTAAATAATGAATGATTATAATACAAATAATAAAAAACTAGAAACTCTTGAAAGACATCACTTTGAATTATTTTTTAAAAGATAACTATTTAGGAGCACTGGGCTGGCTCAGTTGGTGGAGCATGTAACTCTTCATCTTGGGCCTGTGTATGAAGCCTCGTGTTGGGTATAAAGATTACTTAAATATAAAATCTTGAAAAAAACAAAAAAAGACAACTAATTACTGTTGCCTCAGGATGGACCTGCAGTTATAAACAGCATTCTTAAAATGGTACTTTTATTTTCACATTTTTTAATGGTAATGTGTAACCAGTGTTTTAAAAGAGGAGACTGTAAGGATAAACATCAAAGTGGCGTGCCTAGCAATAGCCAAACCATGTAGTAAAACTTTCTAATATCAGTTAAACACATATCTCTCTATCAAACTGAAGCGGAGCTCACAGCAAGTGATATCACAGCTCTCTGAGTGGGGCTTCCCACTTTTGATCAGAGAAGCAAATAAAAAATGCACAAAGTACATTCATTGTGCTGAGTCACTGGGTTGAATGGGAGAAAGATAAACCACTTACTGAACAATGACATATTTTTCCTCTAGGTGATTCACAAGTCTTTGAGGACTGGCAGGCATGAAGTCTCTAGGCCTTGTGTTACCTGTGCAGTCTACAAAAATACGCAGTATTTGTTCTGTATATTTTGATCTCAGGCGACTTTGATTATGAGAATTTGCTTATGTAAAAAGCTCTCTGGCTGGTATGTAGGTGTAAGAAAAAAAATTTTTTTTCTTAATCAGACAATATTCAGAATCCTAGTGAAGTATTTTATTGACCAAAATCTTTTTAGATTAGTATTAAACAGGGGCGCCCGGGTGGCTTAGTCGGTTAAGCGTCCGACTTTCGCTCAGGTCATGATCTCGCGGTTCGTGGATTCGAGCCCCGCGTCGGGCTCTGTGCTGACTGCCAGCTCGGAGCCTGGAGCCTGTTTCAGTCTGTTACTCCCTCTCTCTCTGACCCTCCCCTGCTCATGCTGTCTCTCTCTCTCTCCTAGAAATAAATAAAACATTAAAAAAAATTTAAAAAAAAGATTAGTATTAAACATTTGCTAGATATTTACACTAATAAATTACAAAATCATTTTGACTGACTCAGTTCATTTTTTATTTTTATTGTTTTTAAATATTTTATTTATTTCTGAGAGAGAGAGAGAGACAGCGTGAGCAGGGGAGGGGCAGAGAGAGAGAGAGGTACAGAATCCGAAGCAGGCTCCAGGCTCTGAGCTGGCTGTCAGCACAGAGCCCGACGCGGGGCTCGAACCCACGAACCAAACCGTGAGATCATGACCTGAGCGAAGTCGGATGCTTAACTGACTGAGCCACCCAGGCGCCCCTATTTTTTATTTTCAATGTTTATTTTTGAAAGAGAGAGAGAGAGCGTGAGAGCACGTGCTTGCAAGTGGGGAAGGGGCAGAGGGGGAGGGAGACAGAAGCTTTCTGCTTCAGAAAGCAGGCTCCAGGCTCCAAGCAGTCAGCACAGAGCCGGACAGGGGGCTTGAAACCACAAACTGAGATCATGACCTGAGCAGAAGTCAGACACCCAATCCACTGACTCCTGACTGACTCAGTTTAATAGTTTCTCCATGTTTCATTTCCAAAATAAACTTGGAATTGGATTTTTACTGGCAATATTGGCTGTAGCTTCAAGAAATTTAATGTGTTATATTGACAAACTTGATAAATACACCATTTATTTTTGTTTAGTAAATTTTAAGTTAACCCTGAGATTCATTGTTAGAAAATGAGCCACAATAAAATAGAGAGCATCAATCTTTACAATTTGGGGTGGGGGGAGGCGATTTTGTGTGTGTGATTCCAAATGTCTTTTCCTCTCTATAACACAAAAAATCCAAACTGCGTTTTCCTCATGAATTTACAATATGGGGATAAAAGGAGGTCTCCAAAATTTAGAGCAGCAAGACTTCACACTTTGGAAAACAAGAAAAATTAAATTTAAAAAATAAGCTGCTTTTGCGGCACCTGGATGGTTCAGTCATTAAGCATCTGACTTCGGCTCAGGTCATGATCTTACTGTTCATGAGTTCAAGTACCATACTGGGGGAGTTCTAGTATCATATTGGGGGAGCTTGAGTCCCGCTTCAGATGATCCCCGCTTCTCTCTCTCTTGCTCTTTATCTTTTTTTCTCTCTCCCTCTGCTCCTCCTGGATTTTCTCTCTCTGATCCTTGCTCACTTGTGCCCCGGCCAAAAAGAAAATTTTTAAAAAGCCGCTTTTGTAGTAAAAAGACCACTTTTAGACAGTGCTGTAATCTTTTGGAGATCAATTTGGACATACGTGTAAAAAACATTCAAAAAATCCATGGCTAGTAAATACAGATAAACTGATACCCATAAACTGAATATTTGACCCCTGGAAATAATCCTTAAGAAAAAAAACCCTCAAAAAAAAATGTGTATAAGGATACTACTTGTAATATCATAGATTAGATACAACCTAAATTCTTATGGTTACAAGAATTCTAGCATATCCATACTAAAAAGTTTTTAAACAATTCCGTGTCAATGAAAGAAAACAAGGATATCCAGGTCTTAGTAAAACCTGTTATATATTTGTTGCTACTTGAGGCTTTTGATAGAAGTTCTTGGTCTTCTGTTAGCTTTTGAGAACTAAAAAGTATGTATTTCTTGGTAAAGTAGTCCCTATAATAAAAGTCCCTATATAATAATAATATATTATAATATAATCAAGCAGATCATCAACTTGATGTGATATGAGTAACAGTGTAAGCTCTTGATAAACTATTGTAATATACTTACCTTCTTAGCAGAAGGGAGAAAGTGGGTGAAACACTAAACTATCTCTAAGGGCCCCTTTAAAAGTACTTGGGTCATAACCCAAGATTACTAATTCAGATAAATGGGCTTTCAGAGAGGTATACCTGGAACTTTAGTGGTCTGAAAAAGGGTCAAGACAAGGCAAGCACTGCCCTTTTAAGTCATTTGGCCTGTGTACAATGACTGATAGAGTTGGACTTTTGAGGTACAAAATCAACTGACCTCTGGGAACCAAAATGAAGTTTCCACTTGGGGTTCTTTCTATTCTCTGTCCACTCACAAGCCAAATTCCAAATGCCAAAATCAACCCTTTCATGGACTAAAGAGGCCATTGGACAAACTATGCCTTTTGTAGGCATTCTGTGGTACTGCCCTATCCTTTTAAAGCCACCAACATTCTTGAGGTGAGCCAAAAAATGTAATGGCACTGACCACAAATGCTGTTTTTAAAATATACTTGTATCCAAAAGAGATCCCCTTTCTCCACATCCTTGCCAACATCTGTTGTTGTCTGAGTTGTTAATGTTAGCCATTCTGACAAGTGTGAGGTGGTATCTCAGTGTGGTTTTGATTTGTATTTCCCTGATGATGAGTGATGTTGAACATTTTTTCATCTGTCAGTTGCCATCTGGATGTCTTTTTTGGAGAAGTATCTGTTCATGTCTTTAGCCCATTTCTTCACTGGATTATTTGTGTTTTGGGTGTTGAGTTTGATAAGTTCTTTATAGATTTTGGATACTAACTCTTTATCTGATATGTCATTTGCAAATATCTTCTCCCATTCTACAAATTTCCTTTTAGTTTTGTTGATTGTTTCTTTCACTATGCAGAAACTTCTTATCTTGATGAGGTCCCAAAAGTTCATTTTTGCTTTTGTTTCCCTTGCGTCTGGAGACGTGTTGAGTAAGAAGTTGTTGTGGCCAAGGTCAAAGAGGTTTTTGCCTGCTTTCTCCATGAGGATTTTGATGGCTTCCTATCTTACATCTAGGTCTTTCATCCATTTTGAGTTTATTTTTGTGTATGGTATAAGAAAGTGGTCCAGGTTCATTTTTCTGCATGTTGCTGTCCAGTTTTCCCAGCACCACTTGCTGAAGAAACTGTCTTTATTCGATTGGATATTCTTTCTTGCTTTGTCAAAGATTAGTTGGCCATACATTTGTGGGTCCATTTCTCGGTTTTCTGTTCTGTTGCATTGATCTGAGTGTCTGTTCTTGTGCCAGTACCATATTGTGCTGAAAATTACAGCTTTGTAATATAGCTTGAAGTCCGGGATTGTGATGCCTCCAGCTTCGGTTTTCTTTTTCAAGATTGCTTTGGCTATTTGGGGTTTTTCTGGTTCCATATAAATTTTAGGATTGTTTGTTCTAGTTCTATGAAGAATGGTAGTGTTATTTTTGCTAAGGATTGCATTGGATAGGCAGATTGATTTGGGTAGTACTAACATTTTAACAATGTTTGTTCTTCTAGTCCTGGAGCATGGAATATTTTTCCATTTTTTTCTGTCTTCTTCAATTTCTTTAATAAGCTTTCTATAGCAATGTTTATAGCAGTGCTATCGACAATATCCAAAGTATGGAAAGAGCCCAAATGTCCATCAACGGATGAATGGATAAAGAAGATGTGATATATATATATATATATATATATATATACTCCACAATGGAGTATTACTCGGCAATCTAAAAGGATGAAATCTTGCCATTTGCAACTATGTGGATGGAACTGAAGGGTATTATGCTAAGTGAAATTAGTCGGTCAGGGAAAGACAAATATCGTATGACTTCACTCATATGAGGAATTTAAGAAAGAAAACAGATAAACATAAGGGAAGAGAAGCAAAAATAATATAAAAACAGAGAGGAGAACAAAACATAAAAGACTCATAAATATAGAGAACAAACAGAGAGTTGCTGGAGGGGTTGTGGGAGGAGGGACTGTCTAAATGGGCAAGGGGCATTAAGGAATCTGCTGAAATCATTGTTGCACCAAATGCCAACTAACTTGGATGTAAATTAAACAATAAATAAATTGGAAAAAAAAATACATGTATCCAAGAGGTGAACACAAATTCTCCAGTCCCTTTTTTCCTTTGTTAGGTCAGTAGGCAGACTTGTACCAAGAATGAAGATCTAAGAGGAGTTAGTATGTTTGGGAGTGAGTCTGGGATTGGCAAGAATAACAGTGATTGTCTTGGTGGTCTGGCCAGGATGTGCTAAGCCCAGATAAGAGAAAGAGGAGTTTTCTTCATCACTGAAGAAAGCAGAAAAGGAGGACTTGTCAGCATTCAGGTGAACTCTGAGAGAAGATACTCCAAAGGAAGGAAGCAATCTAAAAGGAATTCTAAAGGAGTTGGGCCCAAAGTAAAGACTACTCTCAAAGGAAAATGTGGTGTTACAATTCTGCTGTAGTCTGCTCTGAATGAAAGTTTAGGGAACCTGCCTCTTTCCGATCATTGCAAATCTAGGAACATAGAGAATGTAATGGCCCTGGAAGTTGTTGAGGGGGGAATAGAGAAACTAAAGCCCAAGCAATCGGCTTTCCATTTCCCAGGAACTAAAAAGGTTTGGGTAGAATCTGTCCTGCTTTTTACCCTTCCTCCTTTGACATATGTTCTGACCCAGCCCATCTGAGGGTCACAGAGTCTTCCCCAATCCCTTGAAGGACTCAGACATTGAAACTCCAACAGAGGAAAATTGGGAGTATGTGCAAAATGAGCATCCTTAAAACCACAGGAAAGGTTTTCTCCAATGAAAGAACTCCATTCAACTTGTTCTCATTTGAGAAAATTAAGATATCCTAATAAAAGTTAAGAAAATGTAGCCGACTTATATAGGGGGAAAAAAGACTAAAAATTTGGAATTTATAGGAACAGCAATCCAGTTGTTACAGTAAATACTTTTAAAACTCTCCTTTATAGGGGTTCCTGGCTGACTCAGCCCTGGAACAGATAGCTCTTGATCTGAAAGTTGTGAGTTCAAGCTCCATGTTGGGCATGGAATCTACTTTTTAAAAAAGTATAAAAATATGCATTGCAAATAAAGAAAACTCTTTTTAAAAAATCCTCACTCTCCTTTATTTAACCTAGTAAGAAGAAAAAAATTGTCTGACTTAGGTTTCAATTGTTTTTGTTTTTCAAGCTCATGTTCTTATAACGTTTCAGGCTGAGTAGAGAGATCATAAAATCATAAAATCCTAGAGCTGAAAGAGACCTGGAAGATCACTTCTTCCTCTCTATTTTACAGCCAAGAAATCTCAAAAAGGAAAATGGCTAAAATGTAGGAAGCCAAAAAGTTGCAGGAGAAGCATAAATACAGATAATCCATAAGATGAAAATGAGACCAAACAAAATCTTGGGTTTATTATAGAAGTTACTACTGCACTTAACCATAGTTTCTTCACAGATTTTGATATATATTTATTGTCTCTATTTTTGTTGGTTAAGGAATGGATCAAAATTTTTCAAAATTATTTTTTGCTGCTATAATGGAAATCTACAAAAACGGGTAATAGACTATTTTGGGATCATTGTTCAGAAGTGAATTTATCTTAGAAATGGTTACCATGGAGATGAGCACACGTTGTATGACTCTACAGCTTGTGAGTTAGAAGTCATCTATGCTACTAAGACATAAATAGTCACACATACACATACATGCACACAAGCCCCTCTACTCATGCACAATGAAGTTATACTGTTCTTCTCCTTTTGTAAAATAATAATAAAACTCTATGCAGTGCTGATCTTTGATGGTGAAAGGACTGGCAAAACTCTATACATTTTAAAATGTATATTGTACAATGACATAAAAATCACTTTTTAAAAACATTGTAAAAGTAATCTGAATCAAGCTGAAACACTAATAACATACTTAACATGTAAAATAAATGATGAGAGCAGACTTCTTAGACATCACTCCTCCTTAAAGTAGAAATACAAAAATAAAAAAGTAAAATGGAATGCCTGGTTGGGTCAGTCTATAGAGCACATAACTCTTGACCTTGGGTCATGAGCTCAAGCCCTATGCTGGACATACAGCTTACTTAAAAAATAAATAATAAAATACATTAAAAAATAAGAAAGTAAAAAAAGTCCAGAGTAGATTACAGAACAGTTATTGAGTTATTTTCCCAAATAATTCAATAATATTAATACTAACATATTATTAATATTAATAGCAATTAGATATTAATAATAGTTTAATAATATTAGGGCAAGTTATCAGGCTAGTCTTTCTCTCCCTGCCTTTCTCTAGCTAGCTAGCTAGCTAGGTAATTTTTTTTCTTTGTTTCCTTTTATTTTTTTGCTTTTTCTTTTGCGTCAATAAATACAATTTTTAAGAAGCTTAAATTCCAAAGACATTGTCCAATTTCAGAGTATCACAAAGGTAAATATTCTGATTAAAGTTAATTTGTTTTTATTTATTTTAGTTATTTGTTTACTTTTCAATAATGGACATTTTCAAAATTTCAAACAAGAGGAGAAAGAATAGCAAAATTAACCCTCCTCCCATGTACCCATCACTCAGCTTCAATACTTATCAACATATAGATAATTCTGTTTGATTTATAACCTCCTTCCTCCATCATTTTAAATCAAATATAAAACATCATGGTAAAGATTTTTTTAAAAATTACACTAGCCAGTAAGAAAACTTTTTCCTCCATGGTTTGAATTTTTTATATTTTTCTTGGAAAAGTACTTCAATGGTTTCATTGTGTATAGGGTACAAAAGCAGATACTAAATTCAGTAGTGTACGAGTGTCTAGAACTAGATTAATAATACCTTTTTGAACATTCAAGCACTTAATATGCTGATGATTTACTTATGTAAAAAGAAATCATTTCTTATGCAGCATAGTTAATTTTTTTAGACTAATGCCTATGTGTTTAAAAGTATATTTAAAGAAAGCCACACACCTTGATTTGTTTTAGAGAAAGATAAGAAATGTAAAAAACAAAAACACAACAACATAAGAAATGTAAATTAAATAAATAAAACCAAAATGTATGTTTGCTTTTTTTCCAAGACAGCTACTTTAACATGTTTGATCAGCAGACAAATACTCTATACTTGTTACAAGAGTGTACAAAAAGAGCAACTATAGACGAGCACATCATCTTTCACAGTCTTTCCATAAAAATAAAAAAAAAAAAAACCAGTCATGCAAAGTTTCTCAACATTTGCTGCAATTTTTAAACTGAGGCAGCTTGTAGTTTTAGAGTTGGGATATATACTTCATTTGGAAAATTAACAAAATCTGAAACTGAGATCAGCAAAAAATCTAGCCATATAACCTTTATTCCCTGACTTTTACTTCACTACTCTTGAACTCTGCTTTCTAGAATTTCAGCACTGAAAGAGTTGTGAAATTTGCATTTTTCCCCTAAGTTCATCGATCCAATATGCCTTACTCTCCTCATGTTAAATACTTATTTATCACTGTATTTAAATCCAACTCTTTAAAATCTGAAGGCTTTCAATCTTGGTTTTGTTTTTTCTTTAAATCTAAGCATTAGGAATTGAAAGACAACTATCATCAAATGAGTGACCTCTCAAAGATCACAAAAAATCCTTTCACTCTACATAGTCTCATCTCAAATAGCTTTAAATAACCAGTTTTTTAAAAAACATGAAACATTTCACAAATGTGTATATCATCCATGCACAGGGACCATGCTAAGCTTATCTGTAGCATTCCAATTTTAGTATGTGTGCTGCCAGTGTGAGCACTTAAACAATTTGTGAAAAGAATGAGCACTTTCTTCTACATACTCAGCTCTAGTGATTCTAGCTTTTACTCGTCATTCTCATAGAATATTTATAGAGATACTTCCACATAAATATATAGTTCCTTAGGAGTATTTCCAGAGAAGCAAAAGTTACTAGGAACTGCTGACTCAATTGAGAGGATTGAAGATAAAAATAAAAGAAATGTTATATTGCATTGTACCAATTGGTCATCCAGCTGAATGTTGACACCAAGACACATTTTAAAAAAGTTTTAAAATTTAATTCCATTATAGTTAACATATGTTATATTTTTATATTAGTTTCAGGTGTACAATGAAGGGATTTAATAATTCTATACATTACTCAGTGTTCATCATGGTAAGTGTGCTCTCTAATCTCCTTCACCTATTCCACTCATGACACCAAGACATATTTTGAAGGAAAGCACTATGGCTTTCTAATTCATGCATCTAATATCCAGAAATACAGATGGTTTCCTTACTGGATTGGATCAGTTGGTGTATGACCTAGACATTTTCTAAACCTCTTGACTATTATTCTGTTGTTTGCTTATTCCAGTGCTTTAGACAACATTTTCAGATAATGTTACTACCCACTGTGTTCTTTTGGTTGACATGAAATTACTTTTATTTTTTAAAAAATTTTTAATGTTTTATTTATTTCTGAGAGAGAGAGATAGAGACAGAGACAGAGAGAGCAGGGAGGGTCAGAGAGAGAGGGAGATACAGAATCACAGAATCTGAAGCAGGCTCCAGGCTCTGGGCTAGCCATCAGCACAGAGCCCGACATGGGGTTCGAACCCATGAACCGTGTGATCATGACCTGAGCCGAAGATGGACGCTTAACCAACTGAGCCACCCAGGCGCCCCTAAAATTACTTCTTTTAAACTTCAAGATACACTCACTAGTATTTTTTAATATCCTAGGATTTACTAACTTAGTTAACATTATCCATATTATTCCTGATTTTTGAATAATTTGATCACAGTTTTCTTCTCCATTTCTATAATTTTAAATAAAAATATGTGTTTCATATATATAGTAGGCATAATCATATATATATAGTAGGTATAATCACACACACACATACACACACACACACACACACACACACACACACATATGTTTAGAAGAAGATAAATTCCTGGCAGGAAGTGTAGAGAACATTACTTGAGGATAACGCCATGGAAGGGGAGTTTTCTGTCATTGACAATCTAGTACTTTCTGAGCATGACCTACATCTGCCTTTGCTTCCAATCCATCAAATCTCTTCAACCCTCTAATTTGACAGCTGTCTCTACCACTCTGATGGAGTCATTCTATATAAAATTTCCAGTTGATCTCATTTATTATGTCAAATTACCTTTTGTTGTTTCTCTGTACCTTGGCCTCTCTGTAAGTTTTCATACCGTTAGACAACATTTTTATTTTAAACTCTATTTGACCTTTGATTACACAACCCATATTTTCTCCTGACCTTCATGACTTCTCCTTATTTGGTTTCTTTTCAGATTTCACTTGCCTTTCAGGCCTCCAAAATTTGTCCCCCAGGGCATTGTCCTTGACTGGGATTTCTCTAAACTGGATCTTTTGAGAAATTCATATTTTCTTAGTTTTTTAAAAAAACTTTTATGTTTTTATTTTATTTTTGAAAAAGAGAGAGACAGAGCATGATCAGAGCAGGGGCAGAGAGAGAGGGAGACACAGAATCTGAAGCAGGCTCTCGGCTCTGAGTTGTAAACACAGAACCCGATGCTGGACTCCAACTCACAGACCATGAGATCATGACCTGAGTTGAAGTCAGACGCTTAACTGACTGAGCCACCCAGGTGTCCCTCATATTTTCTTATTGACCATCACCTCTATGTGAATGGCCTCAATTCAACTTAGATGTCCCGGCTTTACTCACTCATTTGTCCATCTGTGAAAAAGTTATTGAATGCTTAAAATATGACAGGCACTAAATAAATTAATTGGATTCCTCAACACTCTATAAAACTCTAATTCATAACCTTCATAAGATGAATGTCCAAGTTTCCCTTGTTTTAACCTTTCATATCATGTTTGATGAACTTTTGTTCAATCTCTATATTCATTTTTTCAATATCTTTCATTTTTAAAAAGTGTCCTTTGAGCCATCAGTTCTTCTTATGGGCTTCAACGTAATCCAAGTTGTCTTGTTCCTTATATCTGGATTATTACTTTAGTTTTCTAATTGGTCCTCTGATTATTTTCTTTAGCCTTTATAATAATATATTTCTTATCATGTCACTTTTACTGTTCATAAACACTACAAGCCCAAACATTTCCACCTGATTTTTGAAGCTTATATAACCTAGACTCACTGTACTGTATAAATTTTATTCCCAACATATACCCTAATTTATAGCCAGGAAGTTTCCCTACAACATGAATTATTTTTTTACCTCTATATTTTTGTAAATACTGATTTCCCATTCTGTGATTTTTTTTTCCATTGATTTCTCCCTCCCAAATGGAACTGTAAGCTCTTGGAAATCAGGATCTATTTTTAGTTTTGAATTTTATCAATTCAATTTAAAATTTTTTAAACTGTTTATTTTTGAGAAAGACAAAGAGAGACAGAACATGAGTTGGGGAAGGGCAGAGAAAGGGAGAAGCAGAATCCAAAGCAAGCTTCAGGCTCTGAGCTGTCAGCACAGAGCCCAATGCGGGGCTTGAAGTCATGAACCATGAGATCATGACCTGAGTCGACCTGGACACCTGAGGGACTGAGCCACTCAAATGCCCCAAATTTTGTCAATTCTAAAGTGCACACTTTTTCATATTATTAACTTCTCTAAAGTCAAGATGCATCTTATAATCAATGTTGACATCTTAAACATTATAATTGTTTATTTGTTTTTAATGTTTATTTATTTATTTTGAGAGAGAGAGAGAGAAAATGAGTGAAGAGGGGAGGGTCAGAGAGAAAGAGGAAGAGAGAGAATCCCAAGGAATCCGATGCAGGATAGACCTTGCAAACTGTAAGATCATGACCTGTGCCCAAATCAAGAGTCAGACACTTAACTGACTGAGCCACTCAGGCACTCCACACACTGAATAGTTTAATTTGCATTATTATTCTCTCCTGATAGTACACAAAATAATGGTGTGTATTGTAATCAATAGTATGTTAACTGCAATCAAATACCTTTTTTTTTTTTTTACTTTTATAGCCCTGAAGAAGTAATAGGCTCATTGCAGATATGCCTTAAATGCTGTTCATTGATTTCTTTCCTACTTATATGGTTTTGAACCACAGAAGTGACTTCAATAAAGATAACCCTTATATCTAGCAGGCTACTAATTTCAAAAATTAAAATAAAAATAGTTTTTTTTGAGGGGAGACAGAAAAGATAAAGAATTAGACAAGTATGTGAACCTTTTTTTTAATAGTTTATTTATTTTTGAGACAGTGAGAAACAGAGCATGAGCGGGGAAGCGGCAGAGAGAAAGGGAAACACGGAATCCAAAACAGGCTCCAGACTCTGAGCTGCCAGCACAGAACCTGATGTGGGCTCGAACCAACGAACTGTGAGATCATGACCTGAGCCGGAGTCGGACGCTTAACTGACTGAGCCACCCAACTTTTATTTTTTAATGTATATTATAAAGAGTTGAATTCTAAGGTTCTAAATTATATCCTAAACTCTCTTTCTTCAGGTTTTGAAAAGATCTTACTTATTTTGGGCCATGTAAGATCCTTAACTTTAATTACAGACATGAAGATTGTATATCAAAGGAAATGTAGAAAGTTTCTACTTCTGTTTTTATTGCTTCTTTTTGTATTATCACTGTAGCCATGCATATATAAACAAAAAAGTTATGTAATCAAAATATTCCTGTAACATACTAATATAAGAGGCATTGTATTCATAAAAGAATTTTGCAAACTTGTTTTAATTAAACTACTACTTTTAAAGTTTATTTATTTATTTTGAGAGACAAAGAGAGTGAGTGGGGACAGGGGCAGAGAGAGGGAGAGAAAGAATCCCAAGCAGGATTCGCATTGTCATTGCAGAGCCTTATGCAGGGTTCAAATCCATGAACTGTGAGATCATGACCTAAGCTGAAACCAAGAGCTGATGTTCAACCAAGTGACCCACTCAGGCACCCCTAATTAAACTAAGTTTTTGAAAATATCTTTAAACAGTATGCACAAGGAACAGTGCCACAATCATGAGAGAAGCTTGGTTTTTCTCTGTATTTATTTCAGCCTATGTCTGCATATTCTCAATGAAGTGCAGAATTGAGCCCAAAATTGTAACGCAAACTAGATTTATTATTTAATCAATGTTTTCAGCCATGTAAGCCATATTTGAATTAAGATTTATATATCCCCATGATGATTTTATTATGTAGTACATCCAAATGTGTAATGTAATAGGCATTTGGATCCCACAGACCTGGGATCGAATTCTAATCCACTACTTATGAGGTCTTTGCATTTCAATTACTTTATCTAAAGGTGGGACTTTTGTGATGATTACAGGTAATACTTAGAAAATACCTAGTATAATAATCGGAAGGAAGAGGAAACAAAGAACTTTGTCCATTTTGGTACTTTGCTGTAGGTGGCCAGTTTGTTTCTCATAGGGAAATCTCACTCACCTGTTGTGTTGGCTCCTAAGGAACTGTGTGTAAGCAACTAATCAAGAGTTGAACTTCATGTAGCCTTGTTGGGACTATAGAAAAGGAATGAAGTCACAGGACTGCCCATTCAGTCTTGGGAAAATCTGGATGATTCTGCACAAGGAAAAATGACTTGAAAATGTATATATAGACACCTCTCTACCAATCCATCCTCAGTTGACTTGTTTAACAGACCTTCTCCAAAGCAGGGGTGCTTTGTTCTGGTCTCACCACCGATTTTCTCCTCACTTCAATTTTGGAATCAGCTTAAAGATTTTAGGTCCCTTTTTTTTTTTTAATGTTTATTTCTGAGAGAGAGAGACAGCGTGAGCAGGGGAGGGTCAGAGAGAGAGGGAGATACAGAATCTGAAACAGGCTCCAGGCTCTGAGCTGGCAGTCAGCACAGAGCTGGATACGGGGCTCAAACCCACAAACTGTGAGATCATGACCTGAGCTGAAGTCGGACGCTTAACTAACTGAGCAACCCAGGCGTCCCAAGTCCCTTTTGTATATAACCTTTATTCTTTTGCTTTTTAAAAAACTAATATTGTTTCATATTTTAAAAAAAAAAGAAAATACCTAGTACAGCACTTGGCATAAATACTCAAAATCAATTAGAAAAGAGAAACTATATGGGGGGGAATGGGAACATATTCCAGGGTGTATTCACTTCACACTTTCCCCTTTTGCTCAGCCCAGGGCCCTTAGCCCCTGTAAGGATGTGCCCTCTCTTTCAAGATAATTCCTCACTAATCATGTCCCAGGATAGGCAATGCTTCCTGCATGGATGGAATGCTGCCCCCTCCCTCTGTGTTGGATCTCATAACTTTTGTCCCTTCTTTCTCTTCTGCCAGCTCTCCAGGCCTGAGAGAGTGATGCTTCTCCCAATCCCTCTGCATCCAGACTAGCTACGTGAAAAGGAGGCTTGCCCTTAAAGGCCTTTTTGCAAAACCAGAAATTGAAATAGAACAAGCAGTAAAAATTGAGTCAAGAGACCTGGAATCACAAGTGATGTGCTATGAGACAAATGAGTTTACTTCTCTGGACCTTGGTTGTTCTGTAAAATGAAGGGTCGAGTTGGATAGAGTCAGTGAATACGAACAGTGTCTTAGTGTCCAATGCTACTGCAGGCATGTTAATATTACAGAATTACCATCAGAGACTGGAGCTATCAAGGTATAGCCAATGATTCTACCCATCCTCTGTAGAATGATGTGGTGTAAAGAATATGGGCTTTTGAGTAAGATGGAACTGTGTTCATCCTTATTAGAATCTAACAACAACAACTACAACAACAAACCCAAACTCTGTGACCAAAGGCAAGGTCCTTAAGTTCTCAATTTAATGTTCTTCTCTTTAAAAATGTAGTAGATATTACCTACCTCACTGAGTTGTCATGAGGATTGAATCAGATATTGTTCAGAAAGTGCTGGGACACAGCATTTGTTCCTGCTAAGCAGGCCTTTAAATCCAATAGTAGTGCTGTCTTCATCTTAATCTACATGATCGGTACCATGTAACAGTAGATCACATTGTCCTCCTGGAAACACTTTATTTGTACTTTCTGACTTTTCTCTCTTTTTTCCCCTCCTATCTTCTGGACCTCTCCTTCTTAATCTTCTTTGCTGGATCCTCCTCCTCTTCCTGACCCCTGAATGAGGAGTGAGGCTTCTTTGTCACTCTTCCCTACTAGAACATACTTAGTCTTGTGGCTTTAAAAGGTGTCTTTAAGCTGATTACTCCAAAATGTACACGTCTGGCAGAGTTCATTTCTATGAAGTCCAGATTCATATGTGCAGCTGTCCAGTTGACATATCTACTTGGTTGATTTGTAGGCATATTAAGTTTAACATGCCCCCAACTGCACTTTTCATCTCCACATCATCCTTTTCTCGGTAAATGGGAAATCTACTCTTAGTTGCTTAGGCAACTAAAAAAATCCTTGTAGTTATCCTAATCTCCTCCACATTAATCTGGTCATAAATCCTCTAGGTTTGGTTTTCATATATATCTAGAACCTGACTGTTACTTCTCTCTCTGCTGTCATTCTAGCCCAAGTAACCATGTGGACCATTCTTCTCCCATGTGGACCGTTGCAGTAGTCTCCCAACACATCTCCCTGCTGCCATGTTACTCCCTCTCCTCAAAGATGCTAGGAAGATCCTTCTGCAGTATAAGCATAATATGTCACTTGCCTGGAAGCAGGCTGGGGTGGAGTTCCAGCATGTAGGACTTTTTTAAAGGACTATTTTTGGTATCAACACTTGTGGAAGTGAAGGGAAGGATCAGGATTAGAAAGACAGAGAAGTAAAAAGGTTATGCATGCCCAATGACAGTCTTGGCCAACTACACGTTGGCCTGTAGAGCTACGGTGCCTTTCAGAGTTGTTTCAAATTGGGCTAAGTTGCCAGGCCTTTGTGCTCCCTCATCATGGATGAGGATATGCTCTATTCTGTGAAAGGCACAGCTGAAGGCAAGAAGGCTCTCTGCAGTTGAGGCAGTCCCTGAAGGGATTGTTGACTCTTAGCCAAAAGCACACTCAGACCACAGGCATTCACTGAAGGGGGATCCAGGCAGCACAATATAGGATCTACCATTTCTCTACCTATTTCCCTCCAGTGGCTTCCTATCTTACTCAGAATAAAAACTAAACTCTTTTTTAAAAATTTAATTTAATTTATTTATTTATCTTAAATAGTTTATTGTCAAGTTGGTTTCCATATAACACTGAGTGCTCATCCCCACAAGTGCCCTCTTCTATGCCCATCACCCCCCTTCCCCTCTCCCCCACCCCCATCAGTCCTCAGTTTGTTCTCAGCATTCAAGTCTCTCATGGTTTGCCCCCCTCCCTCTCCCCCACTATTTCCCCCCTTCTTCTCCCCCATGATCCTCCATTAAGTTCCTCCTAATCCACCTATATGTGCAAACATATGGTATCTGTCCTTCTGTGCCTGACTTATTTTGCTCAGCATAACACCCTCAAGGTCCATCCATGTTGCTATGCATGGCCAGATTTCATTCTTTCTCATTGCCATGTAGTATTCCATTGTATAGATGAACCACATCTTGATCCATTCGTCCATTGATGGACACTTAGGCTCTTTCCATGTTTTGGCTATTGTTGAGAGTGCTGCTATAAACATTGGGGTACATGTGTCCCTATGCATCAGCACTCCTGTATCCCTTGGGTAAATTCTGAGCAGTGCTATTGCTGGGTCATAGAGGAGTTCTATTGTTAATTTTTTGAGGAACCTCCACACTGTTTTCCAGAGGGGCTGCACCAGTTTACATTCCCAACAGTGCAAGAGGGTGTCTGTTTCTCCACATCTTTGCCAGCATCTAGAGTCTCCTGATTTGTTCATTTTAGCCACTCTGACCAGTGTGAGGTGGTATCTCAGTGTGAAAAAAAACCAAAGTCTTTATCATTTTTACCTTGACCTCATCTCTTACCACTCTTCCCTTCATTCAGCCCCCAAAGCCACAGTATCCACCTGTAAGTTTCTTGAACATCTCCATCTCCTTCCTCCTACCAGTACACTTCTGTCTCAGCACTTTCTGTTTCTTCCATCTGCAAAGCTCATCTCCCAGATGGCTGGCAGGGGCTGGCTCTTGAACTTTATTCAAGTCTCTGCTCAAATTTCAATTTATCAGAGGGGTCTTCTTTATCAACCCATAGCAAATAGCACATTGCTCTTTTACTCTGTTCCCTTATTTTATTTAATTTTTCCTTCTGGCACTTAAATCATGATCTAACATGGTTATATATTTATTTATTGTCTGTCCATCTGCTCCCTCCCCTTGGATATAAGTTCCATGAAAGAGGGAGCTTTTTTTATGCATTGCTATATCCTCTGTGAGTGTGGCAGTGCCTGGCACATAGCAGATACTCAATAAATATTTGTTAATTATAATTTCAGGGGAGCCGGACACTGTTCCAAAGAAAATAAGAGCTCACACATTGGACTAAAACAAACCTAGGTTTTACTTGTAGTTATAAACATAGGGGCTGTGAAGTGTAGGATATGTTATTTGCTCTCTCTGAATCTGAGTTTGCTTAGTTGTAAATGTAGATGATTTTAATATTCATAATAGGCTTGTGGTGAGATCAAAGGGATAATGTGTGTAAAGCATCATTAAGCACCTGATAGATAACAGTGAGAATCTAAAAACTGGTTGCAAGCACAGTTCCTAACAAGTAGGAAGTGCTCAAGCGTTGATAGTTCTTTTTATCATTGTATGATAAACATATGGAATAATGTGTGGTTAGAGCTGATTTTAATGAACCTGTGATTGTTTAAATGGTGCAAATCATTTTTTTTTAGTTCTTCATTTTAGGGTGACTTGTAGATAGTCTGAGCTTATAGCTCACTCTTCAACAGGGAGAAATTTGGTTTATTTTAATTCTACATCAGAAAAATTCAAAACAACAAAGTTTGACATGTAGCGTTGGAGAAATTTTTATTAAGTGCAACTCTTTACTTTTACATGTGTAAATACATTGTGTGTAAGTCCACTTAAAATTGCATTTTATTCTAAGTGGGATAAGGAAAATCCCTATTTAAATTATTCTTGTGATTCCTTTGCAAAACAAACCATCCTTTTGTAAGCCAAATCACCATTTCACAACTGATCTGTAAATTTATGTTTGCATACCCATTTTTCTGAAACTATGAATGGAAGACTTGGAGAAATGCTTTACAAAGAATGTATATTCATTGCATAAAGGATTCTACTGATGGTGAAAACAGAAAAAACTGGAAAACATGCCTTAAGTTCCTCTCAACAACAGTTCTTATGCAGCAAACATTCTTCTTAGCAGTGATAGCGTAAAATGTGCAAGACACAAATGAAAAATTATTTTTGACATCCAGGCATACCAGAGAAGCTCTGCAGAGTAGAACTGTTTGCACCATGATTTCGCTCCTGCGCTAAAACAGGAGCGATACCCACATCAGCCCTTTTTGTTCACCGTCACTACCCCAAGTGACACCAATCGAACACAGCAGGAAAATCATTGCCTTCAAATAGCGAGGAAGTTATCAGTCGTCTCTCAAACTAAGTCTATTTTACCATTTTGCGTGAATAATAAAGCTAGAGTTAATAAGCAACTGTAGGAAACCTTCTCTGCCGATTCCTTGAGTGACCCAATAAAAGTAATGCAGATTTCGGCTGACCGGAAGAACAAACAGCATCCAATCGGGGCGCGTTTCTCAATGGCCAATCAAACTTCACCTTACTTGCTGGTGCTAGGAGAAACAGACCTGAAGGTCTTTGTCTGCGGTGTGAGTGCTGTCACCTGGAGAGGATTGCACACCTGCGGCTCTATTTTTTATCTGAGCACGGAGAGACGGGCAGTTAGGCCTTTAGCACTGTTGGCTAGGTTTGCTTGTATTGTTTCTAGCCACTGCCCATGTAATGCACTCCCTTAACCAGGAAATTAAAGCGTTCTCCCGGAATAATCTCAGGAAGCAATGTACAAGGGTGACAACGGTAACTGGAAAGAAAATTATAGAAACATGGAAAGATGCCAGAATTCATGTTGTGGAAGAAGTAGAGCCGAGCAGTGGGGGTAGTTGTGGTTATGTGCAGGACCTTAGCTTGGACCTGCATGTTGGTGTTATCAAGCCATGGTTGCTCCTGGGTGAGTATATCGATTTGCCACTAACTCGTTGATTCTTCTTAGCCGTATTACTTTCTCATTCCCCTCCGCCCCCAAATATGTAATACTCTCTTCTATCAGCTATCCTGCCGAAAAGTTGAAATGTTTCCTTTTTAAGATTTGGAACATCCATTAGCCGGTCAGTGAGGTTTCTGCACCACAATCCATCCACAAGAAACATAGATTCTGGTAGCACAGAGGACCTGGTATTTGGATTTTAGAAAAGCTTTCATCCGGTTTTTTTTACTTATCTGGAGGGTTGCATACTAATGTTGTACTTTCTTGGATTATTAAGGAACATAGCCTTAAAAATCATCAAATTAAAAAGAATGCTTTTATTAGGTAAAACTACAAGTGTCAAAGTTAAGGTTATAGAGAAGTTAATACTTGAAATAGCCAAGTGATTGTCTTTTGGAATGTATGGCTCCTGTAGCCATATCTGTCTATGTGTCTGTTTTTGGAGTGTTACCGTGAAATTGTGTTTTTATTTTATAGCTTTGAGTCTGATAGTTTTATGATTTCTTGTATTATGGAGAATATTGTTTCCCTATACAAAGTATGGTCCACAAATAGCAAATGAAGCACAGCTATGAAAACACAAACTTGTTAGCTTGGAAGGATATGGTATGGTATTCTTTAAAAAAAATTATTTGTGTGTTCAAGTAGGTTTGAATAATTTTTCATTTATGAATACAGAAATTATGACTTGAAAAGATTAATGATTTCCCAATATTTATGCAGCCAAGCCATTCTTGAGTAGAAAGAATACTGAACTGGGAGTCAGAAATGTACCTGAAGTGCACAGAACATCTCCTTTAAAAATCTCTCAGACTTAGGGATAATCAGCTCTGTTTTACAGATGGGAACTGGATTTAACAATGGTTAAGTAACTTGCACAAGGTAAGACACCTAGTAAATATCAGAGTTGGGCATCAAGCTCAAGTCTCATCCACTCCGGCTCTCCACTGTCATGTAGACTGCCCTGGAGAGTCCAGGTCTACAGTCTGCTCTACCTCTTAATAGATGAACTAGCACAAGTCATTTATTCTCTCTGGTCTTCCAAGAAACCATCTGTAAAACTGAAGTAAAGGTGTCTCTTTCTCTCATAGGTCTGCCCTGAGGTTGTGACAAGTTTTTGAAACAAACTATTTGCAGTATACATATGATTCCTTATTGTGTTATGTATTACATGGATTGCTGCATGAGCTATCTTTAACTTCAAATACATATCTCCAACTAATTTCTGAAGCCCAGTGAAAAATTAAGGGATCATTTAGCAAGTCTGAAAGGTTCACTCAGGACTTGCACACCATGTCTAGGAAAGAAAATATGCTCAGGTATATTTTTCAGTTATTTGGCTTCCATCGTAGTACCAGTGGTTTAAAATATCTATGGTAGAATTGGGGCGCCCGGGTGGCTTAGTCGGTTAAGCGTCTGACTTTCGCTTAGGTCACGATCTCACGGTTCGTGGGTTCAAGCCCCGCGTCGGGCTCTGTGCTGACTGCCAGCTCAGAGCCTGGAGCCTGTTTCCGTCTGTGACTCCCTCTCTCTCTGACCCTCCCCTGCTCACGCTGTCTCTCTCTCTCTCCTAGAAATAAATAAAAACATTAAAAAAAAGAAAAAAATTCAAAATATCCATGGTAGAATTTAAAAATATTTCACTCTCAAACTTTGCTTGTGATTTTTTTTTTTAATCTAGACTTATCCAAAGTGAGTTGATCAAGGTAGTGTTCTCAGATTGCCATTGGAACTCTTCCCACAATCCTGGGAGAGTTCTGGGAGATACTTCTGAAACTAGTCCTAATATGGTCTCCTCTCTGGACCAGGAAATGGGATATTTTTATCAGGTACAACCACCTTTCCTGTGAGAGGCAGATGGACCTTTTTGGGCCTAGCAACAAGTGCCTTATTCCTGAGGGACCCATGGATGATTACACCTTAAGTTCTTCCACATGAATGATGCAGGGGTTGTGTCTGATCAGACTAGGTTTCTCTCGACATGGGGTTTGGTTCTATGTTGCTTCAAAGAGCTTCCTTTATCTCTTCAAAGCATCATAACTCCTACACAGCAGTATATGAAATTAACTTTTTGTTGTTGTTGTTGGGGAATAAAGAAATGAAGCTGTAATCTTTTTCAGTTAGCTCATCAATTCAAATCAGCTTCTGCATTTCAAAAATCTTACATAGGCTCTTGAACTATCTAACAGGTTGACAAAAAGATCTTTCTGAGCATTTTTGTCCTAGGCTTTGCAAATTGTATTTTCACAACAAAATCACTAGGACTTTTCTTAAAACCAACTTAATTTGTAAAAGTAGAAAATTCCATTTCTCTTGGGTAGTTAAAAGATACACATATTATTTGTTGTATACATTCTGTTAAGAAGTCCCAACCCTTCTCTTCAATTCTCGGTGAAAATCTTGGGGTCCTTTACAAGGTTATGGAAATTTCTGATATTTAGGAAGCCCAATATTCTTCAGAGGTGGATAATACATTAAATTTTCATAGCTCTTTATTTGTACAGTTCTTCCACGAATATTACGTTATCTTGTCCGCATAGTAATTTATGCTCCTTGTTTCTATTCATTTATGAATGTTCACTCCTACAACTTTACTTAAATAAAACATTTCTCTTTTGAATATAATTTATTTCCCATTTTAATAATAATGCTTTTTCTTTTGGTTGGTTTTTGTGAAGATGAAAATAGTGATTTATAAATTAAGACATACTACATCAGAATTTATGCAGTATTTAGTATTTTCATTAAAAGAGTATCTTAACAGAAATAGGATTCTGGAGATCTTAAATAGGTATTTTTTATGATACATATATTATGATTGCAAAGCATTAAACTTGTTAGAAGTCCCACCTCCAACAAAATGTAATATATATTCTTTCTAAACTAGTTATCTCATCTTTATATTTCCATACTAATCCTTGGCCAAATAATGAATGTTAGTGGCTTGTATCAATGTAAAATAACAGTAAATTGTTATTGGCCCTCTTTGTTGTTTTCTTATTCAACTTTTTAATTATTTTCAAAACTATCCTATAATAAAATTGACTTGGTATTCAGTGCTGTGAGGTTTTCTTTTTCCACCTCTGTGAGTTTTAACATAATTATGATTCATGTAGCCACTGTTAAAATCAGAAAATTCTTAAAATTTATATTTGTTTTTAAATATCAATTAACATAGTGTATAAAAGGATAATATTCTACTTTTTCAAAACAAAGGTTTAAGTAACATATTGTAATAATATATGATTTACAGTGTTTACTTCTTTAATAATGTGTTTTACCAATAAGTGTTTACCACAGGGCTGTAACACAAAGCAACCACTTAATACTAGAGAAAAGCTGATGTTTATATCTAGAATTTAGAGAGAATTAACTTGGACTGTAATACTACTAAGTATTAAATGAAACACACAAGTCAATTACCTGAATTCCATTTATGCTAACTAAAATTGTTTCCCCACACTACTAACACTCATATAATATTCTTATTGTTTGAAAGGCAGAGCATAGAAGTTGTGTTTTTTTTGGCTTCAAGAAAACTAAATTTGTTTCAATATAGTTCATATTCTGGAAGGGCCTTTCAAAATTGTAGCTAATTCTGAAATATAATCAACCTGTTCTGTTTGATGTATGTTTGTTCAGTGTGAAATGATATAAGTATCCAGCTTTGATAAATATAGTAATGATGGTTTAGGGTTCACAGAAAGAATTTTATTTATTCGTGTTTCCTTTGTTTTTGTTTTTTTTTTGTTGTTGTTTTTTGCTATTTTAAGAAATAGGTAGAGTAGAATTAATTATTATTTAAAAGATGATATGTATTTATTTGAAGCCATTTTTCCCCTGGAGATGGTTAGGACTTCCTGGAGAAAACTGAGAAATTATTTTTTAAATTATGAATTAATTATAAATTTGTTAATTTAATTCAAATGTATAGAAAAGGATAGACAATAATATAACAGCTGCATATCCACCATCCAGCTTTAACAGATACTAATATTTTAATAGGCTAATTTTTAAGTATACAGTTAAATACAGGCTCAGTAAGCCTATATTTTCTTGTTACTTGGGGGATATTGTCCAACCAGTGGATTTGCTGACTTTTCAGCTACCTAAAATCATATAACAGAAGCTGGCAGATTCCCCAGATAGGTAAGGTAATAAAAATATTGTTTATGGAAATGGATCCCAATTTAGAAAAGTAAAATACTTGAAATCTTTAAATAAGAAATGCCCTATAGTTTTCAGTTGTGTAACTCACGTTATTTTGACTAATAATCTCCTGTTTGAACTTGCTTATTAGCTAGAGTCATTTTCCAAGTTTGGTAGATATGGAGAGCCAGCTTTGACAGGAAGAAACTGTAAAAGGGGATAGACCTTTTGGTGCATGGAATGTGGGGTAGAATCTATAAACCCAACAGTGTGGCTCTAAGCTGTTGGATATTCCCAAACCAAAGTCATTTTGTGGATGTTTTATTTAAATCTTTTCTCAAGTTACAAAAGAAATAGATATTGGGGTGCCTCAGTGGCTCAAGTTGGTTAAGCATCTAACTCTTGATTTTGGTTTAGGTAATGATCTCAAGGTTCTTGGGTTTGAGCCCCATGTTGGGCCCTGCTCCAACAGCACAGAGCCTGCTTGGGATTCTCTCTGCCCCTCCCCTACTCTCTCTGACTCTCAAAAATAAATAAGTAAGCATTAAATTTTCTTTAAAGAAATAGATATGTACTGTAAAAATACAAATGAGCATAAGGAAAAAAATCACCTGTAATCCCACTATCAACATTTTGTTATATTTCCTTCCTGTTCATTTTTAGTCATAAAAATATTTTTTATTTTCACAGAAATGGATGATGGTGTTTTGTAATGTAATATTATTATCACCTAATATATCGAGAATATATTTCCATGCCATAAATATTTTTCTACATTCTCGTTTGTTTGTTTGTTCATTTTAAGTAAACTCTTCCCCCAGCGTGGGGCTCAAGCTCATAACTGCAAGATCAGGAGTTACATGCTATACCAACTGAGCCAGCCAGGCGCCTGAGCATTTTCATTTTAATGGCTGTATGTATTTCACTACATATTAGTACCATATTTTATTTAAGCCAACCCCTATTATTAGGCTTTTGGTTGTTTTTTATTTGTTTTTGGGTTTTGTTTTTTTTTGTATAATGCAATACTACAATGAACATCCTGATGGCTAACCTTTGCAACAACCAGGACTTTCAAGAAATTGTTGGAAGTGAGATTTCAGAGTACAAGATATATACAAGATGAATACTTTTTAATGAATATTTCCAAATTGTCTTTTAGAAAGCTGGATTGAGATCCTCCCAAGTTGCATTTTTTATTTTATTTATATATTTTTTATCTTAGAAAGAGACAGCGTGTGTGTGAGTGTGAGCCAGGGAAAGTGACAGAGGAAGAGAGAGAGAGAGAGAATATTTTATTTATTTATTTATTTTTAATAATGTTTCTTTTTGAGAGAGAGCTTAAGTGGGGAAGGGACAGAGAGAGAGAGAGAGACAGAGTACCCAAAGCAGGCTCTGTGTTGACAGCAGCAAGCCTGATAAGGGGCTCGAACTCAAGAAACACGAGACCATGACCCGAGCTGAAGTCAGAGGCTCAACCGACTGAGAACCCAGATGCCCCATTTTTATTTTTTAAAATTCTGATTGATTGATTCATTGATTGATTGATGAGAGAGAGAATGGGAATCTTAGGCACGCTCCACGCTGAGCACAGAACCTGATGCAGGGCTCAATCCCACAGTCCTGGGATCATGATCTGAGTCAAAATCAAGAGTCAGACAGGGGTGCCTGGGTGGAACAGTTGGTTGAGTGTCCGACGTTGGCTCAGGTCGTGATCTCACAGCCCATGGGTGGGAGCCCCTCATTGGGCTCTGTGCTGACAGCTCAGAGCCTGGAGCCTGCTTTAGGTTCTACATCTCCTTCTTTCTCTGACCCTCCTCTACTCGCACTCTATCTCTCTTTCTTTCAAAAGTAAATAAACATTAAGAAAATTAAAAAAAAAAAAGAGTCAGACATTCAACTAACTAAGCCACCCAGGTGTCCCCTGAATTGTATTTTTTTAAAATAAATGAATAACTAAAGAATTCCTGCAAAAATTATATTAAAAGTCAGGATGATTATTTTTATGTTCAAGGTTATATGATTTATTTCTTATAGGGTCACAAGATGCTGCTCATGATCTGGATACTCTGAAAAAGAACAAGGTAAAAAAAAATCCTTCAGGTCCGGCACCATGTATAGGAAGTATTTAAATTGTTATGTTTATTTTAATTAAAAAAATTTTTTTGAAATACATATATTTTTTAATTTTTAAAATTATTATTTTTAAAAATTTACATCCAAGTTAGCATACAGTGCAACAGTGATTTCAGTAGATCCCTTAATGCCCTTACCCATTTAGCCCATCCCCCTCCCACAACCCTTCCAGCAACCCTCTGCTTATTTTCTATATTTAAGAGTCTCTTATGTTTTGTCCACTCCCTGTTTTCATATTATTTTTGCTTCCCTTCCCTTATGGTCATCTGTTGTTGACTGAGTTGTTAATGTCAGCCATTCTGGCAGGTGTGAAGTGGTATCTTATGGTGGTTTTGATCTGTATTTCCCTAATGATGAGTGATGTTGAGCATTTTTTCATGTGTCAGTTGGCCATCTGGATGTCTTCTTTGGACACGTGTCTATTCATGTCTTTTGTCCATTTCTTCACTGGATTATTTGTTTTTTGGGTGTTGAGTTTGATAAGTTCTTTACACATTTTGGATAATAAACCCTTATCTAATATGTTGTTTGCAAATATCTTCTCCCATTCTGTCGGTTGCCTTTTAGTTTTGCTGATTGTTTCCTTTGCTGTGCAGAAGTTTTTTTTTATCTTCATGAGGTCCCAATAGTTCATTTTTGCTTTTGTTTCTCTTGTCTCTGGAGACGTGCTGAGTAAGAAGTTGCTGTGGCCAAAGTCATTGAGGTTTTTTTGCCTGCTTTCTCTAGTATTTTTTAATTTTTTTTTAAATTAATGTTTTTTATTTATTTTTGAGAAAGAAAGAGAAAGACAGAGTGGAAGCAGGAGAGGCGCAGAGAGAGAGGAGACACAGGATTTGAAGCAGACTCCAGGCTGTGAACTTTCAGCACAGAGCCTGATATGGGGCTCTAAGTTAAGAACTGCGAGATCGTGACCTGAGCTAAAGTTGGACACTTAACTAGCTGAGCCAACCAGGCGCCCGTCTCCTCTAGGATTTTGATGGCTACCTGTCTTACATTTAGGTCTTTCATCCATTTTGAGTTTATTTTTACGCATGGTGTAAGAAAGTGGTCCAGGTTCATTTTTCTGCATGTTGCTGGTCCAGTTTTCCCAGCACCATTTGCTGAAGATACTGTCTTTATTTCATTGGATATTCTTTCCTGCTTTGTCAAATATTAGTTGGCCATATGTTTCTGGGTCCTCTATTCTGTTTCATTGATCTTCGTGTCTGTTTTTGTACCAGTGCCATACTGTCTTGATGTTTACAGCTTTTGTAATACAGCTTAAGTCCAAGACTGTGATGCCTCTATCTTTGTTTTGTTTTGTTTTTTCCAAGATTGCTTTGCTATTTGGGGTCTTTTCTGGTTGCATACAAATTTTAGGATTGTTTGTTCTAGCTGTCAAGGATGCTGGTGTTATTTTGATAGGGATTGCATAATTGTTATATTTATTTAGCAAACTGTCCATTTCAGAATTTAATTGGTAACATTTTTGGCTGCCATTTAATAAAGTTGCAAAAATTATTGTACCTAATTAAAATATATGGATTTATGAAATTCATCTTTCCAATTTTATATTCTCTGTCTCCCATAATGGATCTTCATGAACCCGACTTTGAGGGGTGTTTTCTTGCCTCTGCTTATGTACTTCCTTTGTGTGGGATAGACTTTCCTCGCTTCTCTTCTTGTCCAAGACCTGTACATGCTTGAGTCCCAACTCAAATACTACTTCTTTCCCATCTTCCCCCACCTTTCCCACACAACTGATGTGATTTACTATTTATTTCAGTATTTACTAAAAAAATTCAGCCATCTATTTTGTCCAGCAATGTCTCAGCATCATAGAATTGCTGTGCTTTGTTCACACGAAGCTTCAGGAGCAGAGGGGCGGGCGGGGGGAACAACAAATAAGCACCTTCAGCAGCGTGTGAGATGATGCCCTTCACCGATGTTTGGATTGCGCTGGGCTGGGGATTTTAAGGTCAGGGAAACTTCCTGAAAGAAGTGATACTGAACTTTGCTCTGGATGGGTGGGGAGGGAGCAGACAGAAAAGTGTTCAGACAGGAGAAATGGTTTGTGTGCAGCCCCAGAAGAGAAAGGCTGATGCTTTCAGAGGCGGAAAAAAAGTTCAGTAACCTGGGAATAGAGAGTGACAAAGAAAGACACCAAGAAACAAGGCCAGGGATGTAAGCATGAATCAGATCACAAAAGTCCATGAAAGCCCGGGTAAACTGTTCGGACTTTATCCAGAAGTATGTGAAAGTCTTTACCCAGGGAAGTAAGAGGATCAAATTTGCAGTTTAGAAAGATGGCTTGTTAGAGGCCATGTGGAAAAGAAAACAGAGTGTTGCATAAACTAGAGTATTTAGGAGGCAGTTGCAATAACAGTTATAATAATAACTGGCTGACAATAAGACATAATAGCCTGGAATTGCAAAAGGATATGAGAATTGCTGTATTTCCTAATAGCATCCATCTTAGATTAATATTTTAACATAAGTAGGACAAGTTTCAAAGTCTTGTTTACACTCATAAATTAATACTTCTCAGAGAAAAAATGAAAACTAGAAAAAGTGATAAAATTTGCTCATTGGCAAGTGTTTCATTATCTATCCCCTCTTATGATACACTGGTTCAAATTCACTTTCATCCTGGTGATGTGAACCAAGCAGCTGTTTAAAAGATCTTCCTGAGGTAAACTGACCAGCTGGATAGAGGGTTTATTGAAACATTTAGTGATTCTACAAAACACAATTATTGATTTAAATGTGTGGCACATTTCAAAGGCATATTCTAAGACTTAAGTGCTATAATTAATAGAAATTCTCTTGAAGATCATTTCAGAAATTTCATTAGGAATTTCATTTTAATGTTTAGATATAGTAATAATAGTTGCTTTATTAATAAGGTATCAGAGTGCCAGGTGTGTGTCCAATAAAGTACTATGGAAGATAGAAAACTATGTCATATAATGTTCCATGTTACTTATTGTTGTATTGTTTATAACAGCAAATCATTGAAAACAACTCATGTTCATTGATAGAGAACTGGTTAAATAATAGTACACTCACACCATATAATACTATATAGCTATAAAAAAGAACACCAAAGAAAGGGGGGGGTGTCTGTTTTTTTAATATAAAAAATCTCGAGGACATATTTATTTTTAATTTAATTAATTAATTAATTAATTGATTTTTAAATTTACATCCAAGTTAGCATATAGTACAATAATGATTTCAGGAGTATAATCCAGTGATTCATCCCCTGTGTGTAACACCCAGCGCTCAACACAACAAGTGTCTTGTTTAGTCCATCTCCCCACCTACAACCCTTCCTGCAACCCTCAGTTTATTCTCTGTATTTAAGAGTTTCTTATGTTTTGTTCCCCTCTCTGTTTTTATATTATTTTTGCTTCCCTTCCCTTATGTTGATCTGTTTTGGATCTTTTTTTTTTTTTAATTTTTTTTTTTTATTTTATTTATTTATTTCTAGGAGAGAGAAACAGCGTGAGCAGGGGAGGGTCAGAGAGAGAGGGAGGCACAGAATCTGAAACAGGCTCCAGGCTCTGAGCTGGCAGTCAGCACAGAGCCCGACGCGGGGCTCGAACCCACGAACCGTGAGATCACGACCTAAGCGACAGTCGGACGCTTAACCGACTAAGCCACCCAGGCGCCCCGATCTGTTTTGGATCTTAAATTCCACATATGAGTGAAGTCATATAATGTTTGTCTTTCTCTGACTGGAGAATTTCGCTTAGCATAATACTCTTTAGCTCCATCCATGTAGTTGCAAAGGCAAGATTTCATTCTTTTTGATTGCTGAGTAATACTCCATTGTGTACACACACACACCCACACACACACACACCCACACACACACACACACACACACACACACACACACACACACCTTCTTTATCCATTCATCAGTGGATGGACATTTGAGCTCTTTTCATACTTTGGCTATTGTAGATAGCGCTGCTATAAACACTGGGGTGCATGTGCCCCTTTGGGTACATATATCCTTTGGGTAAATACCTAGTAGTGCAATTGCTGGGTCATAGGATGGTTATATTTTTAATTTTTTGAGGAACCATACTGTTTTCCAGAGTGGCTGCACCAGTTTGCATTCCCATCAGCAGTCTAGCACATATTTAAATGAGAGGAGAACCCAAGGTGTTGTCTTTGTATAAGAAAGGGAATCAAATTATTTGACTAAAGATGCCTAAAGAATATACAGGAAGCCATCAAAGGTGGTTACCATTAGGGTGGGAGATAACGGAGTAGATAAGGGCAGGGTGAAAGCAAAACTTCTTAATGTTTCTTTTTTAAAATGTTCTGATTTTGAAGCAGTTCACAATATATAAGTTCATTAATATTAGAAATAAAATGTCTGTATGTGAGGATTAAGTGAGATAACTTGTATGCCTAGCATACATTTAAGTTCGCAATAAAGTGTCTTTTCTTATCCCTATTACAAAGGGCATCACAAGGGAAACCATTGTTAGGACCTCCATATCTACATTTTGGAAGTATGCTTAATTACTAGAAAGGATTTTAGGCTGGGTACCCATCACCACTACCACCTGTAATTCAGTACAGTTCTTTTCCATCAGGACCAATCAGTACATATGTAAATTCTTTCAGCACGTTTTCCCAAGATTCTTATTTGGTTTTCTCCATAATCCTATGAAGATACATAGGTAATAAGATATATATATCTTATATAACATACGTATATATATGTCTATGTATACACACACACACACACACACAAATACATCTATACATAAAAGACCTCATTTCATTCCAGGTCCTTTGGGACTGTAGGATATAATGGTAAAGACAAGACAGACACATCAATAATGTAAAACATTGGAAGATACTATGCAATTAAGGGCAGAATCATACAATCCTGGTCAGAAGTACACTGGCAATGAGTGACTTGACATAGATAAGACTTCACTGGGGAAAGGAGAAGGACATTTCAGACTTTATCTTCTAAAAATGTTCTTACCTTTCTAGTTTCTCCCATATCATCTCTATTTAAGAATCTCTCTTGAGTAGACATTTGAGGTTTTTTTCTATTGTCTTTCTTCTACAAGGCAGTTAGGTTAGTAAATGAATGGCCTATGGCTCTGTCTTCATGGGCCTAGCTCCCAGAATGTCTTAATCAATGCTCTTTAGGTTGGGAAGCAAATAAAGAGAATGTATGTATAATGATTTAGGGGGAATCTCTGGAATCTGAGGGCAGAGAGTGGCTGTGCTAGAGAACAGAAGGCTATCCAAGATGGTCCCTCTCTCCTACTGGCTTCATGGCCTCTTTCTGCACATCTACTCTCTTTTTACTTAGGAGCAGAAATTCTTCAGCTTCTTTGAGCACATAATAGAAAGTGGCTGTCTTAAAGCTCTCAAGTTTGTGGACCATTCCAGCTATCTTGTACATCTATTTTAAATTTCTAAAAATAATGTGATCAGTGTTGTTTAAGTCTGGTGTCTGCCTGAATCTAGTCAGCTGTACAAGGCAGAGAAGTAGGGTACTGCCAGAGCCATGTCTATGAGGGTAGTGGAGGCAAGAGTGGCAGAGCTGGACAGATACTCTAAAATTTGTGAGGGCATCTGGCTGGCTCAGTTGGTGGAGTGTGCGGCTCTTGATTTTGGTGTCATGAGTTCGACCCCCACTTTGGGTGTAGAGATTATTTAAATAAACTTTTAAAAAATTAAAAAATTAAAAATAAAAATGTGCTAAATACATGAAAATACTGAGATCAGGTAAAATCTAACACCCATGCAAAGAAAGAGAATATGTGAGGTATGTCTTGACACAAAACAGTGCCCTATTGGGGTCCCTGGGTGGCTCAGTCGGTTAAGCATCCGACTTCAGCTCAGGTCATGATCTCACAGTTCGTGGGTTCAAGCCCCGCGTTGGGCTCTCTGCTGACAGCTAGCTCAGAGCCTGGAGCCTGTTTCAGATTATGTGTCTCCCTCTCTCTCTGACCCTCCCTTGCTCATGCTGTCTCTCTCTCAGAAATAAATAAAACATTAAAAATTAAAAAAAAAACAAAACAGTGCCCTATTTTCCAGACCCATTTAGCATTTGGATTCTTTTAACTGACTTTCCACATGGCCCCTTGCATATGCTTGGTAGACTGCAGGGAGGGAGCTCAAACGCATAGATGGGATAGAAGGTTGCTTTTGTGGACCGTTTGAAAGAAAATCCTTCATGACCATCCTTACGACCAGCTAATTCACTGGAATCTCTAGGTTTGAGGCCCTGTGGTAATGACGTTTTAAAAGTTAACTGGGCGATTCTAATGTGCAGCCACACTTGAGAACCGTCATACTTGTAAAGAATATGAAGGAAAATCAGGATATTATTATTGAAAGAGAAGTTTGTTGTTATTGATGTACTTACCTTAATCAAATTTTTTATATGCATGTTAATTGACTTATCCAACAAATATCTTAAGTCCTTTTTGTGCTAAGGTCGCTGCTCACACAGTGCTACCTATAATAGTGAAGAAGCCAAACATGGTTCCTCCCCTCATGGAGTTCTAATATCATAGAGAGACGGATAATGTCAAAGAGGTAAGAGCTATATTAGGGCAAGTAGAGGGTACTGTGGGAGTGTACAGAATTAGCACTTCTGCTGAGGGATGAAGCAGTAGAGGAAGCTTCCTGTAGAAAATATTATTCAAATGAGTCATGCTTAAATTGTTTGTTTATATTTATTACAGATCTCAACATCTCATTCTCTTTTTAATTAACCTAATTTTAATTCATTAGAGAATTTAAAGATATCATCTTTTTTTTCCCCTTTAAGGTGACTCATATTCTCAATGTTGCATATGGAGTTGAAAATACTTTCTTCAGTGACTTTGTATATAAGAGCATTTCTATATTGGATCTGCCTGAAACCAATATCCTGTCTTATTTTCCAGAATGTTTTGAATTTATTGAACAAGCAAAAATGAAGGTAAGTTTTATTCTGATCCATAGTTCTTCAAAGACAGAAATTTTAAAATACAGGTCCATTATCCAAGCTCTATTCTTTCCCTGATGAATTCATAGAGAACCATTATGAAATTTCCCCTCCAACAATCTTTTATTAACTTGTACGGCTATTTAGTTCTCTAATATTTTTTTTGCAATGAGATATTTACTTTTTTTTTTTAAGTTATCTCTATGCCCGACATGGGCCTTGAACTCATGATCCTGATATCAAAAGTCACATGCTCTACTGACTGAGCCAGCCAAGAGTCACTCAATGAGTTACTCACTTTTAACATTAATATCTCACTTTCCTAGGGCTTCCTGAGAAATGTTAGGAGCTAAAATTCTCCATTTGCTGAGTTTTCCTGTGTTTATATGTACTTAGATTTCCTATGACGGTTTATAACCACCTGTCATATGGGATAGACATTAGTATTATTCTTTTAGTGTATTTACGAATTTTAATATGCATTCATTTCTATGACTGTGATAGGGATAGTGAATCTGCATTTTTAACAATAGAAAATTATAGGGTACTCCAGGACTAAATGTATTGCTTTACTGAGATTGTGTGAAAATGCTGATCAGAAGCTTTCCATTGGTTTTCTGACTTTAAAAGACCAACAGATAACATAATACTTCAATATCAATAGATCCAAGTCAACACTGGGCTTCTAGGTTGGCTGTAACCAGTAATTATACCTTGAAATGACACCATTTTTAGTTAGTATATAATTCTTGCAAAATTTATGTGAGGTAAATAGATGGGAATGTAGAAGCACTTAGAAAAGTTCATTCTTGGGGCACCTGGGTGGCTCAGTTGGTTAAGTGTCCAACTTTAGCTCAGGTCTTGATCTCACGGTTCATGGGTTCGAGCCCCATGTCGGGCTCTGTGCTGACAGCCAGCTCAGAGCCTGGAGCCTGTTTCAGATTCTGTGTGTGTGTCTCTCTCTGACCCTCCCCTGCTCGCTCTCTCTCTCTCTCATAAATAAATAAAAAAACATTAAAAAAATTAAAAAAAAAAAGTTCATTCTCCTGGAGGACCTAACAATTAATGATATTAACATTAGAATCCAGCTTAATTGAATTCTGGCTAATGATTTCCCTTCAACCTTTCTCCTTCCATTTCTCCCTCTCCTCCCTTCCTTCCTTTTATTTAGTAATATTTAATGAATGCCGTATGTGCCCACCATTATTCTAGGTACTTTCCTTTAGATTATCTGAAAACTGTAAAACTATTCAACTCTACCTTTCAGCTTTGTTTAACAGCAGATATTTAGACAAAAGAGAAGAAGGAGGTTTTCTAATTCAAGCCCTAATATTGGCCAGTGTTTTACGAAAAATTCTGTAGGGTCTAGATGATAACATTCCAGTGTGCCAGTTGATAGTGTTAAAAATGATAGGTGGGAGAAAGGCTCTTTCCTTTACGTCTGGCGGCAGCCATCAGCACGAAAGTAACCCAAGATGGGTGCTTACAAGTACATCCAGGAGCTATGGAGGAAGAAGCAGTCGGATGTAGTGCGCTTTCTTCTCAGGGTGCGCTGTTGGCAGTATCGCCAGCTCTCTGCGCTCCACAGGGCCCCCCCACCCAACTCACCCGGATAAAGCGCGCAGACTGGGGTACAAGGCCAAGCAAGGTTATGTCATATATTGGATTCATGTGCGACGCGGTGGCCGCAAACGCCCGGTTCCTAAGGGTGCTACCTATGGCAAGCCTTTCCATCATGGTGTCAACCAGCTAAAGTTTGCCCGAAGCCTTCAGTCTGTTGCAGAGGAAAGAGCTGGACGCCACCGTGGGGCTCTGAGATTCTTGAATTCTTACTGGGTTGGCGAAGATTCCACATACAAATTCTTTGAGGTATCCTTATTGATCCTTTCCATAAAGCTATCAGAAGAAATCCTGACACCCAGTGGATCACCAAACCAGTCCACAAGCACAGGGAGATGCAAGGGCCGACATCTGCTGGTCGCAAGAGCCGTGGCCTTGGAAAGGGTCACAAGTTCCACCACACTATTGGTGGTTCTCACCGTGCGGCTTGGAGAAGACGCAATACTCTCCAGCTCCACCGCTACCATTAATACAAGTAATGTTTGTAAAATTCTTACCTAATAAACAATTTAGGACAGTCAAAAAATATAAAAAAATAAAAATGATAATGTCTGTATTAGCGGCTTCTCTAAGGAGATGTGAGATATGCCTTAAATGGTAAAAGAGAAAATGTAGGCATAATCCATATCGATATTCATCATTAGAAGATATGTACATGTTGCAAGTAAAAAGCAGAAAGGGTAATAGTTAATTAAAAGGGTCCTTTACTTGGGTTTCCTAAAAAACAGAACCTGAGACACAGGTTAATAGCTGATGCTTCATTTGAGAGATAGAACCCATGGGTAGTGAGTGGGAAGAAAGGGAAGCGATTCAGGGACAGATGGGAAGCAGTATAAGATGGTGTGTTTACCCTACTTAAGTCAGCACAACTGCACAATGAGCTGACAGTGAAATAGCTGGGTGTTCAGCACATATACCTGCTTTACCACTTAAGGCATCTCCAGGTAGGGAGCACAAAGAAACTGTACCTCAGTATTTGGGAGGGAAAGAGGAGAGAATTTATCTGCCTGGCTCTCTGTCTCCTGTTTTCCACGGGTCAAAGTTTACCCATGGGGTGGTAACTAATCCCATAGTTCCAGGCTACAACACTCCTTTAGCAGCTGCCTTGAAGCCAGACTCAGTGGCCTGTGGTGTAACTTTTCATTCAAGATCAGAAGCAGCAAAGGAATCCAGAACTCAGGGTGCACTTGTCTATGCAGAGACCATAATAGCTGAAGAGCCAGGTCTTCTTAGGCAGGCAAAACTCATTAGGCCTAAGGGGACAGTTCCACAGAAGTGGAAGCTGGGTTGGAGCGAGCTTTGGACCAATGAGATGATGGCACCAAGAGAATCTGAGGAGGTACCTAAAATGTTTCTGCTACAAGATGTATTAGAATTCCACAATTTATTCTAATTTCTCAAGCATTATGTTTTATACCACAGTTCTAACCTCAGCCAATATTTCCTTGTCTTGAAAACTCTTTACTGTTTAGACGAATACTTTTTAGTTTTAGCATTAGCATTCTTGAATTTTCTACATTTTTTTCTGGAATTTTCTGGAAGAGGTCTTTTCATAACCTTGTCTGTTGTATATGTGGGTTTTATTAAATATGATTACTCAGTGAGTTGCATATATCAAAACTATCTTTCTGGGCCGTAGTTTCTTGTTTTATCTTTTTTATACACAGCTATCAAATGGAATTTCTTCTATTTTCCCATGTCCTTCCTCACTCTGTACTTGTAAAACTTTGTTGTTTGGTTTCTCTGTCTTCCTCTATCTCTGACCACTACATTAGTTGTTAGGTTTATGCCTTAAGTAACAGAAATACACATGAGAAGAAAGTAGCAGGGTAACTTCTATAGCCTCAGGAGTTCTTTTATGAAAATTTACTTGTCTCTTTTTTCATATGCAAGAGGTTTTGTTTGTTAATATAAAACTGTGTTATTTGATATTCCACATTTACTTTATTACTCATTTTATAAGATGGGATTTTAAAGACATAATGTAAATAAGCTATGTCATTGTAGAAAAATTGGAAAATACTGATAAGTAAAAATTCGCCCTACTTATATCATTTAGACATAACTACTGTTAGTATTCTGATTTGTCTTTTTTTTATATATATCAAAAGATTCACTTAAAAAAGACCTATACTTGATTCAGTTAATCTGCCAATGAATATTAATTACTTATTCTGAGAAGATATGAAGGATACATAGTGCTGCCCTCAGGGAGCTTGCAATCTAGTTGAAAAGCTATTCCTAACAGCATTAGAACAAAGAACACTTGATAAAATGGATACACTGTAACACAATTCCTGTCTGCCCATAGCAAAATGGTGATTCAGATTTTTTAAGAGAACGCTTTCTTCTTGGAAATGCAGAGGAAAAATAATTTATTTTCTTAGTAAACACTTATGGAATATCTACTACGTGCCTAAAATTGCACTAAGGATGAAGCATACAAAGATATCCCTCCTGACCCTATCCCATTCAGACAGAGACAGGCTTCTTAGAATAGAAGCCAGAGTTAGCTGGTCCAAGAAGAAGAGCAAAGACCTTCCAGGGAGAGGACAACAGCAAGTGAAAAGAGAATATTTTTTTAGAAATGTTTAAATTGTCAATATTTTGAGTTCCAGAAAAAGGATATAAAGCCACTAATTTTTCTGTAAATACCTTTAAAGACAATATGATACCTAAAGAAAATAAAAGATAAGTCAATTCAAAGGCTATAGAAAGCAACAGAAAGGTAGCCGTTACATAAAGGATATAAAAGAAGATACTAACATTAAACATGAGCTGAACTAGATGCACAGTTTGTAAGACTAAAAGCTAGTTTCATTTTTAAAGGTATATTATGGCTCAAAATAGAGATGCTTAGTATGTAGTCAAGAAATATTAAAAATGGCATTGAATGGTATCTCTTATTAAGCTTACAATTCCAGGTTTCTTTGTAACATCTGATTTGTTTTGACATAAAAGAAGTTCCTTAATAGTTTTGATATGATTTTTAAGTGTCTTTAATCTCAGAAAACTGAGCTTTTGTACAAAGTGAGAAAATCTGCATGTATGTTTAGTGAGTGTTGGTGTTTAGCCCATCTTGTACAGAAACAGTTAAAATTTGGAGATGGTCATGTATATGAGAAAACAATTGAAATTATCTTTTTGATGTGAGCGTTTTCAAAATATTAACTAATTATGTTGTGAATCATTTGATTTTCTTAAAATGAGATGCATCTGCAAATTTACTACAACAAATCTGGCACAGGAATTTTGCGACAGGCAAAGGAATTTTGCAACAGGTTTATGAATGTGAGAAGCTACCTTGCAAAAGTGAAATATCCAGCGAGTCATAAACATGGTATTGTTAACGTATGCTTTGCATAGTTTTCAGTTAAGGTTTTATTTTTTCCCCTTCCCTTGTTCCCATCTTTCCTTTGTGTTGTACCAAAAGAAGAATAGAAATGAAGTAACTAAAATGTCTAACTCTATAGGGTGTGTCCTGGTTCATTTCATTTAGATCATTAACTTTTTAAAACCCTTAGATAAGCCAACCTGTGTCAGTGCTGTTCTTTCAGATCCGTCATGTTCATTATTAATGCAGTATTACCCCCATCAGCATTGGTCTTGATTGCACTGTGTCCCTTTTCACTTGTAAAGTATCATTTGCAAGTTACCTGGAACATTTTTCATTTTTTGACCTAAAGTATCTAATTGCCTTTTCCACTTCACATTGTCATGAGCTGTTTGTGTCATCATTTCACTACCTTGTAAGTTTAACTTTTTTAAGTTGCTTCCAGAATAAATTATATCTAAGGGTAGAAAATGTTTTCCTTACTGGTCATTTTACACATAGATTACCAAGCCAGTGACACTAGTTTCTTTATAGGGACACTGTTTGTACCTAGAATGTCTCAGACTTTCTGTTTAATGTTATAATGATGGTTTTGTTTGTTTCCACATATATTACCTGTGATTTTTCTCTTATTTATGAATGTATATCTATTAAGTTTACTAGGCTTTGTTTGTTTGTTTTGAGAGAGAGAGAGAGAGCAGGAGTGAGAGAGGGACACAGAGAGAATCCCAAGCAGGCTCTGTTCCATCAGCACAGACCCCGACGTGGGGCTTGATCTCACCAACCTGTGAGATCATAACCTGAGCTGAAACCAAGAGTTGGACCCTCAACTGACTGAGTCACCCAGGCACCCCAAGTTTATGAGGCTTTTATATTTACTAGATTACTTCAGATTAATAAATGATACTTTTTCGAAATTCCAAATACATTATCAAAGCATTTCAATGCAGGGGACTAGGAAGAGAAGTTGGTTGATTGATTAATTAATTGATTTTTCCATTCCTTGCTCACAATGAATTGTTTTTTGGTAACTGAATATGTTGAATCAAACAAATTGATAAAATGAATATTTTTATTTTATAATTCCAAGTAGTATAAGAATATGCAACTGATTTAGTAAACTTCCTACATGAATAATGAAGATTTTTGATTGATTTTTATTGCAGGATGGAGTGGTTCTCGTTCATTGTAATGCAGGAGTTTCCAGGGCTGCTGCAATTGTAATAGGTTTCCTGATGAATTCTGAAGAAATGTCATTTACCAGTGCTTTTTCTTTGGTGAAAAATGCAAGGCCTTCCATATGTCCAAATGCTGGCTTCATGGAGCAGCTCCGTACATACCAAGAGGGCAAGGAATGCAATGAGTGTGACAACATACAGGAATTAGAAAAGGGTGACAGTTCATGAGTTACATTCCAGCAGATAACGCACAACTGTAATTTCTGAATTGGCCACAGGTGGCCACAGCCACCTGTCCCATTTTTGAAGAGTAGACTGGTAAACACTTCCTTTTGTCTTGCATTTTTTAAGGGAAAATGAAGCTTAATTGATTGTCTTGAGCTATTGTACAAATACATTTTTAAATTATATCATGTTTTCCTTGGTATTATAATGTTGGATTGAATGCCTTTTGTTTTGCTAAGAGAAAATAATGTATTACAATAATTGGTTTCTGTAGAAGAAAAAGGTTTACATTTGAAATCTTTATTAGGGCATGAAAAGATTAAATCAGTTGATGAAGACTTGGTATTTTTCTAGGCCAGCAACCATTGCCATGAAGGAAAAAACTTGAAGTGCTCCTTGACTTACTATTTTAGAGGGAGGTAAATTTCTATGGAAAGAATTGGGGATTAAAAACTAATATCCCAAAAGAGATAACCAAAATCTGAAGGTTGAGACAGTATAGGCATACTTCGTTTTATTGCGTTTCACTTTATTGTGCTTTGCAGACGATACGTATCTTAGAAATCGAAAGTGGTAACCCTGCATCAGAGAAGTCTTTTGGCACCATTTTTCCAATAGCATTTGCTCAGTTTGTGTCTCTATCGCATTTTGGTAAATCTCACAGTCTTTCAAATTTGTTCATTATAATTGTATTTGTTATGGTGATCTGTGATCAGTGATCTTTGATGTTACTATTGTAATTGTTTGGGGTGCCACGAACCATGCCTATGTAATATGGTGAACTTAACTGGTAAATACTGCATGTGATGTAACTGTTCTACCAGTTGGCCCTTCCTCCATCTCTCCCTCTTCTTGGGCTTCCCTATTTCCTGAGACACAACAATATTGAAATTAGGCAAATTAATAATCCTACCATGGCTTCTAAGTGCTCAAGTGAAAGGAAGAGTCGCATGTCACTCACTTTAAATCAAAAGCTAGAAATGATTAAGCTTAGTGAAGAAGGAATGTCAAAAGCAGAGATAGGTCGGAAACTAGGCCTCTTGCGCCAAACTGTTAGCCAGGTTGTAAATGCAAAGGATAAGTTCTTGAAGGAAATTAAAAGTGGTACTCCAGTGAACACACGAATGATAAGGAAGCGAAACAGCCTTATTGCGGATATGGAGAAAGTTTTACTGGTCTGGATAGAAGATCAAACCACCCACAACATTCCCTTGAGCCAGAGTCTAATCCAGAGCAAGGCCCTAACTCTCTTTAATTCTATGAAGGCTGAGAGAGGCAAGGAAGCTGCAGAAGAAAAGTTTGAAGCTAGCAGAGGTTGGTTTATGAGGTTTAAGGAAAGAAGCCGTCTCTGTAACATAAAAGTGCAAGGTGAAGTAGCACATACTGATGTAGAAACTGCAGCAAGTTATCCAGAAAATCTAGCTAAGATAATTACTGAAGGCAGCTACACTAAACAACAGATTTTCAATGTAGATGAAACAGCCTTATATTGGAAGAAGATGCCATCTAGGACTTTCATAGCTAGAGAAGAGAAGTTAATGCCTGGCTTCAAAGCTTCAAAGGACAGGCTGACTCTCTTGTTAGGGGCTAATGCAGCTGGTGACTTTAAGTTGAAGCCAATGCTCATTTATCATTCTGAAAATCCTAGAGCCCTTAAGAATTATGCTAAATCTACTTTGCCTGTACTTTATAAATGGAACAACAGAGCCTGCATGACAGCACATCTGTTTACAACATGGTTTACTGAATATTTTAAGCCCACAGTTGAGACCTACTGTTCAGAAAAAAGGATTCCTTTCAAAATATTATTGCTCATTGACAATGCACCTGGTCACCCAAGAGCTCTGATGGAGATGTACAATGAGATTAACGTTGTTTTCATGCCTGCTAACTCAACATCTATTCTCCAGCCCATGGACCACGGAGTCATTTCAACTTTCAAGTCTTATTATTTAAGAAATACATTTCGTAAGGCTGTAGCTGCCATAGAGAGTGGTTCCTCTGATGGAACTGGGCAAAGTAAATTGAAAACCTTCTGGAAAGGATTCACCATTCTAGATGCCATTAAGAACATTCGTGATTCATGGGAAGAGGTCACAATATCAACACTGACAGGAGTTTGGAAGAAGTTGATTCCAACCCTCATGGATGACTTTGAAGGGTTTAAGACTTCAGTTGACGAAGTAACTGCAGATGTGGTAAAAATAGCAAAAGAATTAGAATTAGAAGTGGAGCCTGAAGATGTGACTGAATTGTTGCACTCTCATGATAAAACTGTAATGGATGAGGAATTACTTCCTATGGATGAGCAAAGAAAGTGGTTTCTTGAGATGGAATCTACTCCTGGTGAAGATGACGTAAAGATTGTTGAAATGACAACGAAGGATTTAGAATATTACATAAACTTAGTTGATAAAGCAGCAGCAGGGTTTGAGAGAATTGACTCTAATTTTGAAAGAAGTTCTACTGTGGGTAAAATGCTATCAAATAGTATCTCATGCTACAGAGAAATTGTTCGTGAAAGGAAGAGTCCGTCAATGCAGCAAATTTCATTATTATCTTACTTTAAGAAATTGCCACAGCCACCCCAGCCTTCACCAACCACCACCCTGATCAGTCAGCAACCATCAACATCAAAGCAAGACCCTCCACCAGCAAAAAAATTACGTCTTGCTAAAAACTCAGATGATGGTTAGCATTTTTTAGCAATAAATACTGTATTTTTAAATTAAGGTATATACATTTTTTTTAAGACAATGCTATTGCACACTTTAAATAGACTACTGTATGGTGTAAACATAATCTTTATATGCACTGGGAAACCACAAAAAAATCATTTGACTCAGTATTGCAATATTTGCTTTATTATAGTGGTCTGGAACTGAACCCACAATATCTCTGGGGTATGCCTGTTTTTCCGTAGAGGTTACAGTGTTCACAAAGTTTTTATGTCCTTTAATGAAAATGTACCTTTTCAGTTTTATTTTTAACTTAATTCTATTGCTTGTATTTGTTTTTTATTTTTAAAACTTTTATATAGATGTTCTCTCTTACATGATTGTGAGCTTATGGTTCTTTAGGTGATTTAGTCTCTTACAGTATGTTTTTCATATCCTAGCCTTCTGTTTTGGGTTACATGTCATAATTTTTGGTATCCTTGGATCTGTGGGAAAATGTTTTATGCTGAAAAATCATTTTTTAGGTGTGTAATTTCTTCAAATCTGTTTTCTAGTTTGGTATTCTATCTGAGAATTTTAAGGAAAGAAGAGTTATGGTTTTGTAAGAAATTTTCAGTATTTTGTTAGAAAGCCTAAAGTCATGTACAATTTTATCTCTGGTCAGAGGCTTAATAGTTTTCTTTTTTTTAAATTAAGTCCCCATATTGGCAAGGCTGAACTCTGTACATTATAAATTTGCTTAAAGATATTCTTTGAATTATTCAGAATAAAGTAGATTTAAAATTAATTATAATAATTAAGATAGAATTTATCTAATAGCTTTCAAATAGCCTTTCATGACTTAGAAAATTTCATTGTCATCTAGATTTTATTAAAATCTTGAGCTCTTCTTTAATACATATAGAGATTGTGCAAACATATTCCTATGTAAGTTGGAAAGTGCACATTGAGTACATCTGTGAATTTGAGAAGGCAGGCTTTCTTATGCTGGCATGATCAAAAAATAGAAATGATAAATACAAACTATGTTTTGAGATTGCTTGTAGACTGGCAAGATGCCATTACATGCAAAGCTATGAACTTTGCTTCTGTGGAGAAGCAGCATAAATATAACCAACTTACAGTGAGCTCTTTGACGCAGGCTAAGGAGACACAATACTTTTAAGTATGAGACTGATATGTAGTTTTGTCTATATGGTCAGTATTGCTGAGGGTTTGCTAAGTGAACCTTTTCTATTCACATAAAAGCATTTATTTAAATATATTTTCTTTTGCTAGGTGCTCTTTAGTTTTGAGTCATTAAATGTGACATGAAGCGTTGACTAGAACTGGTTCCTAATGGATAGTATATTATTTATGTCTCTGGTTTATGTGCTTAGTTGTTGCCTGTAGTTATCTGGTTATGGTGCAAATGCATATCTTCTGTATCATTTACAGAAGTGCTTTGAACATCAGTATTGAGGTTTTTTAATGTAAATTTATTTTGAGAGAGAGGGAGTGCACGCATATGCGTGAGAGCTGGGGAGGGACAGAGAATAGGAGAGAGAGAACCCCAAGCAGCCTCCACACTGACAGCACAGAGCCTGACACCAGACTCAGTCCTATGAAGTGCAAGATTATGACCTGAGTCAAAATCAAGAATTGGATGCTTTACTGATTGAGCCACCCAGGCGCCACTCAATATTGTCTTATCTTAAATGATCATAGTTTGTTGTATCTAAAATAGATCAGTGAATGTAGTTCAGTCTTTTAAATTAGGAGTACTGTGTAAGGCAATGATGTGACATATGTATGTCTCTCTCTCTCTCTCTGTCTCACACACACACACACAAATTTCTTGTGATTCTTGTGAGACTCGTGGATATGAGTCTGTCAGGCCTATTTATAAAAAGGAAATTGTTTCATTATGATCCTTTATCTCCCATATTATAAATAAAAAATGTATACCAAATATAGATCTGTTTTGAGGACAGGAAAAATGTTTCAAGCAGTTTTTGCTTCTATTTAAAATAGATTTTTCTGCCATTTTTAAAGGGAAGAGTAGATATCACTTCCTTTTAAACACTGAAAAGCAATCTAGAGCCTTCCTAGCAAGCTGAAAAAGATAAGTAAAACAAAGATACTGAAACATATGATGAAACTCTATTTGAGGTTAACATTTTTTTAATGTTTTGGTAACTTTGTGCTTTATTTTTTTTTAACGTTCATTTATTTTGAGACAGAGTGCTCGAGTGCACATGCGCACATGTGGGTTGGTGTTTGGGGAAGTGCAGAGAGAGCGTGAATCCCAAGCAGGCTCCGCATGGTCAGTGCAGAGACTGACATGGGGCTTGATCTCACAAATCGTGAGATCATGACCTGCGTGGAAATCAAGAATCGGCCACTTAATCGACTGAGCCACCTAAGTGTCCCTAACTTGTGCATCTTTTTTTTTTTTTTTTTTTTTTTTTAACTTTTTGCTTTAATATAGGTGTGTGAGAGGTGCCTGGGTGGCTCAGTTGGTTGCGTCTGATTCTTGGTTTTGGTTCTGGTCATGATCTCCCAATTCAAACCCTGCCTGGAGCCTGCTTGGGATTCTGTCTGCCCCTCTCTCTTTGCTTCTCTTTTTCTCTCTCTCAAAATAAATAAATAAACTTGAAAAAATAATAATATAGGTTTGTGATTACATATACTTTGAATTGAAAACCCAATAAGTATTTATATTTTTGGTGAATTGAAGAAATATTTTTCTTAGTTTCCTTTGGGTAAAATGTAGACCATTATACTAACTCGAAGATTTCAGGTAAAATGGAGTATGGTATTTAAAATTGTTATTGCAGGGCACATGGGTGGCTCAGTTGATTGAGCGTCCAGCTTCAGCTCAGATCATGATCTCATGGTTGGTGGGTTTAAGCTCTGCATTGAGCTTGCTGCCATCAGCACAGAGCCCGCTTTGGATCCTCTGTCCCCCTCTTACTGCCCCTCCCTTGCTCACGCTCTTTCTCTCAAAAATAAACATTGAAAAAAGATAAAAATAGATTTCTTATTGCAGTTTTACTTTTGCATCCCTTTTCCCCTTTTGAATCTGATTGAAATGTATGGATATAAAACTTGGAAATTTCTTTGCGTGTGACATAGGGAATCTACTTTCATTCTAATGGATAATTTTAGTGATGGTGGGCAAAATTACTGAATTTGCCAGTGTGATTATTAATAACTCAAATGGTTCAAATGTGTAAAGTCCCCTCAAAAGTAATTTCTCCAAATATTCCAAATGTAGCAAATATGAGAGTACCATATTAAATATTAACACCTTTATAAGCAAAACCACAATGCATTTTAAAACAACAGAAATAAAGCACAATGAATTGATCCTCCTTGAACAACACAAGGATTAGGGGCTTTGACAAAACTTAACTAATAGCCTACTGTGGACTGGAAGCCTAACCGATAACATAAACAATTAGCACATTTTGTATGTTATAAGAATTATATACTGTATTCTAACAATCTAGAGAAAAGAATTATTAAAATCATAAAGAGAAAATACATTTACAGTATTGTACTGCAAAAATCTGCACGTAAGAGGACCCATGTAGTTTAAATCCACGTTGTTCAAAAGTCAACTGTATTTGGTTTGCTAGGTGACTCTAAATAATTTTTATACCCAAAGGATCCTGAACATATTTAGTCATTCTGTACTTAAAAATTTAAAGAACATTTTAAGGTTTTATATTCTTAAAATCCATATACTGACATTTAAAGTTAACAAATGTATGGCTTGTTTCCATTGATAGACTTTTAAAAATAACTTCCAGCTAAGCGTTTCCAGGTTTGATCTACTTATTTTGTATCTATATTTATAATGTACACTTTATTGTTTCTAGGTATTGATAGACTTTAATAAAAATAATACATTTACTCTTCCCCTATTAATACCTTCATTTATTTGAGGCTATTTGTTTTAAAGGATTTATGACTTATTGTTAAATTCTGGGTTAAACATTCTGTTGGCAAGACACAAAATTATACGTTTTGGAATATAAGTTTAAGGTCTATGGAAGATTTGTTGTGCCAGACACTTTGAGAAGTGAAAAACTAAAGTATTTTAAATCAAGGGAATATGTTGAGTCACTCTTAGATTAAACTACTGAATATTCTAACCATGATAGGATTGAGATTATTTGGAACCAGTCTGACTCCTACCTCCCGTGTTCAGTATTACTTCTCTGACCTCTTCGCTGACTGCTTTCTTCCTCTCTCTGCTTCAGCCACACTGGCCTCTGCTTTTCCTGGAAAAGGTATACTCAAGACCCCACTGCATTACCAGCTTTTCCCTCTACCTGTAACACTTTCCCCCAGAAACATCAGATTTGAGCTCAAGTGCTAACTCTTAGTAAAACCTTCTCTGGCCATGTTATATAAATTGCCCCATCCCTAACACTTTTAGTCTCCTTTCCTGTTTACTGCATGCTGTAATTATCACCAACCATTCTATATATTTTACTTATTTACTTTGTTGTTTTTTCCACCAAAACTTGGGCTCCCGAAGCGAGCAGAGACTTTTACTATGTTTATGTGTACCCGTGCGTATCTATCCCATTGCAGGTTTTCAAAAATTGCTTGTTAGAAGAAAGGGAGGGAGAGAGGAAGGGGGGGGAAATGATACATGTTGTTTTAGCAGTTTAATACTAGCCACTGCAGATTACAATTCAAGCTATGGCAAATGGTCCACAATGTACATCGATAGCCCTGTCAGTGCATGAAGGTGACAGTTTGGAATGATACGTCTGAAATGGGATCCACATGGCACTCGAAGCAGCAAATACTGCCTTTTTCAAATCAAGTAAAGTCTTCCACCAAAATTATTTAGAAATCAGCAACATTATTCTGTATATGGTATTTTGCATTCACTCATGATATGAAAGAACAACAGTTTATGTGCCAGTTATCAATTTATTGTCTCTCAGCTCTAAACCCACCCTTCATTGCTCCTGCAGAAAGGAAGATGGGCCATTGAAATATTTTTCTGTTGACAGTCAGCCTGAGGCTGAGTTTTGTCAGTGGAAAGCAACTGTGTTGGAGAGATCTTTCAGGAGGAAGGGGTATCTCTATCTGGTTCTGGTAGGTTCCTCAGACAGGCTCCTGCAGTACAATTTTCTGAGAGTATAGCCAGGCTTCTACAGTGCTTGAAGCCTCTCCACCACCTGGTCTTGTAGCACAGGTAGCTTCTCTAGCACTTGGCTCCTGTAGCACCCAACACCCAGCAGCTTTCAGAAAATGCCGTGGGTGGTATTGTAGTAGTGGCTATGGGGAGACAACTCCCTATCAACAGCTTTTCCTGCCACCCTAGGCAGGAACTTCAGTCAAGTTCTACCAGTCAACATCACTGCAATTTGTCTGCCCTCCAGTGAGCTATGGCTTCACTCTGCAATAAGATTCAGATTTCAACCCTTTGAATTCTCATCCCTGGAGTGGTGGCTCTTCTTTATATCTTTATATTTGCTGTATGGCTGTATTGTTTAGAGTTCTTTCTAAACAACCCTTCATTACTCCAATCCTATTATAGTTAATAAACCTTTATATTAAACTTATCCTTTTCAAATTAGTATGTGGTTTATCTCACATACCAATTGGATCCAGATTGATCCAGTCTATAGTTTACAATTATTTTAGTAATGGTTCTTGTGGAGCATTTCTTTAAAACAAAGAAAAGTTTATTTTTGAGAGAGAGAGGGAGCACGAACAGGGAAGGACAGAGAGAGGAGATGGAATCCCAAGCAGGCTCCATGCTGTCAGCGCACAGCCTGATATGGGGCTCAAACTCACGAATTGCAAGACCATGACCTGAGCCAAAATCAAGAGTCTGATGCTTAACTGACTGAGCCACTCAGCCACCTCTCTTGTGGAGTAGTTCTAACAGCAGACCAAGCTATGTTACAATCATGCAGATTATGATAGTAATCTATGATAGTAATGTTGTAGGATTATTTTTGAGAGTTTAATTCTATCAATATAAATGGTGCCTAATATAAGGATATGTACACAATGACTTGATTTTGTTAATCCTTATTATTTACAGAGTGGTGAATTCTTCAGTTAAACACACACACACAAATAGCACAGTTTGCTTTTGCTCTTGTTTTTTACCCACTCTTCCACTTGCATATCAGCAGGAGAGGAAATGTGCTCCATTGTTTGTACTCTAAGCTCCCATTTCCCTCTGTCTATAGCTCAGTTCTTCTAAATTTGTGAATTTAGAATTAATAACCATTGTAATTACTACTGTGCAACTTCATGAACTCTGGGGTAAATGAAAACAGATAATGTCTTGCCACTAGAGATTTGTTTGTATATACCTTTTAGAAAAGCAAATTTGTTTTTTTTTTCCCTGAAATAAGAGCCTGAGCTCTCAAGTCAGAGTGTCTTAATTTAAATGTCTACTCCAGCGCTTACATGGCTAAGTTAATATCTCTAGGCCTCTTCATTGAGTTGTTTTAAAGATGGAGATAATGTAAGCGAACCTTTTAGCACAGCACCTGGCACATTGTTCTTAATAAGTATTTGTTACTATTAGTATAGTAGTAAAAGTATAATAATTATTGTGGTTGGAGCCAGTTGGCAGCCTCATCTGATAAACCCATTACCTTAGAAAGATAAATAGATAAATCTTTAAGAGCACAAGAAAGCAAGAAACAGTGTCACCAGTGGAGTATAAATTCTGGAAATATGTAGGATTAAGGATAAAAGGAACCACATATATATACCTAGGACTCCTTTGAAGATGGAATCATTCCAGAATTGCTCTGAGCATAGAGACTGGATAGATATTGTCAGGGGAAAGATTATGTTGGTATGGGCTGGGTATAAGTGTTGAGGGGTCAAATGAGCATATTTGGCCAGCTCCTCCAGACTTTTGCTAAAGAATTAGCAGTGGAAGCCTTTAGCCACTAGTTAAAACAGGGATGTAGGTGCTATGCCTAGTGAGGCAGATAGCTACTGAGACTACAGAAGCATTCTCCCTACCCCACCATTAAAAAGACAAACTCCCAAGGGGGCCAACTGGGTGGCCCAGTTGGTTAAACACCCAACATCGGCTCCGGTCATGATCTAACAGCTCGTGGGTTCAAGCCCTGTATCGGGCTCTGTGCCGGCTACTCAGAGCCTGGAGCCTGCTTCAGACTCTTTGTCTCCCTCTCTCTCTCTCTGCCCATCCCCCAGTCATGCTCTGTCTCTCTCTCAAAAAAAAAAAAAAAAAAAGACAAACTCCCCAAATTCCCCAAATGTCCCTAATAGCAATTAGCATCACTCAAATAGTGTGAATTTCACACAAAAAGAGACAAATAGATCAGTGGCACAGAGCACAGAAGAATAGACCTAGATATATATGAGTATGACTTCTCTTATTTTGGTCACTGATAGATGCACTAGGGCAACTCCCAAGTTATATGGTTTCTCAGGAGCCTCATCACATTATTTATAATCTCATATTGCACTTGTAATTAACCACATTTTTTTGATCCTGTTATTTTTTTCATATCTCCATATTGTACTTTTTTTTCCTCCCACCCCCCAGCCTAAAGACAATTTAAAAATAGAGGGTAAGGGGTGCCTGGGTGGCTCAGTCAGTTAACCATCCAACTTTGGCTCAGGTTGTGATCTTGCAGTTCATGAGTTCAAGTCCTGCATCAGGCTCTGTGCTGACAGCTCAGAGCCTGGAGCCTGCCTCACATTCTGTGTCTCCTCCTCTCTCTGTCCCTCCCCTTCTCTCTCTTTCTCTTTAAAATAATAAAACATTAAAAAAAAATTAAAACGGGGGAAGATGGCATATTCAAAAAGGAATTAAAGAGACTTTAATAAAGGGTTTATTTACAAAGGTGTGGACAGAGGAAACATTCAGGAGATGGAGAAGCACCTTGAATCTAGCAATAGTGGACAGCCATTGCAACCTCTTGGACAAAGTGCAGGGGGTAAGAGAAGTTACCTGAGGGGCGCCTGGGTGGCTTAGTCGGTTAAGCGTCTGACTTTCGCTTAGGTCATGATCTCGAGGTTCGTGGGTTCAAGCCCCGCGTTGGGCTCTGTGCTGACTGCCAGCTCAGAGCCTGGAGCCTGTTTCAGAGTCTGTGACTCCCTCTCTCTCTGACCCTCCCCTGCTTGCGCTGTCTCTCTCTCTCCTAGAAATGAATAAAACATTAAAAAAAATTTAAAAAAAAAAAAAAAAGAGAAGTTACCCGAATGTTGGAAAAGTTGTAGCCATGGAGAGGTACTGCTAGATAGGAGAGAGCAGTGGCCTTAGGTAGAGGCACAGAGCCACTGCCAAACTGTGGCCTGACAGGGTGGGAGCCCTGGAAATAAATAACTTCTCTTCTCCTTCTCTTCTCCTCCTCCAATCTCTTCCCTGTGACTTTAGTTGGCTAGACTCAGCCAGAAGCAGCAAGTCAGTGGAAGCCAGACGACACAACCCTTATATGTAGATCTCCTCAGGGGCACGGCAGGACAGAAAAAGTAAACCTGTAGGATCCAAGAGAGAATATCTAGCATGCTAAACACTGCAAATCATTTGGAATCCTGATTGTCACCCGCCATATTTATTATTTTCGGTTTCATAAAATCTGTGAACTCTGTAAGAATGACATGTCTACAAGTTATTGACAAAAGAGTCGGACAGAGCAATTCTACGTATTAGTACTTATTATTAGGCAACAGCTCTCTTGGTTGAATTTTCCTTTTCATATGGTAGGTTAATCAACCATTTAAACAAGTTTAATTCATCCCCTAAGTAAACTCTCTCACATGGTTAACAAGGCTAGTATGTTGTTGTTACTTCATACACCTAACCTTTCTTCATCCAGCAACCGAGTAATTCTGTCACTGAAAGAAGTGGCTCTTGAACATGACTTCGTAAACCAAAGCTATCTCTGGTGTATCTTTTTTTTTTTTTTTTCAGAAACAAAAAGATTTATAAGTTTTTCCCAGGATTGGGAAATGTATAATTTCCCTTAAGAATAGCTTTGTATGTATAATTTATAGCATTCTCCTTTCCCTTTTTTGAAAAGAACTGGTATAATCATTGCCTATCTTCAGCTGTATGGTGCTCTCACAGCATGTCTCCAATATGACTGATCTGGCTTTGAGGACATTAGTCCCAGTTTTTCTCAGTACTTCTTCAATACATAGAAAAAACTCGTTCCATATTAAGGGTTCCCCTGTAGACGACTTTTTCACGGAACAAATATTTATTGGTCATCTACTACATGTCTACTGTCCACATGTCTACAACTACCGTTGTAGACCCTGGGAATACAATGATCAGCAAAACACAAAAATTCCTGCCTTGTGGAGCTTGTGTTCAAAGTAATACTGTTTAGTAATAATCAGACATAATCTACATTGATTTTCTCCCAATTTTAAAATGTCAGAACCATGGAGCCCTTTTCGTTAGAAGTAGACAAACTGCCAAGAATCTTGGCCTGCAGGGGCAGTATTTTCTAAGGATCTCTGAACACAATTACTCCTGTCCTACTGAAGGGAATAGCAGCCTTAATTAGAAATACAGAAATTACTCCCCACCAGTAACTTCCTACAAAGTTAACGTCAATTAACAACAAAAACAAAATTTAAAGAAAACAAATTCCTGGTTTTATCATCACCTGGGGAAAAAATTTTGTCTACAGATAACCATTGTGTATTCTTTTCATTGCAAGAAAAGATACCTAAAAATTATAGGGTTTTTTTTTTCAGGTTTTAATTTAAATTGTAGTTAGTTAACAGATAGTAGAGTCTTCATTTCAGGCATAGACTTTAGTGACATAACACTCAGTGTTCATCCCAACAAGTGCCCTCCTTAATACCCATCACCCATTTAGCCCATCTGGTTGCCTATCTCCCCTCCAGTAACCCTCAGTTTGTTCTCTATAGTTAAGAGTGTTTTATGTTTGCCTTTCTTTCGTTTTTTCCCTATGTCCATTTGTTTGGATTCCTCAATTCCACATATGAGTGAAATCATATATTTGTCTTTCTCTGACTTATTTCACTTAGCATAATATACTCTCACTCTATCCACATGATTGCAAATGGCAAGATTTCATTCCTTTTTATGGCTAAGTAATATTCCATTGTATATATATCACAATTTCTTTGTCCATTCATTACTCAAAGGAGATTTGGGCTCCCTCCACAGTTGGCTATTGTTGATAATGCTACTGTAAACACCAGGGTGCATGTGTCCCTTTAGATCAGTATTTTGGTATGTTTTGGTTAAATACCGAGTGGTGCAATTGCTGGGTCCTAGGGTAGTTCTATTTTTAACTTTTTGAGGAACCTCCATACAGTTTTCTAGAGTGTCTGTACCACTTTGTATTCTCACTAGCAGTGTAAGAGGGTTCCTCTTTCTCTGCATACTCCTCAACATCTGTTATTTTCTGTGTTAATTTTAGCCATTCTGACAGGTGTGAGGTAATATCTCATTGTAGTTTTTATTTGTATTTCCCTGATGAGTGATGTTGAGCATCTTTTCATGTGTCTGTTGGCCATCTGTATGTCTTTTTTGGGAAGATGTCTATTCAGGTCTTCCGCCCATTGCTTAATTGGATTATTTGGTTTTTGGGTATTGAGTTTTATAAGTTCTTTATAGATTTTAGATACTAACCTTTTTCTGGATATATCATTTGCAAATCTTCTCCCATTCCAAAGGTTGCCTTTTAGTTTTGTTGATTAATCAGATCAACAAGACCTAGTATTCATAATTGTGTATGTATACAGATGCAAAATATGCAAAGCAAAAACTTATAGAACTGACAGAATAAATAGATAAATCTACAATCATACTTGGACACTTCATTCCTTACCAAATGATAGGACAAATGTACATAAAATAAACAAGGATATAGAAGAACTCAATACCATCAACCAACATGATCCAGTTGACATTTATAGAATATACCACCCAACAGCAGAATATTCATTTTCCTCAGGTGCCCATGAAACATATACCAAAATAGGCCATATCCTGGGCTATAAATCAAACCCCCCAAAATGTAAAATCATATAGAATGTATCTTCTTAAGTTAATATATTTATTTTGAGAGAGACTGAACACATGCATGAGTTGGGGAGGGGCAAAGAGAGAAGGAAAGAGAATCCCAAGCAGGCCCCATGCTGCCAGTGCAGAGCCCAAAATGGGACTTGATCCCACTAACAGTGAGATCATGACCTGAGCCCAAATCAAGAGTCAGATGCTTCACCAACTAAACCACCTAGGCGCCCTTGGAATGTATTTCTTGACCACACTGGAATGATATTACAAATCATTAATAGAGTGATACCAGGAAAATTTCCCAACACTTGGAAATTAAGTAGCACACTTCAAAAATCCATAGGGTAGATAAGGCAAATATTTCAGAGAAACAAAAAATACATTAACTGAATGAAAATAAAAATAATCATAGAAAAATTTGTGGGACATAGCTAAAACAGTCCTGAAAGGGAAATTTATAGGAGATATGAAATATATACATTAGAAAAAAGGACAAGTCTCAAATCAATAATCGAAGCCCTTACTTCAAGAACCTAGAAAAAGAAAAAAAAAAAAAGAACCTAGAAAAGGAAAAGCAAAAGAAGAACAAAGAAAACAGAAGGATGAAAGAAATCAATGAAATTGAAAATAGAAAAATAATAGAGAAAAATCAATGAAACAAAGAGTTAGTTCTTTGAAAAGACCAATAAAATTAACAAACCTCTTGCAAGATTGACAAAGAAAAAAGAGAGAAGACACAAATTACCAGTATCAGTAGACATACCAGTATCATAGACAACAGAAGGACAGTAAAGAGATACTATGAACAACTCTATACATATAAACTTGGCAACTTAGACAACGACACTTCCTTGAAAAGTACAAACTACCACCACTCAACATGGTTAAATAACCTGAATAGCTATATAGACTATTAGGTAAATTGAATCAGCAATTTAAGAGCTGCTAAAAAGAGAAATCTCCAAGATCAGATTTTCTTATAAAACTTCATTGGAGAATTCTACCAAGTGTTTAAAAGGGATTAATGCTACGTCTACGCAATTTCTTCCAGAAACCAGAAGGGAACTCTTTGCAATTCATTTTTTTTTTTTTTTAACAGGCGGGTCCCCGCTTCACAAAGGGGCTTTATGGAAACGGAACGGGGGATGGGGGCGGGGGCCTGCAGGGAGCCCGCGGGGCCGAGCACGGCCCGCGGGGGTCACATGTTGGCTCGCTCCCGCTGCAACCGCGAGTTGTAGGCGCGGGACACGGTGTTCCAGGCGTCCATGTAGCGATCCATGCACATGGCGATGCACTTCTGCTCCGAATTGTCCAGGGAGCCCCCCGGCTTCCCGATGCACTTCCGGAAGCACTTGTCCGTCATCCTCTGCAGGAGCTCCTGCGCGTTAGCCACGGCGATCTGCACCTTCACCTGCTCCATGATGAGTCCCGGGTCTAGCTTGCCGCCGCCGGAGCTCCCGAAGTCCGAGCCGAAGCCACCCTCCATGGCTCCGCAAATTTGCAATTCATTTTTTATGAAGCTAGGTTTAGTCTCATACCCAAACCAAACAAATGACAGTGAATAAAAAGAAAACTACAGGCAATATCACACTTGAAATATAAATGTGAAACTCCTTGACAAAATATTAGCAAATAGAATTTAGCTATATAAAAAATGAATTATCTACCATGACAGAGAGGGGTTTATTTCGGGTATGCAAAGCTGGTTCAACGTTTGAAAGTCAACCAGTAAAATCCACCATATTATCAGGCAAAGAAGAAAGGTCCCATGATCACAGCAATCAGTGCAGGAAAGGCATTTGACAGACTTCAACACCCACTCAGCACCCTCCAAGAAAAATAAGAAAAAGGAAGAACTTTCTCAACTTGATAAAAAAGAACTACAAAAAACCTATAGCTAACATTATAATTCATGGTGAAAGACTGCATGCTTTTTTTTTAATTGGAAAGAAGGAAAAGATGTGCATGCTCACTGCTCTTCTTCAACATATTGTTTCAATTTTCTAGCCAGTGCAATAAATCAAGAAAAGGAAATAAAAATTTTACAGATCAGAGAGGAAGAAATGAAAGTGTCTGTTTTGTAGACAGCACTGTTGTCTACATAAAAATCCCAAAGAATCTACAAAAAGACTAGAATAAGTGAGTTCAGCAAGGTTGAACCAGATAAATATCTAAAATTAATTTAATTTCTACATGCTTGCAATGAACACTTGGTCACCAAAATTTAAAAGGCAATACCAGGGACACCTGGTGGCTTAGTCGGTGATCTCACGGTTTTGAATTCAAGTCCCACATTGGGCTATCTGCTGTCAGTACAGAACCAGCTTTTGATCCTCTGTCTCCCTCTCTCTCTGCCCCTCCCTCTCCCCTGCTATCTCTCGCTCTCTCTCAAAAATAAACTTAAAAAAAAAGGCAATACCATTTCCAATCATTCAAAAAAGAGAGAGAGAGACAGATGGACAAATGCTGAGGTATAAATAAATTTAACAAAACATGTATAGGACTTATATGCCCCAAATCTCAGAATGCTGATAAAAGAAACTGAAGATCTAAATAAATGGAGAAATATGCTGTGTCTATGGATTGGAAAATTCAGCATAGTGAAGATGTCAAACTTCCCCAGGTTGATATACAGGTTTAATGCAATTCCTATCAAAATCTCAGCAAGAATTTTTATAGATATAGATAAGATTATTCTAAAATATATATGGAGGGGCGCCTGGGTGGCTTAGTCGGTTAAGCGTCCGACTTTCGCTTAGGTCATGATCTCGCGGTTCGTGGGTTCAAGCCCCGTGTCAGGCTCTGTGCTGACTGCCAGCTCAGAGCCTGGAGCCTGTTTCAGAGTCTGTGTCTCCCTCCCTCTCTGACCCTCCCCTGTTCACGCTGTCTATCTCTCTCCTAGAAATAAATAAAAATTTAAAAAAATAAAATAAAATAAATAAAATATATATGGAAAGGCAAAGAACAAGAATATCTACAAGAATTTTGAAAAAGTGTGCTTATTATACAGCTAGATCAGTATTTATCATATAGCTATAAGACTTACTATATAGCTACAGTAATCAAGTTTGTGTGGTTGACAGAGAGAAAGACATATTGATCAAAGGAACAAAAAGAACAGAGAACCCTGGAAATAGACCCACATAAACAAATTTAATTGACTTTTGACAAAAGTATAAAAGCAAAGAAAGAAAGAGCCTTTTCAACAAATGGTGCTAGAGCAACTGCATATCTGGATTTCCATAGTTTAAAAAATGAACTTGTTGTAGTCTAATACCTTCAACAAAAATTAATTAAAATATGGAGCACAGAGGTGCCTGCAGCGGCTAAATTAGTTAAGCATCCAACTTCAGCTCAGGTCACAATCTCACAGTTTGTGAGTTTGAGCCCCACGTTGGGCTCTGCACGGACAGCTTGGAGCCTGGAGCCTGTTTCAGATTCTCTCTCTCTCTCTCTCTCTCTCTCTCTCTCTGCCTCTCCCCTGTTCATGCTTTCCCTCTCTCTCAAAAATAAACATTAAAAAATGTTTTAAAAATGGAGCACAAACTTAAATGTTAAACTATAAAAATTTTAGAGAAGAATAGGAGAGAACCTTTGGGATCTAGTGCTAGGGCAAAAAGTTCTTAGGCTTGACACCAAACTCATGGTCCATAAATGGAAAAATTTATAAACTAGACTTAATCAAGATTTAAATTTTTTACTCAGTGAAAGACCTTATTAAAAGGATAAAAAGATAAGCTACAGAGTAGAAGAAAATATTTGCAAACCATATATCCAACCAAAGACTAGTATATAGAATATATTAAAGAACTCTCAAAACTCAATAGTAAAAACTCCATCAAATTAGAAAATGGACAAAAATGCAAGAAGAGACATTTTACTGAGAAGGAAATACATATGATAGAGAAGCACGTGATAAGAGGTTCAACATCATTAGCCATCAGGGAAGTGCAAGTTAGAGCCAAAATAAGGTATCACTACATACCTATCATAATGGTTAAAATAAAAAATAATGCCACTATAAATTTTGGCAAGGATGTGAAGAAACTGGATCACTTTGTGCATTGCTGGTGGGACTGTAAGATTGTACAGCCACTCTGAAAAACAGTTTGGCAATTTCTTATGCTAAATATACAACTACCATAAGCCCTAGCAATGGTAATCCTGGCCATTTTCCTCAGAGAAATGATGATGTATATTAATACAAAAACCTGTACATTAATGTTTAGAGCAGCTTTACCTATAAGAGCCCAAACTGAAAACAACCTAGATATCTTTTAATGAGTAAATGGTTAACAATATCATGGTGGTAGTGCTTCCATACCATGGAACACTACTAAGCAATAAAACTGAATGAACTACTGATACCTGCAACAAACTGGATGAACCTCTGGAGAATTATGCTGAGTGAAAAGCCAATCCTCAAATGTTATACACTGTGTTATTTCATTAATATAACATTCTTGAAATGACAAAATTATAGAAACAGAGAATAGATTAGTGGTTGCCAGAGATTAAGAAGTTGGTGGCAACAGAGGGAAGTGGTTGTGGATATAAAAAGGCAACATGACAGATCCTTGTAGGACTGGATATATCTTCTGTCTTGATGTATCAATGTTCAATATACTGGTTCTGACACCAAACTATACCATTGGGGTAAACTGGGTAAAGCAGGTATAGGATCTGTCTGCATTTTTTTTTTACAATTTCCCTGTGAATCCACAAATATTTCAAAATTTAAAAAGTTTATTAAAAAAATGTTGGGGCACCTGAGTGGCTCAGTCAATTGAGCATCCGGCTTCGGCTCAGGTCATGATCTCATGATTTGTGGGTTCGAGCCCTGTGTCGGGCTCTGTGCTGACAGCTCAGAGCCTAGAGCCTATCTCAGATTCTGTGTCTCCCTCTCTCTCTAACCCTCCCCTGCTCACATTGTCTGTGCATGTGTCTCTCTCTCTCTCTCAGAAATAAACAAAACATTAAAAAATTAAAAAAAAATGTTAACAAGGGGTGCCTCAGTGGCTCAGTTTATTAAGCGTACAACTTCGGCTCAGGTCATGATCTCATGGTTTGTGAGTTACAGCCCCACATCGGGCTCTGTGCTGACAGCTTAGAGCCTGGAGCCTGCTTCAGATTCTGGTTTCCCTCTCTCTCTCTCTGCCCCTCCCCCACTCCCATTCTGTTCTCTCTCAATCTCTATCTCTTTCAAAAATAAGTAAACATTAAAAAAATGTTAACAAGAACAAAAATCCAAGTACCTGGCCTCATGGAATTTATAATCTAGTTGGGGGATAGATAGTATTCTAAAAATTACAGAAGTGTATAATTCAAAGTGTGATCTTGTCTAATTACACAAGAAATCTCTCTCAACTTTTGAGTGACATTTGAGATCAGTTCTAAAAGATAAATAGGTGTTAACCAACTGAGGGGAGTGGGTTGTAAGAGATCTTCCAGACCTGAGGGAAGAACACATGTAAAGACTCAGGAGTAGGAAGAAGCATGGCACATTAGAGTAATGGAAAGAAAGCTGAGTGGCTGGAACAGTGAATAAGAGATAAGATGGTGTCAGACTAGGCTGAGCTGTTAGGCCAGTCAAGTAGAGGCTTTCAGGCAGCTTTAGGATTTTGGGCTTTTAGAGCAGTGGAAACAATGGAAAGGTTTTAAGCAGGAGACCAGAAAGTTATTTTTATTTAATTTTTTTAATTTTTAAAATTTTTTTCCAGAAAGTTTTTTTTTTAATTTTTTTAATTTATTTCTGAGAGAGAGAGAGAGAGAGAGTATGAGCAGGGGAGGGTCAGAGAGAGAGGGACACAGGATCGGAAGCAGGCTCCAGGCTCTGAGCTAGATGTCAGCACAGAGCCCAGCACGGGGCTTGAACCCACAAACTGTGAGATCATGACCTGAGCCAAAGTCAGATGCTTAACAGACTGAGCCACCCAGGCGCCCCTGGAAAGTTATTTTTAAAAGGACACTCTAATTGCATTGTGGAGAATGGATTAAGGAGGAAAAGGAAAAGCAATCAGGAAGCTAAGTCCAGGTATCAGATGATAAAGCTGGAATTTGTCTATAGAATAAGAACATTAAGAAGTGAATATATTTGCAAGGTATTTAAAAGCAGAATTCATAGGACCTGGCACTGGACTGGTGTCGGAAAGAGGTTTTCAAGACCATTCCAAGGTTTCAGGCTTTACCAGCTAGATAGCTGGTGGTGTCTTTCTCTGAGATAAATACTGATATTTTACAGAAAAGACTTTAAGTTTGGGTTTTTATAATTGATTTTGGGGTGCTTTTGAAATATCTAAATGCAGATGCTATAGGGCCAGTTGAATGTATAAATTTGGACCTCAGAGAATGATCTGGGTTGGTAGTATGAATTGAGAGTCACTGAGGGTAATAGACGCAGATGACATCACATTGGAAAGAGTTTTGAATAAGACCAGACCATAAGATTGAGCCTTGGGGACAACCACATTTAAAGGCTGAATAGGGAAGGATGAGTCAAGAGAAGAAGCTCAGCCATATGAACACAGAGGTAGGAGGAAAACCAAGACAGTATAATGTCAATGAAATGAAGGAGAATTTCAAAGAGTGTTTAATGTGAACTGATGCTGTTGAAATTTATTTAAGACAAAGACAGAAAATGTCTAGAATTTAGCTTCATAGAGATCTTCAGTGACCCTGACAAGAGCTCTTTGGTGGATTAATGGGGAAAGAAGCCAAATTCGTCTATTAAAAGCTACGTAATATACTGAATGACAGATAAGAACAATAGTATAAATTTCAGTTATTGAGCATATATTGTATATAGCCATTCACTAGGTGAATAATTCAATGTACTACATGTGAATTAGTTACTGTTATTTATTTTATTTTATTTTTTTAATTTTATTTATTTATTTATTATTTCTAGGAGAGCGAGAGAGACAGTGTGAGCAGGGGAGGGTCAGAGAGAGAGGGAGTCACAGACTGAAACAGGCTCCAGGCTCTGAGCTGGCAGTCAGCACAGAGCCCGACGCGGGGCTCGAACCCATGAACGTGAGATCATGACCTAAGCGAAAGTTGGACGCTTAACTGACTAAGCCACCCAGGCGCCCCTAATTACTATTATTTAAACTATTCAGATTAAAAAACTAACATTTAGAGATTTTAATGTCACGTAAATGGAGTATTTAAAATCAAAGTTTTCTCCTGTCTTAAACAAAATGCTGCTGCTACTCTAAAAGAAGACATTATCAACATCATGGAAAAGATTTGTTTTTCCATGGTTTTGCTCTCAGTTTTTTACATGGAGTAAAATGTATGACCTTTGAACACCCTAGAATTTAAGCTTATTGAATAAAAAAAGAATTTAGAGAAAATGTCAAACATAACACAAAATTATAGAGACAGCATAATCAATTAGCCATCAGTAATTATCACCCCATGGCTTTTCTTGCTTAAAGGATTCCCTTAGCCATTATTCTCCTTCCCTCCTCTTGCTTTTGCCCCTCCCAACAGATTATTTCAAGGCAAAGCCCAGGCAAACTCTTTCTAAAATCAATCCTATTTTTTTTTTCAAAGTTGTCTATTTTGCCTACTGTAAACTTCCATGGGGCTTTCAAATATCTGATTAAACCTATATGACAGTTCAAATATAAAAGCAGGAAAAAAGATTACACCTGAAAGTTACATACATTTTTAAAATATATACCTCATTTTTTAGAGCAGTTTTAATTTTACGGCAAGTTTCCCATATGCCCTCTGCCCCCTCCACACATGTAGTCTCCCACATTATCTCCCAGCAGAATGGTACATTTGTGATGACGGGTGATATTACATTGACACACCCTTATTATCCAAAATCCATCGTTTATATTAGGGTTCTAGGGTTCCCTCTTCATGTTGTACGTTCTCTGGGTTTGAATACATTTGTGACATGTATCCATTATATTATATTATGTATATGTATTATATACAGGGTAGTTTCACTGCCCTAAAAGTCCTATTGTACCTATTCATCCCTCCCTCTAAAAGTTATGTAAATTTTAATGTTACTTTTTCACTCCAACAGATGAAAGGAACTATTTAATTGATTTAAAGACAACAGGTGAATCAGCTATACTGATGTTTCCTTTGATATTTGGCTGGCCCCTTTCTGCCAGTTGTTTACAAAACCTCACACAGTTCCAAATGCAATAGTTTATTTTTAATTTATAAAGACATGGCTTTGGTAATTACATTTATAGAAGTCAGATAATGTAAATGGATTGGATTTTTAATGGATTTGTATTTGCCTGAACATGTTCCCTATGTGTTAAACATCATAAAACTCCCTAGGCGATCACTTGTCTTTGGGCCCTATGAAGTCATGGTTCCTCTGTGTGCTTTATGTGACATGACAATCTAAGTGACTTGCAGCCCATGCCACAGCAACTGCCAAAGGCTGAGATTATGAGAGCATAAGTGATAAGATGCTTCCTCTCCTTGCTTTCTTTCTGAAGGTGAGAAACTCTATCCTTTCCTTAAAGTTTTACTGAGATGGATATCTTTTTTTTTCACTTTTCATTTAAAAAAAGTCCTTGCTTTTATTTTTAAGATAGATGGAGAGTGGGCTTTTAGGAGAATGAATTTATACTTAGATACAAATATTGTGTGTCAGTAAATATTTATAAGTAGCTCCTGAGTATTAAGTATATATGATATATACACAAGCAGTTTGGCTGTGAATATATCAAATATATTGAACATAAATAAATTTTGAGATTTCACATATTTCTGATTTTTAAAAAATTCGTTTTGGCTTTACAAAAAAATTGAAATATATATAAAGCCCAGAGCTAATTTTCAGGTGGACTCTCTGTAGCTCCAGGTAGTCCATCCACGTGTTTCAGGGGCTTTTGAAGGTGTGATAGTCAATAGACAGTTTAGGGCACAGGAACTCTGAGTTAGTGGGGTTTGTATTCTTCCCTTTTTTTCCAACCAGAGCAGTTCTGTTATATGTGGTAAGTATCTGCATAATATGTTGTCCAAAGAAAGGGTTTCTCATCTGACTCTGAATATCCATTGTCTACAAAAATAGCACTTTGATGAAATATTACGTCATTGGAGGGCAGACTTCGAGGAACCACATGACTCTAGAATAGAAACAGGGAAGAGGTGTTCCGCTTTATTTTTTATTTTTTAAAAGAATGTTTTATCTATCTATTTATTTATTTATTAAATGTTTATTTACTTTTGGGAGAGAGAGAGAGATAGAAAGAGAGTGAGCAAGCAGGGGGAGAGGCAGAGAGAGAGGGAGATCCAGAATCTGAAACAGGATCCAGGCTCTGAGCTATCAACACAGAGCCCGATGTGGGGCTTGAACTCACAAACCGTAAGATCATGCCCTGAGCCAAAGTTGGAGCCTTAACCAACTGAGCCACCTAGGGAACCCATAGGTGTTCCACTTTACGTGAACTCTTATTTAATATGTTCAGAAAGGAAAATAGGAAAACAAGTATTGCAATTCAGATAATAATATTCATGTACAGAATATGGTGAACATGGAATATTGTTAAAGATTGTAGTTTTACAGGAAATACAAAAAAGTAAAATCATGCCACACAAGTTTTCCATTCAGAGTAATGCAAGTTATAATAATTTCATTTTATCAAAAAAGGATAATTAGAATAAACTTCATTTTATAATAATAAGTACTTATAATAGATTAAATGTTCAAAGAATAATTAAAAAAATCTGAAAACATAAAATTGTATCAAAATTTCAGATAATTAATCTTTATTCAATATTTAGAGCTCATTCATTCATTTACTTTTTCATTATATTACTCATTTTCTTTTCCAATATATATTTACTAAAAATTGATGTAAATACAGAAAAGAAAATAAAGTTATGGTCCCTGTCCTCAAGAAAATCCACTTACTAGGGCTGAAAACAAAACAAAGGGGTGCCTGGGTGGTTCAGTTGGTTAAGCATCCAATTCTTGATTTTGGCTCAGGTCATGATTTCCTGGTTCATGAGATGGAGCCCCATGTCGCCTGCTTGGAATTCTCTCTTCTCTCTCTGCTCTTCCCCACCCGGCATGCACAGGCTCTCTCTCTCAAAATAAATTCCAAACACAACAAAACAAAACAAAATAACTTAACATATAAGTATCTTATGGCAAATGAGTTCCAGAAACAATGCATCAGACATTCTGAAATTGAATGATGGCTGAGGGCTGGTACAGTAGGGGCAGGCTTCATGGTGGAAGAGAGGCTTGAGCTGCTACTTTTAGGAAGGACAGGACTTTGTATATTGGGGTGAAAGCAAAGAGATGGTAGGCAGAAGGATTGCTGTGATTAAGGAATACAGTGTGAATATCTTTCACAAGAGGTTGAAGGTTTGCCAAGGGAAATAATTGGAAAATTGATTAGAGAAGAAGGTTAGGATAAGAGGACCTGCTTTTTGAAGCCAGAGTTCTTAACATTTTAAGGTGAAGTTAGGGTGACAATGTGTATTCCCTTCAGGTTGCCTATGGCAATCTCTAAAAGAGATGCTCCTACTCTCCTGTGTCAGTCTGTTTGGGCTGTTATAACAGAATACCATGGATGTGAAGACTTATAGACAACAGACATTTCTTTCTCACAGTTCTGGAGGCTGGAAGACTGAAATCAAGACACTCTCACTCTGGTGAGGCTCCATCATGGTTCACAGATGGCAGGCTTGTCACTGTACCCTCAGAGGCTGAGATAGGATGAGGTGGAGAGCTTTGTGAGGTCTCTTATAAGACTAGAAATCTCATCCATGAACGTTCCACCCCATGACCTGATCACTTCCCAAAGGCTCACTTTCAAAACTCATATTTGGGGTTAAAATTTTGCATATGAATTTTGGGGGACACAATCTATAGTAGCTTCCACCCTGTGATTTTGGTTTTCCCCTTTCCCTTTCTGTCTAGGTGAGAATGTATATCATGTAATGAGGGATATTATTGTTTGGTATGTGCTGCACACGTGGATCTTACGGAGTTAAGGATAAGGAGGTTGTCGTAGGGAATAGGAAATCAGAGAGAACTTTTGAACATCTGGGTAATATGTACAAAGAAGAGATTATTGGCTATTGGTATGTTAGATTTGGTGGGAGAGACCGAAGACAAGGAAATGTTAAGTGGTGACTACAATTGTTTAAGAATTAAGGAGGCAAAAAAAAACCAAAAACAAAAAAACCACTTGGTATCTAAATGTTTGATAGCAGGGAAGATGGAAGCCAGAAAAAGCAAAGTGGACCAGGCACCTATATTAAGCATAACCACCCTTGAAAGGTATTTTTTTTTTTATTGTAAAGACAATAAAATCTGGAGATATTTAACACAATTTCAAGTAATATAGGATTCAAGTGGGAAAGTTGGGCTCTGAATTCAAGTCTGTTTGACCTTACATTCTGCTTTAATGTGCAATGGTTATTTTTGGGTTTCTATGACGCTAAAAGAAAAAGGGACAAATGGGATGGGGTTGGTTTTAGGGATAAGATGAGTTTTTGAGGTTTGATGTGCTGGTAGGTTGTTCAGCAAGCACCTGGAAAAGTAGCATTTGGCTTTAGAGAGTGATGGGGCATTAATTGTTTGCATAGATGAGAAGAGGGAGAGGACCAAGTTTTAAATAACAGTATTATGTCCAGGTTAGAATGAAATGGGACCAGCTATGGAAAAGTTAGGGAGAGAGTAGAAAGTTATAAGGAGAAATAGGAAGTGTAGCATCACTCAAAGAAGAAAAACATTTGAGAAAGAGATTGTCATAGCTGTTGAATACTACAGATGTCAAAGAGACAGACCTTGACTTGGCAATTAGGAAAAAAAGAGGTGCAGTTAGTTATTTCAGAAGAGGATTTATCCAGGAACCAGTGTGTAATGAATTAAAAAACAAGATGGTGAAGTTAGGGAAAGAGATTGTCTACTGAAGTCCGTAGACCCTTATTTTGATTTCTTAAAAAAAAAGGGAAGAATGTGGATGAAATTAGTGCATGGTGTCAGAAGGAAGAGCAGGGTCTAGAGAAGGTTTTTTGATAGGGCAAACTGGGCATTTTTATAACTGGGTAAGGAAAGGGCCAGGTGGAAGGGTAGGAGAGTGAAATGCAAGTGAAGAAAGGAAAATGATTTTCTTTCTTAAAAAAAAAAAACAAGTTTTTAATTTGAAGAATAACAAAAGTAAATAACACCTATAATTAACTGCTAAAAAGTTATGTAGAATAAGCTAAAGACCCTTTTTAAGCCCTCCAAGCTACAAACACCTCTCCTCCTCCATCTTCCCTGTTAATAGTTTGGCACGAATGTTTTCTAACTTTCTTCCTTCCTTTCTGGCTCCTCCCCCCCCCTTTTTTTTTTTAAAGTTTATTATTTATTTTGAGAGAGAGTGTGAGCAGGGGAGGGGCAGAGAGAGCGGCAGAGAGAGAATCCCAGGTAGGCCCCACACTGTCAGCACAGAGCCCAACTCAGGATTTGATCCCACATACCATGAGATCATGAGCTGAGTTGGAACCAAGAGTTGGATGCTCAGCTGACAGAGCCACCCAGGTGCCCCATTCTTCTCTTATTTAAATAAGCATTCCTCCCCACCCCTTTGCACATATATTCAAATATACTTTTAAGTGGCACCTAGGTGGTACGTCTCTCTCTCTCTCTCAAAATAAATAAACATTAAAAAAATACATTTTTAAAAAACAAAATGACACCATATATATTTTTTCACATTGCTTCTTTCAGTATGTCAATCATGAAGATTTTTCTAGGTCAACACACACATACATCAAATATAACTCATGCTTTTTAACAGGTGCATAATGTTCTCTTGTTTGGCTGATCATAACATATTTATAAATATTATAATATATATTATAATATTTATATTACTCAGAAATTTCTTCATTTATAAACCCTTCTTGGAATCTTCATCCTATAAAGGGGTTTCATGAGTGTGTTGGGCTGAATGACAGCCCCTGAAGATATCTTCACTCTAATCTCTGGAACCTATGTTACCTTACATGGCAAAAGGTGCTTTGCAAATATGACTATTGAATATGTACTGTATTACTCAGTACAGTTGGCTATTGAAATGAGAAGATTATCCTGGATTATCTCGGTGGGCCCTAAATATAATCACAAATGTCCTTATAAGAGGAAGGGACAGGGTAAGTTTACTACAGAAGTTCATGTGATGATAGAAGCAGAGAGAAACAGTGCCAGAGAGAGAAAAGATGCTGTACCACTCGCTTTGAGGGGGGAAGAAGGAGCTATCAGCCCAAGGAAATGGATTTTTCCCTGAAGCCTCCAGAAGAAACCAGTCTTGCTGACACCTTGATTTTGGCCCCATAAGACTCATTTCAAGTTTCTGCCTTCAGGACTATACAAGATAAATCTGTGTTGGTTTAAGCCGCCAAATTTGTTGTAATGTAGTATGACCTCATCTGAACTTGGCTACATCTACAAAGACTTCATTTCCAAATAAGGTTACAAAAATATGTATTGGAGGTTAGACCTTGAACATACCTTTTTGAGGGATGCAATTCAACCCACACACCCGTTAAAAAAAAAAAAGTCAACTGGTTTTAAGTTTGATTCCTGAGAACTTGCCAGAAATTAAGTAATACTGGAATTGTTATTGCCTCACTCAAATGACAACATTCTTGCTGAATTTGGGATTTCAGGAAACCCCAGAGGAAACAGGGAGAGGATGGGTGGGGATTTAGAGGATATTGAGTTTGTGGCAGACCAGAGAGCATCTCAGAATATATACTTGCTGTATGTCATTTTTATAATGTCAGGGAGCAAAACAACATATATACAATGTGAGTATGTGTAACCTAAATTTGAAGACTCTCTACAGAAAAGCACTAGCGTAGGGGGAGGATGGAAGAGATGGGACAGTGAGGAGCACACAGGATTCTCCAGTGTGGTGGGTTCACCGGTGTTCATTATTACCCTCCACTATTCAATATGTTTTTCTATACATATCAAACAATATATGCGTCACGCTAGATGTAAAATTGTGCCCCTATAACAGCATTTTTAAAAAATGGCATAGAGATTGTAAGAAATATACTTAGGGAACGCAACTCATATACCAAAGCTGAAATCAGAACTGGAAAGCGGCACCATTGCTTCATTAACGTAATTTTTCCAGGTGTTACTTGGGAAAGCTGACAGCGTTGGGTAAACTCACTCTAATTATGAAATCGTGAGTAAAAGAAGTTGCGCTTCCATGAAGCTTAAGCACCAACGATTCAGGAGACGCACAGCGTTAGCAAAAGCAGTGCCAGAACCATCGTTTTCAACAGGGTTCATCCGATTTCCAGCGAAATTCTTCTCGGAAAGGCAGGGCCTGCGCAAAGACATTTGCCCGATTCCAAGATGCCTGCTGCGGCGCCCACAGTATAAGTAGAGCGCAAGACCGGAAGTTACGCAACCTCATAAGGCAGCGCGCCCTTACCCGTGAAGAGAGTTTCCGCCATTTTTGAAAATCGGGAAGGTCCGGGTCCAAGTGTGGTTGCTGCTGCGATGGCAGCCTTTGCCGTGGAACCCCAGGCGCCCACGTTGGGTGAGTGAAAACTGCTTTTTCTCGCTGCCGCTGCGGTCCACGCTGTAGGCCTAAGAACAAGCAAGACTGAAAGCCAGTCATCACGTTATTTGCTAGTTTCAGTCGTGGGTACGAGCACCTGGTTCACCCACAAGTTTCTAGTTGTCCCGCTGCTCAGGGCGTCATCACCCTGCCGCCAGCAAGGCGATTCCGGGAAGCTGCGGACCTGGGTAGGGTGTGGGAATGGCTGTCCAGTGGTGACTAAGCCGTTTTTTCCCCCAGCACACGGGCCGCACTCGTCCCGCCCGTACCTGAGACTGTCGCAGCGCCGGGGACGCAGTGCTGGGTTCCTGGATCCCGGGAGGCGTCGGTGTAAAGGAACGGACCGGCGTCCACGTGGGTGGGCGGTGCCCTGGAGTGTGGTTACAGTTTACCGGTCTTTGGTCACCTGGGGTTTTACTTTCTTTTGGATTCCTTCCCGTTCCTTGGCGTGGCAAAAGGAATCTTAATAATAGAAACTCCAGTTGTGCGACGTTTAACCCGTTGATGATCGCTATGGAGATACCGGCGTTCATAGGAAGCCGGGAGTTGATGGTACGATTTTCCCGCCTTTATCTTGTGGAAGTGACTTTGTAGGTGTTTTCTCTAATCAGTCACGTAATGAATTTTTTAAAAATTCATTCCTGTTGTTTCACGGAGAGCCTTGCTGAAAGTGTTGTCTTTCAAAAAAAAAAAAATCTATCCAGTTAACAGGATGTCGATTTCCTTTTGTTTGCTGAGTTTCGGCACTTGTGAGAACCGTCAAAATTTTAGAGCAGAAAATTGCTCTCATAGAGACGCATTAGAAAATTAAGTTCCAACTTTAGAGTTTGGAAAAGGGCAAGCGTGATAGGTGTTTGAAGAATGAGTTTTTTGTTTTGTTGTTTTCTTTTAGATTTGAATGGTGTAATAGTGCTTGCTATGCTTTGTACAAAATGTTTGAGAATGAAGTAACTTGGACTGTTTTAGAATTAGTCATAAAAAGCTAAATGCATAATGTCAGTGCAGATATTCTACTACCTTTAAACGTAAGTACAGATGTTGGTCTAGGTATTTATGTTTTGTGTTGTTTTAGAGGTCAGGAAACCCTTTCCAGTTCCAAAGTTTTCTACGCAACCAAAACATTTTGGGGTGCATCTTTCTTGGGGTTGTAAATGTGAACAAACCTGCCCGTTTATTGCCTCACCAGAAATCTGACATTTGCTATTATTAATTGTTCAAGTCCATATCTTGCAAGTGAAATAATTTTCCCTGCATCTAATGCTATATTACAATCAAAGATTACTTCAGCAAATAGTGCTAGCTGAGTAAGACCTAGTACTTACCAATTTTAGGTGTACTTACCAATTTTAGATGTACAGACTGTGAAATTGAATTTAAGACTTGCACGATCATTGTTATAGCTCTCTCAGTGAAATTTAGCCTGGGGGGTGATTAGTGACAGTGGGGATTAAGACCTGTCTGTGCCCTCCTCACTCTGCTGCTTTCTAGTTATCACAATATATATCCAGATATATCAGAACTTTTCTTAATTCTTCTTACAATTGCCATATATATTTTTTAGGTGGGGGATGGCATGGGAGAGTGAAGTAGTTAGTGGTACCTAAAACTTTGTATTTACTAATATAGTTTCTGAATATTTGTTCAGAATACGCTTTTGTTTAGACTTTGGTGTGTATGTTCTTTGAAATATGTAATAGTAACGTAGTAACATAGCACTTTAAAACAATTACAATATAGTTATAGTTCTTCATACCTTATTTCAGTATTTGCTTTATACTTTTCCTGAATTGCTTTGCCTTTTTCCTCTTTTATACACTTGCATTGTCATTGTTAATACCTAAGTCTACTATAATGAGGAAGGATAAATAATTAAGAGCATTTGGATAGCAAGAAACAAATATTTGAGACTGCTTAGAAGTTAAGAGATAGTTAACCATGTAAAACATTAAAAGTGTGGCCTTTCTGAGTGCAATGAATCACATTCAGTTTTGTTACATAGTTGAGAACTTAAATTTTCATGAGCAGAAATTGCAAATTCTACATTTACTCTTCAGTCACTCAGTTTTTGCTATCTTAAGATACCCTTGGAATAATAATAAATGTTTGTTAAGTGCTTACTGATATTAGGTACTGGGTCAAGTGCTTTATTTGCTGTAATTCTAATCAAAGCTCTGTGAGTGGGTGCTGTGATTATGCCCATTGTGCTAAGACACATGAACCCAGGTCTCTGATGCTAGGGCCTATTTTTCTCATACTGTGCTAGTTTGCTCTAAAATTAGAGTAGGTTATAGCTTCCTTATTTTCATAATGGGAATAATAATACCTACACTGTAAATTGTAAAAACTAATTTTGAATTGATGATTGTGAAGTATCAACTCTCTTTAAATTGGTTTTATGTTAGGGAAACTTTTTTTTTTTAATATTTTTTTATTTGTTTCTAGGAGGGAGAGAGACAGTGTGAGCAGGGGAGGGTCAGAGAGAGAGGGAGACACAGACTCTGAAACAGGCTCCAGGCTCTGAGCTGGCAGTCAGCACAGAGCCTGACGCGGGGCTCTAACCCACGAACCGCGAGATCATGACCTAAGTGAAAGTCGGACGCTTAACCGACTAAGCCACCCAGGCGCCCCTATGTTAGGGAAACTTTTATTGATTATTCTTAACCTTAAAATGATTTTTAAAGAATGATCCAAAAAAATAAAGTTTCCAAAGTTTTCAATATGTTTCTTAGTTTCTAATCATCATTATTATTTTATATGTGCTCTAGTTTCTTTTTTATCACAAAAATGATTTACAGTTTTTGTTTATGGGAAAGAAAAAAATGGGATATATAGCAAACTAAACCCATTGTGTCTGATATGCTGAGACTTTGTGTAACTAGCACACCCACCCTTTCCTTGTTTTTGGTTGGTGGGTAGTAGAAGCTGGCCCAGAAATGAAGTTATTCTGTATGCATTAAGAATTTTTAAAAGATAATAACAAAATTATCCATTTAAAACTAAATGTTCTCTTTTTTTTTTTAATATATTTTTTTTATTTATTTCTAGGAGAGAGAGAGAGAGACAGCGTGAGCAGGGGAGGGTCAGAGAGAGAGGGAGTCACAGACTGAAACAGGCTCCAGGCTCTGAGCTGGCAGTCAGCACAGAGCCTGACACGGGGCTCGAACCCACGAACCATGAGATCATGACCTAAGCGAAAATCGGACGCTTAACCGACTAAGCCATCCAGGCGCCCCATGTTTATTCTCTTTTTAAAAAAATGTTTACTTCTTTATTTTTGAGAGAAAGCAGGAGAGCGTGCAAATACGAGTAGGGGAGAGGCAGAGAGAGGAAGAGAATCCGAAGCTGGCTCCCTGCTGTCAGTGCAGAGCCTGATGGGGGGGTCTCAATCATGAACTTGAGCCAAAATCAAGTGGGCTGCTTAACCAGCTGAGCCACCCAGGCACCCCAGTCAAAGTTGATTCTTAAACCTGTGAAATAATATAAACAAGAACAGAGGAGCCTGGGTGGCTAAGTTGGTTGAGCAGCTCAGGTCAGGATCTTACAGTTTTGAGTTTGAGCCCCTGTAGGGCTCTGTGCAGAGCCTGCTTGGGATTCTCTTTCCTCCCTCCACTCCTCTCTCTCTCTCTCTCTCTCTCTCTCTCTCTCTCAAAATAAATAAGTACGCTTACAAAAATATAAACAAGGACAATTGTCAGATTAGTATTGTTAATAAAAAATAAAACTTTTACATTCTTATGAAAATTTGTATTGGTTTTTAAAATAATACACTCAACTTTGCTTCTGGAGTATGTAAGTTTTGATTAAAGTCTCAAAATTATTCTAGCTTCTTGCATCTTTTTGTTAGATATTATAACATTAAAGTCTTTTGTTTTACTTTATTTCTTGATTCATTTAGGATCTGAACCAATGATGCTAGGTTCACCCACATCTCCAAAACCAGGGGTTAATGCCCAGTTCTTACCTGGATTTTTAATGGGGGATTTGCCAGCTCCAGTGACTCCACAACCTCGATCAATCAGTGGCCCTTCAGTAGGAGTAATGGAAATGAGATCACCTTTACTTGCAGGTGGGTAAATGCTTAAAATGGGTTCCTAGTGCTATTACATGTATTAGAATTTTTAATTATCTAACAATCACTCTTATCAACACAATTATTAATTAAAAAAAAACCTAAGCAATGCCTCTCTTTGATTTTTAGACTCTTGGAGTAAAGATGTAAGTAGTATAAGCCACTGTAATTCTGAGAACCACTCATTAAAACTATGCATACTACATTTCATCCAATCTGAGATGCCCTTGATTGTAAAACTTAGCATTATCTTAAGTACTATTAAGAAAGAAATGCACTAAATATGATATAATGCCAAGATACTGTTTTTTGCAAGTTGTACATATCAAAGATGTTAAAGTGTGAGGTGCTGGGGAAGAAATATGGTCATTTAACTTAAATGCAAGATGTATTTAAATAATTCATCTTAAATATGATCATAGCAAATAATTAGTCAAAAGAAACTAATTGAAGTATAATCAACATACAGTGCTCTATTAGTTTTAGTGTACAACATATTTTTTTTTTTAATGTTTTTTCAATTTTGAGAGAGAAAGACAGTACAAGCAGAGGTGGAGCAGAGAGAGAGAGAAGGAGACACAGAAATCTGAAGAAGGCTCCAGGCTCTGAGCTATCAGCACAGAGCCCAATGCGGGGCTTGAACTCAGGAACCATGAGATCATGACCTTAGCTGAAGTCGGCCACTTAACCGACTGAGCCACCCAGGTGCCCCAGTGTACAGTGTATTGACTTGACACTTCTGTGTATTACTCCGTGCTCACCATGACAAGTGTAGTCACCATCTGTCTCCATACAATGTTATTACAATATTATTGACTGTATTTCCTATGCTGTACTTTTCATCTCTAGCTTATTTATAAAATAAATAAGTAACTGGAAGTTTGTACCTCTTAACGCCCTTTATTATTTTGCCCATCTTCCCATTCACGTCCCTGTGACAACCACAAGTTCTCTGTATTCAAGAGTCTGTTTTTTTCTTTTTTTGTTTGTTTGTTTTTTGGTTTTTTAGATTCCACATGAAATCACAGTATTTGTCTTTTTTTGTCCGATTTACTTTACTTAGCGCAGTACCCTAGAACCTCGACAGATGAATGGCTAAAGAAGATGTGATTTATATATATAAATAAAATGGAATGATGAAGTGTTACTCAGTCATAAAAAAAGAATGAGATATTGCCATTTGTGATAATAAGCTGTAATTTGAAATTTATAGATATAAATTCTACTTCTAGTCATAGTGAATTAAGATTCTCATGATGTTTAGTGAAACGATTTATTATACAAACTATGGGGAAGTTTTTTTAAACGAAATGTGCAATTATCACCACAAAATATTATTACTTAAATGCAACACATATCTTACAAGACTCCTTTAGCAAAGAAGTATTTTAAAACATGACTTTAGGGGCCCCTGGGTGGCTCAGTTGGTTAAGCGTCCAACTTCCGGTCCGTGAGTTTGACCTGCGGTGGGCTCTGTGCTGACACCTCAGGACCTGGAGTCTGCTTCAAATTGTGTCTCCTCCCCTGCCTCTCTCTCACTTGCACTCTCTCTCTTGCTCAAAAATAAACAAACATTTAAGGGGCCTCTGACTCCGGCTTAGGTCTGATCTCAATGTTAGTGAGTTCGAGCCCCGCATCAGACTCTGCAGACATCTCAGAGCCTGGAGCCTGCTTCAGATTTTGTGTCTCCCTATTATCTCTCTGACCCTCTTCCTGGTCATACTTTGTGGAGGTTCTCACTATGAGTAGTAAGTATAAACTATTCTTACAGTAAAGTAAGTTAGAGAAAAGAAAATGTTACTAAGAAAATTGTAAGGAAGAGAAAATACATTTACAGTACTGCACTGTAAAAGACATCTGTGTATAGGTGGACCTACCTTATAGTTCATACTTGGGTTTGTCAAGGGTCAAGTATATATTTCAAATGTATTTTTATTATAGCTACTATATATTGAGTACTTATAAGCCAGGCAATACCCTAAGCATATTTCATTTTTTTCCTCAATCTTAAAGGTTAGGTAGTAGTTTCCCTGTTTTTTAAAAGAGGAAACTGAGGCTAAATGCAATAAAGAACTTGTTTAAGCCTAGTTATTTATTTTAATTTTTAATGTTTATTTATTTACTTTTTAATGTTTGTTTAAATTTGTGTGAGAGAGAGATAGTGTGAGCAGGCAAGGAGTAGAGAGTGAGACACAGAATCTGAAGCAGGCTCCAGGCTCCAAGCTGTCAGCACAGAGCCCGATGTGGGGCTCGAACTCACAAACCTCGAGATCATGACTTGAGCCAAAGTCAGATGCTTAACTACCTGGGCCACCCAGGTGCCCCAAGCCTACTTGTTAATAAGTGACAGAGCAGGAGGTTAAAGCCCAGGTCAGTTTTGTTTTATAGTCTATGCTCTAAATAGCTTATGCTGTACTCTCTAAGCTTAGACTTTAAATCATAACAGAGGGTCAGGGCTGTTTCACTATTTGGCATTGATGATTTATTGATTTGTAAAGGCATCTTTTTGTTTTTAATTATTTATTTTTGAGAGAGAGGGAGAATCCCAAGGATGCCCCATCAGCGTAGAGCCTATCCTGGGGCTTGAACTCATGAACCAGGACATCATGACTTGAGCTGAAACCAAGAGTTGGATGGTTAGCTGACTGAGCCACCCAGGTGCCCCTTTAAAGACCTTTTTATGTTCCTCCAAGTTGATTCTTTTCTACATTTTATTATGTGCTAAATATATTTCTATTATGAGAAACATGAGTAAGATCTCTTTAATTTTGACAGATTCCACATTTAAGGGATTATGTGCAAGTATATATAAACTGGAGCTGTTTACCTACTTTCAAGTGAGAAATAGAATCAAATTTTATATTGAAATGTTAAGGTTCATGGAGGAGGGAACTTGTTGGGATGAGCACTTGTTTTTATATGGAAACCAACTTGACGATAAACTAAGAAAAAAAAAAGAAATGTTAAAGATTTGTAGAGAAACCAAAAGCTACATGTGCTTACTAAAAACTAAAATTTCTGTTTTCTTATTCTGAAATCTCTTATTCATATACAGTCTGTGAATCACCAGCTTTGGCATAACTGGGAGCTTGTTAGAAACTTAGTGTCAGGCTCTACCTCACGTGTTCTGAATCAGAATCTGAATTTTAACAAGATTCCAAGGTGGACTCTTAAGTGCATTTAAGTTTGAGAAGCCCTAGGAACCAAGAGTTTAAGTTGGTACTTTAAAAATACAAATGAAAAAGGAGCATCTGGGTGGTTCAGTCAGTTAGGGGTTCGACTCTTGATTTCAGCGTAGGCGCTGATCTTGTGGTTGCTGCGATCAACCCTGCACTGACAGCACAGAGCCTACCTGGGCTTCTCTCTCTTTGCCCTTCCCCTGCTTGTGCACTTTCTCTTTCTCTCTCTCTCAAAATATAGAAGTAAACATTTAAAAAAAAAGTATAAATGAAAAATCTTATCAGAAAGATAGATTTTTTACTCACCTGACTGTATTGTGCATTGTAGGTGGGTCACCCCCACAACCGGTTGTACCAGCTCATAAAGATAAAAGTGGAGCCCCACCAGTTAGAAGTATATATGATGATATTTCCAGCCCAGGACTTGGATCAACACCTTTAACTTCAAGAAGACAGGTGATGTACTTAACCGCCATTTATGATCCACAGTAATTCCATATTTTTATACGGAAACACAGTGACTATCAATAATTTGAAATGTCTTTCTGAGGTCTACTTTAGTGTAACTGTGTTGCACAGAATAAGTATTAAAGACATTTATCATAGAATCTGTTTGGGTTGTGTTTATCATGAAATGCACTTAAAAAAAAATGTAAAAGAACAGCCAATTGTTTTCTCATATTGGTGATTCTGTGGTGTTTGATAGGTATGTCTTATTTACCTGTCCCTGCCCCAAACCTAGCCAAACATAGGAATGATTATGTTTTCAGTCATTCCAATTGTTTAAAAAAGTTCAATATGCATAATTTTGTGAAGGAACAAATGAAGATGCAGGGTTTCATCCAGATGTAGGGTACTTTGGAACGATTTGAGATCTTTGTTTTAGGAATGGTTTTATTAATATAAGAACTATCCTTTTAGAGCTATGTTCACTGTTTACTTATTTTACTGAAAATGCAGCCTCCCATATTTATGAGCTGATGGTTTAGTTTGCTCCAAGTGCAGGTGTTCTGATGGTGATGTTTAATTTTGGTTGGTGTGGGTGTAGGTGTTCTGATGGAGTTATTTTCAGTCATAGATTATGCAAGATAGAGATCTTGTGTTTTGATGGGACTGATAGCTATAAAAAAGCGTCTGATACTTTTGAAGTACTTCCAGTGTACAGGTCCTGATTTTAAAACTTCTCATGTATTGTTTCAGTGGATCCTTATGATAAATTTGTGAAGTAGTTGTGAAGTAGCTTCATTTTATCATTGAGGACAGTAGGGCACAGAAACCGTAAATAATTTGTCAAGAGTAAGGCAACTAGTCTAGTGGAGCCGAGCTTTAAACCCAGGCAGTTTTGAATCTAGAGCCAACATTTGTAACAGCCATGCCATCCTAACACTACTCTGGTAATGATTGTCAGTTTAAAGGTAGTATGGATTTTTGTTTTATGTAGAAAGTTTACTAGCTTTTAGATGCAGAAGTATTCTATCACTATTGTGCTGTAGCAGCACACAAACAGTGTGTCAGTTAAACTGATAGGTTCCTTGTATAAAGACATTTCTGCTCTTTGGTTTGGAGAAATGTTTTATGCCTTTCCCTAAATCAAATATAGCATAGTTGATGGAAAGTTTAAGAGTGGTAGAAAGCATCTTAAATTTTGACTATTTCTTGGCTTGACATGCCTAGCGTAATAGGCCTACTTGTCAAGCAAAGCAAAATTAATTCATTGTGTAAAACATATTACTATCTCTTTTTAACACCTTTAGAACTGCCCTACTGTCCAGTACAGTAGCCACTGACCAAATGTGGCTATTGACACGTGAAATGTGGCTGTTCCTATACAAAACTGAGATATACTGAAGTGTAAAATACACACTGGATTTTGAAAACTTAGAAAGAAAGAACGTGAACTATCTTATTTATGTTTTGATGGTGATTAGTTTTGAAAATGATAATTTGTAACTATTACCTTAAATAACTATACTTGTTTTTACTTTTTTAATGTGTCACCTATAGAATTTAAAATTACCTACATTGCTTGTGTTATATTTGGACAGTGATATTCTAACCAAATCAGAATATTCTGGCCTCGGATATTTTTCTAAAAGGTTGATAAGTAAATTTCATGTTTGGTTTGAGAATGACTGGCTTGTAAACTCATGCTAGTTTCCATTACTTCTTTGATAATCGATGAAAACACACATAGTTTACAGTTCTTACTGCATTCAAAATGTTTTAAAAGTCTTGTGTCATAATTTGTAGAGAATGTTTTTGATTTAAAAGTTAGAATATTATTAAATATTCTATATTTATATTTATATTTATTAATAATATTAATATAAATATTAAATATTATAAAAATATTATTAAAAAAACGTTAGTTTTGCCCCGAGACTTGGCTTACTCTCTCTCTAATCATGAAAGAAAATGGAATTAAGAATTGAACAGTGCATTTAGTATCTCTCTTAATATTATTTCAATGTTTGGTTCTGGTTGCTAGATAATAGCTAAATTTTATATTTCCTTCATTTGATGAGAATCTGCTACCAAAAAACCTATTCCTGTATATTTATTTCTAGAGAATGTTCTATTCTTGATTAGATATTGCCTTTGTTTATAGAAGAACTTTTAACTACTTTAATCTTTAATATTCTCACATTTAGAGGAATTGTTAATTTTCTTGCTGTGTAACTTTCTACTAGTAGAGACAGGCATACTGTTGTTTATTATATAGACTGATTGGCTTAAAAATTTTTTTAATTTTTTTTTTTTTTTTTTTTTTTTTTTTTTTTTTTNGTGTGCGCAAGGGAGGGTCAGAGAGAGAGGGAGACACAGAATCCGAAGCAGGCTCCAGGCTCTGAGCTAGCTGTCAGCACAGAGCCCAACCTAGGGCTCAAACTCACGAACCGTGAGATCATGACCTGAGCTGAAGTCGGGGGCTTAACCAACTGAGCCACACATGCACCCCTGTATAGACTGATTTGAATCTATATTATTTCATAGTTTGTAAATGTCTGCTTAAAAATAGAATTTTGCCATCTCTCTGTTTTTCTGTGTGAGCATGGTGATTCTTTAAAGAATATTTCAAATATTATATTTTAGGAACTAAAAACAAATAGCAAAGTTATTTTCTACTAAAAATAACATCTTTTTACCTATTGTAACTTATTTTAAACAAAGAATATGCTAAAGGGTATAGCATATTTTAGATTAATACTGCTCTACATAAAGAAAAATGTTGGAGTACTTTCAGGCTATGAAGTAGTTAGAGGCATGCTTAGTAACCTGGTAGACATGCAGTTGTCTATTGAATGAAACCTTTCAACACTAATTGTGTTTATGTCCTGGTTAGAACTTTGCATTTTTACTTTTCCACTTTTCTTCTATTTTCACGTAGCCAAACATTTCAGTAATGCAGAGTCCTCTTGTTGGAGTTATGACGACGACTCCTACTCCTGGAACAGGTAAAGGCCTTTTAACATCAAAGACTATTCCATTCTCTTTGAGTGAGATGATATAAGACTTTGTTGATAATTGCCAAATTTTTTTCTTATACATGTCAGACTTGGAGACTTTGTCAAATGTTAGTAACTTCATTCAGAAGGGAAATACTATATGTATGTTTGATTTTTTTTCTGAATTTTCAGGGAGGATGTAATATTCTCAAAATATTAAGAGTTTAAAGAAAATACATACTTAATAGTGTCTCCTCATTTACTAAAAACTAATTTAAGAAAGAGGTGTTGCAGTTGGGAAGAACAGGAATACAGAGACTGAGCAATAAAGGTGTTTTGAAAGCTCTTAATTCATAGCTATAAATTGAAATGTCGTTGACTATAAACAGCACTGATTGTATGTATTTTTTCTTTAATGTTAATGGTATTTTTATCAGCATGATCATTAGCACAACTCTTTTTACATATTCATATAATCTGTCAAATGTCCTCTCAGCAAATACATGAACACATGACCCTGTGCCAGACCCTGGGAAACTGAACAAAATAGATAACCCATACCTTTATGGAGTTTGCATTTATTTACAGAATTTACATTTATAAATAATTAAGTTATAAAGTTTGTTAGAATAATTATTTTATGGAGGAAAATTAAGCAGCAAAGAGAAGAAGTTAGGGGGTGAGGGCTCATAGGTTTAAACAGGGTAGTTGATTAGTTTTCTATTGCTGCCGTGACAATTCACTACAAACGTAAAAGTGGCTTAAACAATAGTTCTGGAGGTGAAAAATCTGAAAAGTGTCTCCGTGGGCTCCAATAAAGGCATTGGTAGAGCTGTGTTTAGTTTATGGAGTCTCTAGGGGACAGTCTGTTTTCCTGCCTTTTCCATCTTCTAGAGGCTACCCACATTTCTTTGTTCATGATCTCCTTTCTCCATCTTCAAAGCTAGCAACTTTGCATCGTGTTGATCATTCTTCTGTAATCACATCTCCCCCTACTCTCTTTAAAATACCCTTGTGAATACATTGGATCTGTCTGGATAATCCAGGATCATCTCCTTATTTTAAGGTCAGCTGATTAGCAGCCTTCATTCCATCTGCAACCTTAATTCTCCTTTGTCATGTAACATAGTTTATTTCCAGATTCCAGGGATGAGGACATAGACATCTCTGGGGGCCATTATTCGGGCTTCCTGCAGAAAAGTAGAGAAAAAGTAACATTTACCCAGAAAACTAAACTAAGTAAGGGAGGTAGGGATAGTGTTCTAGAAAGAGAAAAAAGTACACAGGCACTGAGGTGGTAGTGTGTCTCAGGTGTTCAAGGAGGCTAGTGTGAACTGGAGTGAGTGAGGGGTATAATAGGAAATGAGGTCAGAAAGATAATGAGGGACCCAGAGTACCGGGCCTTGTATGTCATGGTATTGACTGGTTTTTACCCAGAAAAAGTGAAAAACAAATAGGATGAGTCTGCTGCTGTGGTGATTGATTATAGACTTTTGGCTGAGGCGCAGGGTAGATGCAAGACCAGGTAAGAGGCTACTATTGCATTAATCCAGATGAGGGGCAAAGCAGGGTGGGAAGGGAGGGAAAGAGGAGCAACAACAAAGAAGATGGAACAACAAAGACAGTAGCAAGATGGTAGATTTAAAAGGAACCAGATCAACAATTATATAAAATGAAATCTACTAAACACTCCAGATAAAAAGCAGAGATTATCAGAATAGATAACAAAAGCAATAATAAAGACAAGGTAGATTTTTTTTAATCTTCGGAGTCCAGATTTTTTTCAAGCGTCTGAATCTTTACTGGTGGCAGTGTTTTTATAGTCACTTATAGGTAGATTTCTGCCATCAGTTGGATCAAGGCTATTTAGGCTTTTCTGTTACGTTCCTCAGATTTCTTCCAGTATCCAGCCACTGCCTGCTTCCAAAGCCACTTCCACATTTTTAGGTATTTGTCACAGCAGCACCTGCCTTATACCAGAATCTATGTTTTTAAAGTTAATTGATTTTGAGAGAGTGCGCACATGACGGTGGGAGGGACGGGGGGTGGGGTGTTGGAGAGAACTCCAAGCCAACAGCTCAGAGGCTGATTCTGAGGCTTGATCTCACAGACCATGAGATCATGACCTGAGCTGAAATCAAGAGTCTCATGACTGAGCCACTCAGGTACCCCATAGTCTGTGTTAGTTTTAATATGCTGCCTTAACAGATTATCACAAATTTAGTGGCTTAAAACAACACACACAAAACTTTTTTTTTTTTTTTTTTTTAATAATCTCTACAACTGTTGTGGAGCTTGAACTTGTAACTGCAAGGTCAGGAGTCTCATGGTCCACCGACTGAGCCAATTAGATACCCACCCCCCTGTTTTTTATTATTAAAGATTTTAAAACAGATTTATTATATCATTGTTTCCATAGGTCAGATCTGTGGACACAGTTTGTTTCTTTGCTTTAGAGCTCAGGTGTGAGCAGGGCTGTGTTCTCTTCTTCAGGTTTTGGGAATGAATCCACTTTCAAGCTCTTTCATGTTGTTCATTCACGTTGTTGGCCGAATTTACTTCCATGTGGTTGTAGGACTGAGGTCCCTGTTTCTTTCCTAGCTGTTGCCTGGAGGTGTTTCTCAGCTTCTGAGTCTGCCCTTATTGTTTGGCTTGTGGCTCCCTTTCCATCTTCAAAAAAGCAGTGGCAGATCAAGGTCTTTTTTATACTTTCAATCTCTCTGACTTCCCTCTTCTGTCGTGTATCTCTGACTTGACTTTCCCGCTGTCTGCTGTTAAGGGCTCATTTGTTGACATTAAGCTTATTGGAATAATCCAGAGTAATCCCTTATTTTAAGATCCAGCTAAATAATAACCTTCATTCTAACTGCAAAGTCTCAGCAGTACCTGGACTAGTGTTTGAATTACTACCAATGAATCAAACCAGGGGACAGAAACTTGGGGGGAGGATATCTTTAGATTTCTGTCTGCCGCCTGTATCATAGTGAAAAATTTACGTGTGTACCTCAGTCTCAGTTACATATGTGAGGTGAAATGTTCTGGGGGATATTCAGGATTTAGTAGTCTTAATCTGATCGTACAAATAGGTAGATGACAATGGTTTGTTACTTGACTGGTTGCTACTGTAGTGACTCTTCAGTTATTTAATTGAGTCAGTAAGTCATCCCAGAGACATTGAAAATGCAAAAAAACATGTTAAGTAATGTACTTTATGCTTCAAAGGTTCTCTTAGTTGTTTGAAAAGCATGCATTATAATCTTATTATTGTTAAGTAGAAGAGCACGTGATTATTTAAACACCTTTTGTTATTTTTCTCAAGTAGTAACTTCTATGAGGTTCTTGTAGTTTTAGAAATTATATATGAAAATACAAGAGCCGTGGTAGGAAAATAATAATGTATCATAATTGGCCACTGGGAGCCACTGCTGCTTCTACTTTGAGGTTAAGGAATTTATGCATAGAAAGTCTTCATGGGGAATATGTGAAAAAGAATATTTTTGAAAAGATATGATGGGCATGAGGATATCCTGTGTAGTCAGTAATAAGCAGCAAAGGGAGAAAAGATGTTGACTTGAGAAAATTGAAAGGAAAACGAAGACTTTTCACTTAGAGCTATATTTTTTAGCTATTACAATGTTAACTAAATGAACATTTCTTGTATAATTTGTAAACTTTAATATTCTGAGATTAGCAACTTTTATAAAGAGATTGTCATGGGATTTAGTAACGTGTTAGTTTATGCTTAGGTCTTTGGGTCCAATAAGGAGTTTTTTGTTTGTTTTAATTTTATAGCTGATCTTGAAATCTTTTTAAAAATTTTATTTCTGGTGCAGAGAAACCTTGGTCATATGACAAAGTGGGAAATCTAGATTAGAGAATTTCAGAAACTGTTTTCAACCATGGCATCTTATTGCCCTGAATATGTTTGCCCTGTTTCCCCATCCTTACCCCTTAGTTTTCTTCTGCTGCTATTTAAATATTCCCCTGCTTTTCACGCTCTTTTAAATTTTTTCTTGGGGCGCCTGGGTGGCTTAGTCGGTTAAGCGTCTGACTTTTGCTTAGGTCATGGTCTCGCAGTTCGTGGGTTCGAGCCCCGCATCGGGCTCTGTGCTGACTGCCAGCTCAGAGCCTGGAACCTATTTCAGAGTCTGTGTCTCCCTCTCTCTCTGACCCTCCCCTGCTCACGCTGTCTCTCTCTCTCTCTCTCCTAGAAATAAATAAATAAATAAATAAATTTTTTCTTAATTTTTTTGAACTACTTTCATGTATCTATCCAAATGGTATACCACTTTTATCTACTGAATTAGATCCTTATTTATGTTAACACATTGTTAACAGATTAAGTGTGATATTCAGACTATAGCACTTTCCAAGAGCTTTTGTTGACGCTAGGAGCTCAGAGTTCCTTTTTTTTTTAAATGGCTTTTTTTTTTAATGTTTTTATTTATTTTTGAGAGAGAGAGATGAGAGAGTGCCATCAGGGGAGGGGCAGAGTGAGAAGGAGACACAGCATCCAAAGGAGGCTTCAGGCTCCAAGCTGTCAGCACAGAGACCGATGCAGGGCCTGAACCCACAAACTATGAGATCATGACCTGAGCCCAAGTCAGAAGCTTAACTGACTGAGCCACCCAGGCACACTGGAGCTCAGAGTTCTGATAGTGTTCCTAGGAGGGGAGGAAGAGGACTGATTTATCTGTGAGAGACCATTTCCTGACACTTCTTTTTCTGATCTGTGTTAGCCGCTCCTTCTATGTGCTTCTGTATAGCTGTCTCTGCTTAGCTCCTATTTTTCTCCACTATTGGACAATGAACTCCTTCAGGACAGAGATTCCTTCTGTTTTTTTCATTATTTATCCATCAGAGAGCTGGTTATAAAGGGACCTCAGTAAACATTTGTTGACTGAATGGATCAATGGATATAAACTGTAGTGAATTGAATGGTGGCCCTGAAATTGTATGTCCATGTCCTAATCTCCAGAACCTATGACTATTACTGTGTGGTTAAAATAGTTAAGATCTTGAGAGGAGGAGCTCCCATCCCAAGGAAAGGTGGAGAGTTCAGGAGAGAGCAGAGTAGGGAGAAGGTAATCTTGGTAATCACCTAGGTGATCCCTAAATTCAATCATTAGTGTCCTTAGCAGGAAAGAGAGATTTAACAGAGATTTATGAAACATGCAGAGAATTAGGTGATGTGAAGACAGGCAAAGATTGGAGTGTTGTTACCACAAGCCAGTGAACACCAAAATATGTCAGCAGTAACCAGAAGCTAGAAGAGGCAAGCGATGGATTCTCTCTGAGTGCCTTTGGGACACATTTAGCACTGCTGAAAACTTGATCTTGGACTTCTGGCCTCCAGAGCTGTGAGAGAATAAATTTTTTGTTGTTTTAAGCCACCCAGTTTGTGGGGATTTGTTAGAACAGACACAGGAAACCAATATATATGTATATAATGTTTTGAAGTGGTGACATCTCAATACCAAAACCAGGATTGGAATATTTGTGTACAACTTGACATGGCATAGTTTTTAAAAAAAATTACAGTTAGAGTAAACACTAATCTTACTCCAAATTGCATTAGTTTTGGATGCTGCTGAAACAAGTTATCTCAGATTTATGCCTTAAAACAATTCAAATTTGGGGCACCTGGGTGGCTTAGTCGTTTAAGTGTTTGCCTTTGGCTCAGGAGGTGATCTTGTGGTTCATGGGTTTGAGCCCCATGTTGGGCTCTGTGCTGACAGCTCAGAGGCAGGAGTCTGCTTTGGATTCTATGTCTCCCTCTCTCCCTGCCCCTCTCCCACTCATGTTCTGTCTCTCTCTCTCTCTCTCTCTCTGAAAAATTAACAAACATTAGAAAAATTAAATAAAAATCTCAAATTTATTACATTAAAATTCTAGAAGTCAGAAGTCTAATATTCTCACTGGGCTAAAATCAAGGCATTGATAGATCTGTGTTTTTTTCTGGAGGTTCTAGGGGCGAATCTTTTATTTTCCCTCTCTAGCTTTAGAAGCTGTCCATATTTCTTGGATCATGGTTCCCTGCCATCTTTGAAGCCTGCACTAGCCAGTTGGGCCTTTCTTCTATCACTCTTTCTTTCTCCATTTAAGAGAATCTTATGATTATATCAGACATACTAGGTTAATCCAGGATAGTATTCTCATTTAAGATCAGGTGATTAGCAGTCTTAATTCCATGTACATCCTGTATTTCTTTTTACCATATAATGTAATGTGCTCATAGCTTCTGGATATTAGGATGTGGACATCCTTGGAAGACCATTTTCTGCCTACCATATTGATTTTTTAAAATGAGTCATCAAAATTTAATCTCATGCCAGATTAACCATAGGACCATTGAATAGTATCTAGTTTGGTGGGTATAATATTAACTATTTTAGTCAAAATAATAAAAGCGGATCGTTTTCTAATATCACACAGTACTTAAATACGTTAATAAAATGCAGCATTCTTTAGCCTTATTCCTCCAGAACCAGTCCACGCCTTAGAGCTATTCCTTTTGAAATTTACTTTTACTTATGTAAATGAGATGCTGTGTTAGTTTCCTGTTGCTAATGTAACAAATTACCACAAGTTTAGTGGCCTAAAATAATTTAGCTTTGTTCTATTGCAGTTATAGAAGTCCGAAGTTCAGAATCCGTTTCCTTGGGCTAAAGTCAAAGCATTGGTAGGACCAGTTTCTTCTGGAGGTCCTAAGGAGAATCCATTTTCTTTTCTTCTCCTCCTAGCTTTTAGTAGTTACCTGTATTCTTTGGTTTGTGGCCCCTTTCATCTTCAAAGTTTATCTCTCCAGTCTCTGTTTTCATCATCACATCACCTCTGTGTAGTTCAAAATCTCCTTCCTTCTCCCTTTTGTAAGGGCATTAGTGATTATATTGGGAGCCCATCTGAATAATCTTGGATAATCTTCCCATTTTAAGATTGTTAAGCACATCTGCAGAGTCCCTTTTGCCATGTAAGTAAAACATGCACAGGTTCTAGGGATTAGGATATAGTCATGTTGGAGGTCCATATATTGTTGGAGTCCACCATATATGATTATGTTGCTAATTGATTTTCAGTTTTCAGTATTGGTATATTTATCTTAAGGTAATTGGAGATTTTCTTCTTTCCTCCACATTATCTGAATATAATTATATCAGATTTTATTCCTTTGTCAATGTTTATGTTATGACTATATAAACATTTTTTATGCTGAACCAAGTAGTATAATTTATCCTTTCTCTAAAATTTTTCTTTTTAAGTTAATGATTGTTTTTTTCCCATTTGTCTAATTTTCTCTGTGCCATCTACTCCCTTTATTTTAAGCAAATGTTGTGGCTAAGAAACATATCTGTCTTTTTAAAAATGCTCAAAGATAGTTTCAAATAGTTTTTGTTTTCCTTTAAACTGTGAACTCTCTCTTAACCTCTGTTTTGGCTGTTTCCCGTTTGAGCATGGTATGTAGCTATCATCCTACGACTTGCTTTAGCAAGTTTCTGAGCTATTTGCTCATTTTGGTGGGGAACATATTTGAGTAGCTTTCTAAGCTTGTGAGAGAAATGAAATTTAAGACCTCCTGAAATGCTTTTTTTTTTTTTTTTCCTGTCCTCACACTGGATTGCTAGTTTGGCTGGGTATTTTAGGTCAGAATTTTGGAGTCATGATTCCATTGTCTTCAGCCTTTCAGCGTTTTGTGGAAGTCATGTGCAGTAATGATTTCTTAGTCTTTGTATATGGCCTGGTTTCAAAAAATTTAAGATCTGTGGTTATTCTCAGTTTCACAACTGTTCTATGGCAGGGGCTTTTGCATTTTTTTCTCTGGGGAATTAATTGATGGATCCTTTCAATCAAGACAGTTACCTACAGTTAGGGGAAATTTTCCTGTATTTGTTACATAATTGCTCTTCTGTTTTTTTGTTTCCTACTTTTGGGATTCCTTTTGTAAGCACTGCACAGATTTTTAATTTTCTACTTTTTTCTCCCTTATATTGTCTTTTATATATGTATTCTACTTCCTAAGACACGTCTTCAATCTCAGCTTCTAACTCTTGTAATAATTGTTTATTTTGTCATTTTTAATTTCCAAGAACATTTTTGTTGTTGTGGATCTCTGAATGTCTTCAAAAACATAGTATCCTTTTCTTGTTTCATGGGTAAAATGTCATTCTAGTGAAAATAATGTTGGTCTTTTTATTCCTGCTCCTATATTGTCTGTTTTTTTTTTCTTTCTTTTTTTTTTTTTTAATTTCTGAGAGAGAGAGAGACAGCGTGAGCAGGGGAGGGTCAGAGAGAGGGAGACAAAGAATCTGAAGCAGGCTCCAGGCTCTGAACTGGCTGTCAGCACAGAGCTCAACACGGGGCTTGAACCCGTGAACCGTGAGATCATGACCTGAGCCGAAGTCGAATGCTTAACTGACTGAGCCACCCAGGTGCCTCTCATATTGTCTGTTTTTTAAGTTTTCTTTCTTTCTTGGTGGAGACATATTTAGTTTAATGAGACACTAAAAAGCTTCCTGGAATCTGTGTAGGTGTATGGATCAACATTGTCTGGAAAATGGAAATTGATGGGTTTTTTGTCTCTTACTGGGCTTTCCTATAAGAATGGACAGTTAGGGGCGCCTGGGTGGCTCAGTCGGTTAAGTGTCCGACTTCAGCTCAGGTCATGATCTCAAGGTTCGTGGTTCGATCCCCACGTCCGGCTCTGTGATGACAGCTAGCTCAGAGCCTGGAGCCTGCTTTGGATTCTTTGTCTCCCTCTCTCTCTGACCCTCCCCTGCTCACTCTGCCTCTCTCTCTCTCTCTCAGAAATAAATAAAACATGAAAAAAAAAAAGAATGGACAGTTAAATTTTTGTTGGGAAAATCTCTGATTTCAGCATATGTAGTTATTTTTTTCTTTTAAGTTTTCCCAAAGAATTCTTTATATTGAGCCTTAATGTTTGAGTAGGTGGTCTGAATTTAGAAAGGGGGAGAAGTCTCCTTTTCAATATGCAGACTTTTACTCAGTCAGTTTCCATACAGTTGTTCTCTGCTGTAATTAGACTCACTGGGTCCTGAGCCATTTAGATTCCTTTTCCTCATATATTAAATCCTTAGTGTCATGGGGGGTTGAGTGACTGAATGATAGTCAACTGGCTGCTTAAGATAAAGTAGGACCTATCCTCTCATTCCTTGTTATATACACTTTAAACTAGTTTTCTTTGATTTCAGCCAGCAGCCTCTTTGATACCTTCCATAGTTCCTGTGTTCTCAGAACCTGAGACTTTCTAGAATGACTGTCATTGGGTGTCTGACAGGGATTAGAGGTGAATACAAGTGTTCAGTTCACTATGTTTGATTGTGTGTTGTTATATGCATTGTTCAATATGTTCTTTTGTACTAATGAGTTTGTTAAACTGAAAAGTTTGAGGAAACATTCCCCACAAGATTGCCCTCACTTCAGATGCTGGTTACAAATTTGGATGTCCCCATGGCTGCTCTCACGTCAGACCAAATGGCTATAAATGCAGGATTTCCCAACTCTACTCTAAGATTTGATAATTCACAAGAAATACTAAGAACCCACTAAAAGTGCTATGCTTAAAGTTAGTTTTGTTAGAGCAAAACAGTATAAATTAGAGCAAAAGAAAGATACATAGGGCAAAGTTTGGGAGAGTTCCAAACACGAAACTACCATAGCATGTTACCCACTGTGAGAAATAAGCCCACTGACACAATCAAAGGAGGGACGTGGAGACTTGTAGCACAGTGAAGTGAGGCTTTAATCAACATTTTTACAAGAGTGGGTGTCTGATGGGCACACCCTGGGCAATTACAGCAGGCAATGTTGTCTCCTAGCATACAAGTCCCTCCCCTTATATCTCATTGGCTGAGTACTACAGAGGTTACAGCCTTATCCAGAAGTCACCTATGCTCCTGGGCAAAAGTACATTCCTTGAGGTGATGCAGAGACTTCAGTTATTTGGCGCATGCTCATTGCAAAGGGCCAGATGGAGAGACGGGAAGAAAAACCAGGAAGCAAGTGTCTAAGGGTTTGGGACTCTGTTAGGGGAGAGGAGGTTTGTACATATTTCCAATAGGTTTACAACCTATTGTTAACTATACAGCACAGCTCTTATTTGGTATTTCTGAAAATGAATAATGTCACTTCTCACACCCTCCAGAATTTAATGTATTATGCTTATATACACAATATTACCAGCGAGGGAAGTTCACTGAAGTCTTTTAATGGCCAGAGTTTTTATTAGAGTTTCATTAAGTAAACATGATTGATTGAGCCATTGATCAAGTGGCTAAAATCAGTGTTCAGGCCCCTCCTCTGCCCAGAGGTGGGATGACCTGGCATGTGGCTCAAAGCTCCAACCAGAATCACCTGGTTGGTTTTTATGGTGTGACCTGCCGCCACCCTAAGTCACCTTGTTAGCATAAACTTATCAGGTGCACTTAAGGGACCTGCCATGAATAACAGGGGGAAGTCTCCTATCTCTGGGTAATTTCCTAGGGTTTAAAGGTCTGACCTCTTTTTGGGCTGAGGCCAAATTCTTTATTACACATTGTGCTACTTTGTTTCATGGTAAGAAGGAACACTGCCAGGAACCTCTTTTTTCCCAAGTTTCATGTGCATGTATCTGTTTAAAATTGACCACTCTTTTTATCTCCATTTATGTTAGTGGCCTATTTTGAAATAATTAAATCTATTCTTTAATTGAAGACATTTCATAAAGGGTAATAAGGTCTTTTGCCCTCTGCTTTAATTTGATCTTATGAAGAGTGTTTGAATAGTAATTTACCAAGGGAGACACATTACAGTCCAATTTGATGTGGTTTGATAGGTGCACTTTATTTTCATCTTATAAAGCTTAGCATGTGGGTACCAGAAGTCTGATTGAAAGGAAGTAAAATCAGTGGAGCAATTAAACATTAACAAGGTGGGGGGCAATTATGCTAAAGTTATGTAAATAGTTTTAGATTATGTATAAGTAATTATGTTTTTCAGAGTGGTTGACAGGGCAAAAATTAGATTGCTTATTCGTTTGAGACTTAATTTTGATTTGTTTTATTTTTAAAGGTCATAATGGTTGTCTCATTTTGAGCCTTCATTTAATTTCTTGCTTGAAGGTTATTACATGATGTAGCATAACTAAATTGAACCTTTTTAATGGTAATATACAACATAAGAAATTGGAATTGGCTTTAGATTTTCTATTAAAATGCTCTTTACCATCTTTTATATGTTAAAGGCATATTTTTGTAGTAAGAACTAAATTCATTTAAAATATATTTTGTGTGCTTTTGCTTATTTCCTATAGGGATAGTTGATAAGCAGACACTTGTCAAAGTAGCCAGTTACATTTCAAATCATCCTTATTTTTTTTAAAGTTTACTTCTTTTGAGAGAGCATGTGTTTGCTCATACATGCAAGCAGGGGAGTGGCAGAGAGAAAGAGAATGAATCTCAAGCAGACTCCACACTGACAGTTAGATGCAGGGCTCAAATCCACAAACTGGGAGATCATGACCTAAACTGAAATCAAGAGTTGGATGCTTAATCAACTGAGCCACCCAGGCACCCCTAAATCCTCATTTTAAAAAATCTGCTGTATTATTAAATTCATCTAGGGGCACGTGGGTGGCTCAGTCCCTTGAGCATCGGATTTCAGCTCAGGTCATGATCTCACAGTCTGAGTTTGAGCCCCACATCGGGCTGTGCTGTCATTTCAGAGCCTGGAGCCTGCTTCGGATTCTGTGTCTCCCTCTCTCTCTGTCCCTCTCACACTCATGCTCTGTTTTTCTCTGTCTCTCAAAAAATGAATAAACATTTAAAAAAATAAATAAAAACAGAAAGCTGCCTCTTATTTAAAAAAAATAAATGCATCTGTGATGATGAGGAAAAAGAATAATTTTTAAATAAATGTATTATAACATGTATGCAGTTTGATTTTTTCAATAAATTATATCTTAAGCATGAATTTGGTTTTAAAATTTAAATGCTGAGATTCCATTTCCTTCTTGTATACCTTTTGTTTTCTATGGAGTTAATAATGATTGCATATCATCATTAGCTTGATTGCTTTTATAAAAATATTTGAATATTCATTTTTCAACCTTTCTGGCTACTGAGCTATTTTTTGTTAACCTGGTTACTTGATGGGTGACCATAAGCAGTCTTAAGCATCTTCCCTTGTTTTCTAGTAATGTCTAAGATACTGTTCTGAATTAAATAGCTTCTTTAATAATCGTTAATAGATCTGAGGTGACCTGAAACTTCTTTTTTTCTGAAAGAAAGGCTGCATTACTGGGTTAAATTAGATTAATTGTGGGTTTCTAAATTTAAGTCCAATTAAAGTACATGAATTCAAGTTATATGATATACTTAAAAGAGTTGAGAATTTTCAAATTCTTAGGTGATCATATTTTTTCTTTTTAATTAGAATTACATTGTTGCGTTATGGTTTTTACTTGATGGATGCCTTTAAATTTTGATACTGTTGAGGATGTAGTTTTGCTTTGGTGCCATTTGGAGGCAAGAGATGGACATCTTCCTGGAAATCTTTTAGACTTGATTCTGTATATATTTGTGCCTTTAATGTAGAAGAATAATTATACCAAGTACATCATTTATATTGAAGTTCTGTATTGTTAAAATAGTTAACTTTTGTGGGTTCTTGTCTAACACTGTTCCATTTTATTATTGGAATAACAGATCTTATGGATATAGTAACCAAGGGAAACTAACATTTATTACTGGTTTCAGATGTGAATACCATAAAATCTTATATACGTTTAAGGTATACAATGTGTTTATTTGACAAGCATATGTTGTATAATGACCATTGTGTTAGCTTTCCAGTATATAAAACAGTATTGTTAACAATAATTACTTTGGTGTTTAGATCCCTAGTACTATTCACTTTAATGACTGGAAGTTTGTCCTCTTTGACTGACATCTCCCAATATCCTCCAGTCCCCAGGCCATAGTAACCACTACTCTACTCTGTTTCTAGGAGTTGGGCTTTTTTACAATCCACATATAACTGAGATCATACAGTATTTGTCTTTTATTTGCTGACTTCTTTAACTCTATATCATGCATATCATGCTTTTAGGATCTGTGCTTCTTTTTGCAAATGGCAGGATTTCCTTCCTTCTCCTGGCTGAAAAACATCCATTTTAAATATATACCCAATTCTTTATCCATTCATCCACTAAGGGACACTCGATTGTTTTCATATCTTGACTAACATGAATAATGCTGCAATGAAAATGGAAGTGAAGATACCATTTTGAGATTCTGTTTCCATTTTCTTTGGATATATATATCCAGGAATGGGATTGTTGGATCATATGGTAGTGCTACTTACAATTTTTGAGAAATCCCCATAGTTTTTCCACAGTGACTATACCAATTTATATTCCCACCAGCAGTGTACAGGATTTCCTTTCCTTCAAATACTTACCAACACTTAGCTCTTGTCTTTCTGAGTATAGCCTTTTAAAAAGGTGTGAGGTGATATCTCATTGTGAATTTGATTTGCATTTCCCTGATGATTAGTGGTTTTGAGCACCATTTTGGTACCTCTTGGCTATTATGTATGTCATCTTTAAAAAAAATGTCTGCTAAATTTCTCTGCTGACTTTTTTTTTTTACCAAATTATTTGGTGTTTTTTTTTTCTCTTGAGTTGTATGAGTTTCTTATATATTTTAAAGAGTAACTCCATCATCTACATGGTTTGCATATAGTTTCTTCCATATGTTGCCTTTTCATCTTGCTAATGATTTTGTAGATGGTTTTGATAAGTATGGACTTAAACAATATTAATTCTTCCTATCCATGAACGTGGCCTATCTTTCCATTTATTTTTTTTCAGTTTCTTTCGTCAGAGTCTTGTGGTTTTCAGTATATAAATCTTTCCCCTCCTTGGTTAAATTTATTTAACCTATGTATTTTATTATTTATATGGTATTTTAAAGGGGATTGTTTTATTTCTTTTTTAGTTATTAAATTGTTGTTAGTGAATAGAAATGGAACTGATTTCTGTGTGTTGATTTTGTATCCTGCAACTTTACTGAATCCATTAATTACTTCTAAAGGCTTTTTAGTGGAGTCTTTAAGGTTTTCTATGTATATGATCATTTTATGTGAAAAAAGAATTTTGCATCTTTCTTTCCGGTTTGGATGCCTTTTATTTTATTTTATTTATTTATTTTTTTCTTACTTGATTGCTCTGACTAGGACTTCCAATACTATATGTCAAAAGGAGTGTTAAGTGGGCACCCTTGTTCCTGATTGTAGAGGAAAAACTTTCCACCTTTCACCATTGAGTATGATGTGGGCTTGTCGTATGTGGCCTCCATTAGTTGAAGTATGATCCTCCTATATCCAGTTTGTTGAGCATTTTTATCATGAGAGGATGTTTTATTTTTGTCAAAAGCTTTTATGATCTGTTGATGATCTGATTTTAATCTGGCTTTTGTGTCAGAGTAATGCTGCCCTCTTAAAATGGAAACTCATATTTATTGAACCTCTTAAACACACTCTTTCAGTTAATCTTTAACTATGCTGGATAGATGTTGGATATGCATTTCTGCTTTGTGTTCCTCATATATAAAAAGCAGAAGGTAGGTTCTATCTCATAAAATTGCCTTTAGGGTTAAATATGAATACATGCAAAGAACATGTAATACCACCTTGAACACAGTATAAATGACCAATTTCATTCTGGCTAGCAATTATCATTAATATTGTTCCTTTTTTGTTTTTATTTTTGTTGTAATATTTGGGAAGGCTCAGTAACTTTAATAGTGATATTAAGTAATAGAACTACAGTGTTACCTAACTACAAACCCTTTTACTCTCTTCCCACTTATCTTCCCATGATGCTTTCTACCAAGGTGAATGATTGGTTCAAGGGTAGCAACACTAGCCTTCTGCCATCCAGTCCAGTCCTATTCTGAACTTCTAACACAATTACATGTTGCCTTCCCAAAAGCAAGGTGCTGTACTTCCTTTCCCCCCCATACATTAAAGATATTTTCATTATTTTTTTTTGTAATTTACTAGCAGTTGGAACATGAGTGTCTAAAATAAAATAAGAATGTTCTAAGATAAATTCAGGGGGGTGCTGCTTAGGTTTTTCTTTTTAAAATTTACTTTGACCTTTTAAGTGTTATATCTGAAGAGTACCTTGACTCTTCAGTCCTGTGTTATGGATTAATAGTATGTCACTGTGACTGGTCATTGAGTATGTTTCTTTGTTAAGAGAACTTTTTGTATGGTTCTGAGAAAATCATTGTGTATTCATGAATAGGAAAACTGAGTTACCCTTTTTGCATTTCAGCTTTGGATTTGAATAGCAGCTTTATTTTATTGCTCATTTCCTAATAGCAGTTCCTATGTATATTAATCAAGCATTTTTAAGGTATATAGAATGTACTCAACCCAAGATCAGCATTTACCAAAGTATGTGTTTTATGAAGGTAAAATGTAGGCATTATAGTATAGGGAATTGGGGGTTGAATAAAGTTTCTTCATTGAATAATCTATGAAAGTTTTTTTATGTGCATTATAAATCTCCCATCAGGATAATATAGTATATGGCCTTTTGTAAAACTTAACGTGGTAGCTCCCCCCCGCCTTTTATTTTTTTAAGAACATACTTTGAGAGTTCCATTTGACAATAAACACTTTGGAATGTTAGGTTGGTTTTCAAGTCAATTGGGAATTCAGGACAAATGACATGACCAGGCAGCAGATACATAGAATGTATTGAGCAGCAGAAAATCAGTAAATATGGGTTGTGAATCATATACAAGACCCTGTAAAACAGTTCTCAGACTTATTAGTTGTAGGGTCCTTGATACACTCTTAAAAATTGAAGGCCAAAGAGATTTTGGATTATAGCTATTGATATTTACTGCATTAGAAAGTAAAAAAATATTTTACAGTACATGTTAATTTATTTTAAAGTAATTTGTTTCACGTAAATGTAAGTAACTTTATTTTTTTAAACTTTATTTTTTAAAAAATTTTCTTTTATGTTTTTATTTTATTTTGAGAGACAGAGAGCAAGCAGGGGGGACGCAGAGAAAGAGGGAGACACAGAATCTTTAGCAGGCTCCAGGCTCTGAGCTGTCAGCACAGAGCCCAACACAGGGCTCGAACCCACGGACTGTGAGATCATGACCTGAGCCGAAGTTGGCCGCTTAACCAACTGAGCCACGCAGGCACCCCAGTAACTTAAAAAAAAAAAAAAACTTTTCTACAAGAAAAGATTCTGATAAGAAGAGTGACATTGCTTTGTGTTTTTCAAATTTTAATCTCACTGAAAATATAGCTGAATTCTTACATCTGCTTTTTTTTTTTTAATGTTTCATTTATTTCTGAGAGAGAGAGAGAGAGAGAGCGAGCGAGCAGGGGAGGGTCAGAGAGAGCGGGAGACACAGAATCTGAAACAGGCTCCAGGCTCCAAGCTAGCTGTCAGCACAGAGCCGATGCAGGGTTTGAACCCACAAACCGCGAGATCATGACCTGAGCCAAAGTCGGACGATTAGCTGACTGAGCCACCAACGCGCCCCTGCCTTTTTTTTTTTTTTTTTAAGTTTATTTATTTATTTTGAGAGAGAGATAGTGTGCGCGCACAAGGAGGGGAGGGGCAGAGAAAGAGAGAGAATCCCAAGTAGGTTCATGCTGTCAGCACAGGAACAGACGCAGGGCTCGAACCCACGAACCAGAAGATCATGACCTGAGCTGAAACCAAGAGTTGGACACTTAACCTACTAGCCACCCACTCACATCTGCTTCTGTATTCAATCTCAGTTGATTGGATTGCATCAAGCATCCTTTGGAAATGTCCATTGTACACTCATGAGACAGTGAGAATATAAAGACAAATGAAACCTTAAATCACTATGAAAATAACTTTGACTTGGCTGATCCAAACAGAGAGGTCGTAGGTTATTCAGGGTCTCCAGTCCATACTTGTAGAATTGCTGATGTAATAAATACCAGTGTTAACTAGATTACTTCCTAAGGGCTCGTCCTTTGAATTTGGATTGCCTAGATTGGAATTCTGGCTGCCCTTCTGGACATTATTTAAATTGCCTGTTTCCTAATTTGTTAAGTGGAGTTACTAATAGGACCTACCTTATAAGATTGTTAGAATTAAATAAAATTAGACCTGTAAAATGGCGTAAGTGCCATTAAATAAAATAAGTAAAATGCTGCTGTTCATTATTATTTCAAAATTTTAGTTTGGTTATGGCACTCTTGCTCACAATTTTCCATTGGCTTCCCAACTCTTTTCAGGTAAAAGCCAAAAGTCTTTACTTTACCAAAGCATACAAAGGTTTTTTTTTTGTGATCTGACTTTTTGTTACCTCTCTGTGCTCTCCATATACTTGTTTTGACCTCACACCCCCCTCTTAACTGTATTGTTCATCAAACACCAATCATATCCTTTCTCAGGGCCTTTGTATGTGATTTTTTTCTCCACGTAACATTTATTTCTTCAGATATTGGCATGTTTTACCCTCTACCTTCTTTGGGTTTTTATTTTAATGGCACCTCAGCGAAATCTTTGTTTCATTTAACATTTCCGTGTATGTATATACATACACACTTCCTTTCTTCCTTGTCTGCTTTATCTATTTTTCTGTAGAAATTTCTCCTTCCTTCTTTTAATTTGAGAGAGTGTGAGTGTGGTAGAGGGAGAGAATGTCCCAAGCAGAGCCTGACCCAGGGCTCGACCCCACAACCTTGGGATCCTACCCTAAGCCAAAATCAAGAGTCAGATGCTCAACCTACTGAACTACCTAGCCAGCCCAAAGCGTTTCTGTTTTCTAGTGTACTAGGTATTTACTTGTCTTTTTTTCTACTAGAATTTAAGCTCCATTAGAGATAGGTAGATTTAAAAACTATTTTTAGTTCTTAATTTTTTATTACTTATTTTGGTCTAATTTCTTCATTACTGTATCTTCAGTACCTAGAATGATGGTTGGTGCATATGTAAGCACTGAACAAATATTTTTTTTGAGTGAATCATTATCATTACTTCAAAGAGTAAAGAGTAATTTCTGCTTCTCAGAAATGTGTGGTTTCAGTAGGACAGTGCCTCTGAAATAAAATGAACATGTAAAGCAGTTAGCTTGGCATTTTGGACGTGTAGAAGTACTCATTAATTGGTAGCTATTATTGAAGGATAAGCAAAGAAAGAACAGAATTAAATATTTCAGTTAGAAATTCCCTGAGTAAAAGAAAACTGTATTATTTGCACCTCAGGATCTAGGGTATAAACTGTTTAGGGGTATATTGAAAAATATAGGCTAGAACTATATTGTGGAGGCCAGGGCACTTGGATTATTCTGTAGGTAATGAGTTATTGCATATTTTTAAGGCAGAGGTGCTATGATGAAAGTGGTAGGTTTGGAAAATGAATCCAGTAGTATTCCTTGAAGTTGATTGGAGACCCTTTTGTGTAGGCTTACCTGGAATTAAAACATTAGCAAATTTATAAAAAATAATAAAACTTTTACAAAGTTATAAATTACGTTCAGTTATTAATGGCCTCTGAAATTGTACAGGAGTGTAAAATTATCATTTGATTACAAGTTGTGTATCTTGAACTATTTATGCAATTGCCAACTTTTAATATATTTTTTCATTTAAAACCAAGAGCTTTGATTTAAAATAAACCAAGATGTTTATATTGGTAACTAACTTACTAAATATACTAATATAGGGCAGAGTATGTTTAGTCCAGCAAACATTGGTCAACCACGAAAGACAACATTATCTCCTGCACAGTTGGATCCTTTTTATACTCAAGGAGATTCTCTGACTTCTGAAGATCACCTCGATGACACTTGGGTAACTGTGTTCGGGTAAGGTTTCTGAATCATTTACCTTTCCAAAAAAACCAAAAACCAAACACTACTTAACAGTTCATAATAAATATTATCAAATGTACCAAAAAAAATTGCACAGCAAACACCCATGTATCCACCACTAGCTTCTACAGTTGTTAATATTTTACTTCATTCGTTTTATGTTCCATTAATTCATCTTTCTTTGTTGGTACGTTTCAGAGTAAGTTGCACACATCAGTACAAATCTGGCTGACACTTCAGCATGACATTATCAACTACTGTTCAGTATTTGTTTATAGTTTCTTTTTAATTGTTTACCTGCTGCCTCTCAGATTATTTTTTCTTTAGTATATTTGCTGGATAATGGAATAGAAGTCCTTCTTTAGACTTAGACTTACTACTTTCTTTCTAGTGATTATCTCTGCTTATATTAAACTTAACCAGTTTGGAATTAACAAATTGAATTTCATTTGTGTGTATATAAGTTGGTACTTTATAGTCACAGGATATTGGATATTAGTAGACAAACATGGTATTCCTAGATACATTTTTAGTAGATTTTTAGATCCAAAAAGGTAAAGGATTTTGGAGATCACATTGCATCATTTATATATGAGAAAACTGAGGTGTTAGACTAAGTGATTTATTCAGGGGTTTACATCTAGTTATTAGTAAAGTGTCGGCAAAAACCTTAGGTCTTTTGATTTTTAAGCTGTTACTGTTCATGCCATACTACATAAGGTTTGCTTCTGAAAGTGCCATACCGATATTGGACCTTACTATATATATTTAGTTTTGGGATAAAAAATATAACAATAACACTTGAGCTTCTTTAAGAAAGAACAGTGCACAGTTAATGTTAGTAGATTGTATATTCAATTTACTTAAAATTTAAAAATTAAAAAAAATGTATAAGGATATACAGTGAAAGGTTTTCCTTCCCACTTGTGTCCCCAACTACAGTTTTTCTCCCCTTTAAGGAAATAATTGCCACCTGTTTTTTGTGTGAAAACCTTCCAGAGAGATTCTTTGTGGTAATTGATTCTTTTTAGGTAAAAAGAAAGATCATTGCTTGCCCTTATTCTCCAAAAAACCCATGCATAGTTCATAGCAATTGGGTGGCTTCTTGACTTTTTTATTCCTTTTTTGTGTTTAAATTTTTCATATTCTTTCACAACGTGGCTATGTTTTTAATTTGGGTGTCCTCTCCCAAATCTATCAGGCCCGGTAACAATGGTGTCACTCTTAAGATTCCATAGTAATTGGATAAATTACTTGAATATCCTCTGCTAGTGTTTTTCTTCATTTTTAAATATATACTTTTCCACCTGATAACTTTCTGTTAGTTTTATGTTTTAGTAACCCTCTGTCTGAGTTTGATTGCAAAAGCTGAAACATTTTCTTCTAAGAGATAAAATATTTTGATCATGTAAAGAGTAGTATATCTAAAACATATTTGTTCTGTCTTTAATAATTTAACTTTTTCCTGCTGACTCAGGGTTGTCATGCTATATCATTTGTTGTTTTGGGTTGATTCTTTTATAGGTTATTGAAATGTTTCTACTCAAAGTGTTCTTAAAGTCTTAGAATTACATTTTATTTTTCAAGTATCTCCCTCACTTGGAACCATTATTTCTTTTTCATTTTTATTCAGCTCTTTTTTGTAGGCACTTTGCCTCATTTGTTGCTTTTCTTTGAGGTTAGAAATTTTATATCCAAAATATATAACATAAAATAAAATTTCATTCGTGGATTCAGTGAGTATATTACTCACATGGATTTTAATGTGTGGACTTTCTCATTCATTTTTGTGACTCAGGCTCTCGATGACTGAAGCTACTGGTTAAGGAAACTACAGATTTTCAACTTAAAATAGGTTCATTGTTTGGACTATAAAAGTAATAATGTCTCATAAAATATTTTTAAACCATATGGAACTTCATGAAGAAGAAAACAAAAATTGCTTAAAAATTTTCAGGGATGTGCAGCTATTAAAATCTTGGTAACCCACCCTTTTCAGTGTTTCTATACCATTGATGCTGGTATTGATTTTCATTTTTGATTCAGAACTAAACTTCCAGATTTTCAGTTGGTGCTCAGTGTGAAAATAATATGACTATATAATTTAAAATTATTTTCTTTTTAATAGCTATAGTATACCTAAGTATTTTACACACACATAGATACATGCATATACACCCTTGTAAAATAAATTATATGCATAGCTGCAATATCATTATTCTTTTCTAAGGGTGTGACAGTGGCAATGGGAGTGGACTTTTAGAGATTTCATAGGTGGAATCGGGGGATGAATGACACTCAAAACTAATTTTAACATACTTGCTTTTGGGTGATGGGCAATGATATATTTAGCTAACACAGAGGAAAACAGAATGATCAGGGATCTCCTATTAATATTCTGGTCCATTGGAGGAAACTTATCTTGAAACACTTATAAGTATGGTAATTTGCATTTGTATTTATTATGGAAATTGACTGTTTGGACAACTCTTTTTTTCAGGTTTCCTCAAGCATCTGCTTCCTATATATTATTACAGTTTGCACAGTATGGGAATATCTTAAAACATGTGGTAAGGCTTACTTCTTTTCAGTTCAAGATTTAGTGTGAAGAAAGATAAACTGAATTGAAGGACACTTTGCTTCTGAATATTGTCTGCTTTTTCCAAACTTAAAAGTTTTTCTTTCATTTTTTAAGTTTTCATTAAATATGTCTTTTGGAGTGTAGAATGCTAGAGGTATTGTAGTTAATAAAAGGGATAAATAGAGAAGAGAGTGAGAATTTCACGCTACCCCCTTTCCTTAAATGCTTCATAGTCTCTTAACAAAAATTATGCCAAATATTATATTACTGTCTTCCAGTATGTGCTTGTTTTATTGGAGATGAAAGAAAAGAGAAGTTCCTTATTTACAGAGTTCACAGGGCTTTTTTAGCTTGTAGAGAGCTTTTTTTAAAAAAAGTATCTTACCGGAGAGGGCAAGATGGCGGAGAAATAAGGAGCTCCGTACTTGCAATCGCGCCCATACATCATAAAAAAAGTATCTTACCTTGTTATCCTATAACAAGTTATAAATAACAAATCTTATTTCTGTTACCAGGGATTGACTTATTTTAATTCCTGTAGAAATAAGATTGATGAATACAGTTTTTAGAAATTTCATAGCAAGTGTTAATAAAAATTTTTTATAAGAAACAGTTCTCTATTGAGAATTACTTTCAGAGAATATTTGCCACGTATTCTTTATATTGAAGAATTGAAAGGTAGAAATTTTTGAAATTGTTTAATAGGATTTTTGTTGAATCCTAGCATAGAGCTTATTACAGGATCAAATAAAAAGTGGAAGTATATATATATTCTTATTTTTGTATTTTCTAATAGAATTCATTGTTAGGTTTTATATGTTTTATATTTTAAGGGACAATTTCATTCTTTGCAGATGTCTAACACAGGAAATTGGATGCATATTCGTTACCAATCTAGACTGCAGGCTCGGAAAGCCTTAAGCAAAGATGGGAGGATTTTTGGAGAGTCCATCATGATTGGTGTAAAACCATGTATAGATAAAGTAAGTTATTGCTGCTGTAAGGAAAATAGCTTCTTCTGTAGGAAGAATACAAGTCTGAAGTATAGACATTGGCAGTTATGTCACTTTGCTTCACTACACCCCTCCTCCTTTCTCTGTAAAATGTGATTATTGATGATGTTATAGTATTGTTTTGGTGGGAAGCCAAACTTGTAGTCATGGGACTTCAGAATTAAGAGATAATCCATCCCGACCCCTTCATTTTACAGATAAAAAGGCCAACAGGGCTTAAGTAACTTATCTAGAGTTGTTAAAGGTGAGATTGTAGGTCTCCTAACTTGTAGCTCATTATCCTGTGCAAAAGCAACCTCAGATTCTTTAAATACTTCAATGGAATGCTGCTCTTCAAAATGAAATATTTCACATGGATGGTAACAGGATTAACTATTGAATGGCTGAAGCTTTTTATTAGTCATTTTTATTTTAAAATGTTTAAAAACTATTATATGCCTATGAATAATACTGGGCACAATTTATACTTCGTGGCTTGTAAAAATCATCATGATCATTCTGAACTTCTGTCTACCAGGCACTATGCTCGTATACACACACTAATGCACAAAGCAGGTCTGGCTCCTGTTCTTACATCTGCGGTTGCCTTAAAGTTATGTAATTATTATATTATACTGTAACAGGTGTTTGTAGAGGCTGGAGGAGAATCTGGGATTCCTGGCTACTAAGTAGCACTGGACTTTCATACTCCATTTCCCCCAGGATTTCCCAAGAATCTTTTTTCTTCTTTGCAGATTTTTCATAGTATTTGTGAGGAGATTTTTTACTCTTGTGAGTCTCTAGTCATCTTGAGGATGTTTGAGATCACTGAAGTGAGCTTTCTGGCTGAGCATTAGATCTCTGATACTAGCTAAGAAGCATATATTGCTTTATGAAGCCTAAAATTGTTTGAAAGGTTAATTAGATTAAATAAAGTATGCCTCTTTTAATAAAGTTTTCATTTAAGTAGGATGTAATAGTACATAACAACATATTATGTTTGTGAACAGAGAAGCTCTTTATCTTTATTTCTCCAGAGTGTTATGGAAAACCATGACAGATGTGCTTTGTCACCTCCATCTCTAGCCTTTACACCACCAATCAAAACCTTAGGTACACCAACCCAACCTGGAAGTACTCCTAGGATTTCTACCATGAGACCTCTTGCCACAGCATACAAAGCTTCTACTAGTGACTATCAGGTATTTTAAGAATTAGATAAGGATATACTTTAAAAAGTGAAATGCATAGCATGTTTAACCATTGGATTGATTTGTGTGCCATTAAATATTTCTTACTGACATGATTGCCTTGATGAAATACCTATAAATTTGCATTCTTAAATTTCCTATTTTATTTTATTTTTTATTTTTTAATTTATTTCTTAAATTTTTTTAATTATTATTTCTAGGAGAGAGACACAGCGTGAGCAGGGGAGGGTCAGAGAGAGAGGGAGTCACAGACTGAAACAGGCTCCAGGCTCTGAGCTGGCAGTCAGCACAGAGCCCGACGCGGGGCTCGAACCCATGAACCACGAGATCATGACCTAAGCGAAAGTCAGACGCTTAACCAACTAAGCCACCCGGGCGCCCCTTAAATTTCCTATTTTAGAAATTATAATTTTGGCCAATTGAAAACTTATTTTAAATTTTTAAAAAAATTTCTTTGCCATTACTTAAAACATTTTGAGAGTTTATTTTAGTTTTTTTCTAAGTTATATTTGCATACATTAAAAGTTTCTCTTATGAACATCTCTGGCATGAGGGAATGTTAAAAAAAAAACAAACCCTGTTAAACTGATGACTGAATCTGATGGTATCACAAATGAAGAACCTTATTCATGTTGGAGTAGCTGTGGTTATCAAAGAAACCATTGACCAGCTCCATTGCACTGTTTCTCATTTCAAAAAAGTTTAAACGGAAAGTTCATTATATTCATAGAAGAATGATAGAAGTATCATGACTCTCATTCAGTATGTTATTATCTCCTGCTTGATTAATTAGGTTCTGAACTTGCCTAGTCATAGACACAGGTCATGAAACAGTAAATAAAACTGTATAAAAACAGTAAAAAAAAACAGTATAATTAGATAGTGACAATTTAGTCTTTCTTTTTCCCCTGAAATTTGGAGACTGGGACTGGATTTTTCTTTAAGGTTTTCTTTTAAGCCAGTCCTGTCTCTTTTTTCCTGTCTTTTATAGTAGGCTCCACGCCCAGTGTGGGGCTTGAACTCACGTCCCTGAGATCAAGAGTCAGATGCCCTACTGACTGAGCCAGCTAGGCACCACTAAGGGTTTTACAACCCTCATCTCTTGTAGCTTTTCTATTGTTTGTTCAGTTTTCTGATATAAGGAGAAGATATAATTTGTCTTGCCAGAAGAATAAGATTTTGGTCTTTAAAGTCTATGGTTGTTCTGAGTTCGTATATTAATCTTTAAATATACAATTCAGTACCACAAATGCATTTAGCTGTTTAGCTCTTTTAAATTAGCAATTGACTCTAGAATTGACTGTGATACTGAGGGAAACTATAACCTAACAATTGTGTGTGTTTTTTTAATAGGTTATTTCTGACAGACAAACGCCAAAAAAAGATGAAAGTCTTGTATCCAAAGCAATGGAGTACATGTTCGGCTGGTAGTAGAGTAAGAGCTAAGAACTCACCTACCACGGAGGAGGCTGCTACACTAAAACAGAGTTAGCACAGTACTGCCAGCTTGCCTTTGGTTAGTTATATAACCACTCTTGGCAGTATTGGATTGCTCTCTCTTCCTTTCTTTAGAAGCCTTTTTCTTTAAGGATACAGCGTATTTGTAGCTCGCACTTTAAAAGATGCTTGAGATACATTTTAAAGAAACAAAAAATCCCTGTGAATAGGATTTTGTGCGTTCTGGGATAGTGCATGTTTAAGCACAAAAAACTCAGCATTGATTACTGTAAATTATACAATTGAATTTGTGGTGAGGTTTTATAGTCTTCATGAGTTGGTGGGGTGAATTTCATGAAGGGTAAACTGTACAGCTCCTTCTAACAAAACACAAAGATTATAATTAATCGATTTGAATTATGGTATTTTAATTTAGATAGTATTTAATATTTTAATTATCCTTGTTTATATATGTCCTGTCTTGGATTGTCATCTTTCAGTATTCTAAAACCAAAAGTCTTTTTAAAAACCTACTAAAGTTTCATGATAATAAACTTTTGTCAATTATATATATTAAACATTTTTGAAAGTGATTTATTATTTTATTATTTTAAAAAATTTAAGTGTTTGCTGAAATAGAGAAAATAAGTCATGAATCTCCACATACGTATAATCTAGCTTTAATAACCATATGACCATAAATATTTTGCCATAATGGTTTCCTCTCTCTCCTTTTGTTTAAACTGTATCTCAGATGTGATGTCGTTTTAGCCTATGTACTAATATAGGATATATCAGAAAAGTACATTCCCACTTGTAATTACAGTATCAGTATCATACCTTACAGAATTAGCAATAGTTTCTTAATATCTAATATATAGCCCATTAAAATATTTCCCAGTTATCTCCAAAGTATACTTATGGTTGGTTGGTCCAAATCACTATCTAGAGTAGGTGTACATGATATATTTGATTATTTTGTCTTTTAAATATTTTGAAATCTAAATTAGCTCCTGCTCTTTTCACACCATGACTTTTTGAAGAACTATGAGAGTTGCCTACAGTGTCTCAGACTAAATGTGGCCAATTGCTTTCTTGTTTAATTTGTTCTCTCATTTATCCCATATCCTAAAAGTTGGATCTAGGGAGGATTAATTAGATTCTGATTTCTCTTTTTTGAGCAACAATACCTTTTTTTTAATACATTATTGTTGGTTTCCATATAACACCCAGTGCTCATCCCCACAAATGCCCTCGTCCAGAGCAACAGTACTTGATAGTAGTGTGGTGCACTTTATATTTAATCAAGAGACATTTAATTCTAGTTGTCCCACTTTTATTGAGGCTCAAATTGGTCATTGGGCACATGGGCAAAAGGCCAGCACCTTTGCTGGAAAATTCCTCATAGTGTTTTTGCAGTATGTTTTTGAAAGCGTACATTAATGATATTTGCCTGAATAAGTTATTTCATTAAGGTTTGCAAAATGATGATTTTCCAAATCTGTTATTTCTGTTGCGTTTATTATCTGGAATTCTTTTATATATAAAAACTTTGTTTCATCTACTAGGTCTGTTTGGTTACCTGGAATATATTCATACCAAAATGGCAGGATAAATATTTGATCCTTTCTCTTTATTATTTTTCAGAGTAACTTTTGGTGTCCTAGCAACTCTAATTGGTGTCCAGTGAGTTTAAAAAAATGTTTTTTTCCTTAGTATCACTATGCACTTAGAGCCTTTTTTTAATTCACTGTTTTAGTCACTTGCAGTCATTATTCTTTTGTTCAAATTACCACCATTGGCCCGTGAGAACCTTATCGAGTGGCTCTGGAGTGAAAAGATTTTTAGTGGAAATAATAATTCACTGTAGGATAGGTATCTAGATAATCTGCATCTGTATCTTTAATACTTCTTTATAAAGAATAACTAAAATAATACATTGTGTGGAAGGTATTGACATGCATTTTAATCACAGCAAACTACCATGAGAGATTTGTTTAGTTCTCTGAGGCGAGGTGTGATACTAAGGACTGTACTGGCATGGTGAAAATCCATTTATCATTATAGAGTATTTTTATTCTTACATACTTATTTACTGAAGTATATATACTTATGTATTGAAGTCTTTCTCTTCCAGCTTAAAATAGGATTGTATTTTATATCTTCTAGCATACAGAACTCAATTATTCAAGGTAGAACTGGCTACTAGATCCCACTAAACTCTAACATTTGTATCTGAGTTTTATACATTTTTGTAAAAGGATTATACTTTTTTGTTTCTTTTGAGAGATGATTTTATTTTTTTAGACCTTTGTGGACCATGAAGTTTGGTTTCTGACTAAAAATATTGGTTTGCTATGTTTGGGTTTGTGTTTTTATCCAGTATTGTTTCTTACTTGTCTTTGTATCCATCACATCATTTGCTTAGAAACAGCCAGGAAATCTATAAATCTGTCAAACCAAGGCATTGTATGACTTAAACTTATACAATGTAATATGCCAATTACATTTCATTTAAAAAATATATAAAATAGTAACAACAAAAACCAAACTGAACAGAAGAGAGCTAGGAAAATCTCAGAAAGCAAATTGCCGTATTTTCCAATACTACAAAACACAACAGAAGTGGGACCTGAGAAAGCTAGAAAAGTTACCCTGAACCAAGCCTCTTCTTAAACGTTTAGAAAAGCTGATTTCACACAAAAATAAGTAACATAAAACTTAGTCATGCGAAGTTGGTATACAGAATAAGAGGATAAGGAACAAAATATCATATAGACATTGAAAGAAGACAGGAAGGCATGCCTATAATAGATCAGTACTATGAGCTATTATTTAAAAATAACTTCGAAGATGTTTTGGGGCACTTGGGTGGCTCGGTTAAGTGTCTGAATTCAGCTCAGGTCATGATCTCATGGTTTGTGAGTTTGAGCCCCATGTTGGACTCTGCTGACCCCTCAGAGCCTGGAACCTGCTTTAGATTCTGTGTCTTCCTTTCTCTGCCCCTCTCCTGCTCACTCTTTCTCTGTCTCTCAGAAATGAATAAACATCAAAAATAATTTTTTTGATGACTTCTAACTTGTTTTCAGAGTAATCCAAAGTATGAAAGAATGCCAATATTCAGAATTTTAAAAACTTGGGAAAGTACTAGAAATAGAAGGAAAAATAATTTGGAAATGAAGACTAAGCTAGACTAAACAAAAAAGCCGATAGCCAGCAGATAATGCCTTATGAGTACTAGGATGTCAAAAATTAGGATGGCTTTAGAAAATCAGAAAAGATATTTGTGGGATTTGTGGGAAAGGATCTGGGGGAAAATGACAAAATTTATTTTATTTAATGTTGAGTTATTTTTGAGAGTGACAGAGCATGAGAGAGGAAGGTGCAGAGAGAGGGAGATACAGAATCTAAAGCAGTCTGCAGGCTCTGAGCTAGCTGTCAGCATAGAGCCTGATGCAGGGCTTGAACCCATGAACCATGAGATCATGACCTGAGCCAAAGTAGGACACTTAACTGACTGAGCCACCTAGACACCCCGAAAATGACAAATTTTTTTTAAAAAATTATATTCTTTTATTATCTATTAGGATAGATAATAAATATAAACTATAAAAAATTTTGACATGTATATATATATACACACTAATTACATGAATACTAAAAAAAAAAAAAGATGGAGCTACATATTGAAAGAACACTCTGCCTGTCTGAGAATGTTCTCCCATATTAAAACTTCTAATTTGGCTATCTAGACAAACACAGCAAGTGACTTAGAAGAGCAAAACTTATATAGCACTGTGCCAGGAGAAAATAATACTTTTAAGATACTTGGGAGGAAAAATATGAACAAAATATTTTATTTCTTTTTTTTTTTTTTTAACTATTTTATTTATTTCTAGGAGAGAGAGAGAGACAGCGTGAGCAGGGGAGGGTCAGAGAGAGAGGGAGTCACAGACTGAAACAGGCTCCAGGCTCTGAGCTGGCAGTCAGCACAGAGCCGGACGCGGGGCTCGAACCCACGAACCGTGAGATCATGACCTAAGCGAAAGTCGGACGCTTAACCGACTAAGCCACCCCCCAAAATATTTTATTTCTAACAAAACTGATTTTGAAGTGTAAAAATTACTTGTCGGATATCAGTTTGCAAGAATTCAGGAAACATGTTTATTTTGAGTGCTTCCCTGAGAAACAGACCAGAGAATATGCTCACACAAGCTAAATAACTAGAATGTAGAAAGGTGTTGACACAAAGTCTTTGGTGAGCATTAAATTTGACATCACATCACGACCAGAGTGCTGACCAGGTTCATTCTTTGAGGCTCAATCCACTGGGTGGATTTGCCCTCATTACAGTCTTTCAAGTCCACAATGTGTTTCTAGTATGGCAGCAGTCAGTGTTTGGCCTACAGCAAGCTGGTCCATCTGTGATAAAGCCTGGATTTCCTCTCCCTTGTTGGCTGATGGTAGTGAACTCCAATTAAGTCATAGATTGTGAATTGAGGGAGAGGTGTTTGTACCTTGGAGGTAAGTGATACAGAGTTCTGGGCCACTTTTTTGTGAAACTTGGGAGCCTGTCGACCTGCTCAGGCCTGAGCTGGCTGTTAGCACAGAGCCCAAAGCGGGGCTCGAACCCACAAGCCTTGAGATCATGACCCGAGCTGAAGTCTGACGCTTAACCGACTGAGCCACTTAGGTGCCCGAGTATTTGTCACTTCTTGCAGGTTTAGTGAACATGATGCTGTCAATGCACAATATTTGAGTAATCAAGAGTTCTCTGACTGTAAGACAGACATGAGCCATGGCTCATTTATCACCAGGCCTTATGGTCTCATTCTCACAGGAACCATGAAAACATTTAGGTTCATCAGTGTCCCCTATGACTTGTATCAGGCCTTAAAATATTTGGACATTTCTCTTTGGTGCACTCTGAAAAAAGAGGAAGACTCAGGAGAATTGCTACTATATAAATATACTTGCTGTGGCATTGAAAATCCCTTTCTCAATTGGAACTTATCTCCCATTTCATCTGGGTCTAAGAGTTGAGTCCTTTCTGTAAACTGGGCTGTGGGCTTGCTGATGTCTTCTGCATATCTGCTCTTGATCTTCTTAGATTATGTGTAAATCAAAACCTCTTTTGGCTTCCTTTCCCTTTCTTCTTTTTAAGAAACATTTAGTTGCAAAATAAGACAAATACAGAAAATTAAAATAAGCCTTAATGAATATAAGATGAGTAATCTTAAAACTACCAGTCATCAACAAATATAATTTTACCAGCAGTGTCCATATGCCCCATTCCTACTTCTATCCTTTTCTTCCCCACAAAATTAAACAGTATTATAATTGTATTTTTTGTAGGTCTGGGTAGGCTTTAAAAGAGTTGGGATTTCTACTTGATGTGGAAGGCTGGTGAAAGTTAAAATTCTGAATGACGTTGTAAGATTTTTGAATGTTAACGAGGCAAAAGCATAGGTGTTATAACTCAGATCCAGTTTTGGAAATTAACTGCAGGTTAGTAAATAAGTTGAATCAATATTATTTTAACTTATAATTTTTTAACTAGGTTATGATTTAAAGTGATAATCTATTTCACATAATTTTAAATAGCTTTCTAAAATGAATAACTCTAATACTTATTTGATTCCATGTCCTTATATAAATTTTCAGAACGTTAACTAAAAATTAATGCAGTTCAGATTACTGTAGTATTAGCTGGTAAATTAAAAAGTAGTGGTTAAAGTTACAGGAATTTTATTTTTTTATTGTTTTTTTAATTTATTCTTGAGAGAGAAAGCACAAGCGGGGAGGGGCAGACAGAGAGAATCCCAAGCAGGCTGTGTGCTGTCAGTGCAAAGCCTGATGGGCACAAACCCACAAATCATGAGATCATGACCCAAGCCGAAGTCAGAAGCTAAGTGACTGAGCCACCCAGGCGCCCATAAGTTACTGGAATTTTAGAAATTGTTTTTTTGTAGTGATTAAGAGCGTGGATTTTAAAGTGAGACTTAAAATCCTGTCTCTGTCTATTAGCTATATAACCTTGGACAAGTTACTTAACCTCTTTGTGCCTCAGCTTCATCATCAGTAAAATGGTAATAATGATGGTGTCTTCTTCATAGAGTTGTTAGGATTAAATGAACGAATACAGCAAATAAATCATTTAGAACAGTGCCTGGCTGTACTAAGCACCCATTAAACACTAACCATCATTAAGTAGTTAGCAAGATTGGTCCACATGCTTGCTAATTAGCCTCATTTAAAAAAATGAATATGTGGTAGATTAAAGATGACTTCAAATTTTTGACTTTCCTCCCCACTGAACAGCAGGGTCTATTTCTCCTGTGTTTTTATTTTAATTTTTATGAAACTAATATAGTATAGGGGAAATGATGTTATGCCAGTTTCAAAACATTTATAAGAGGACCAGCAGCTTCCACCTTGGTTTCTTGAAGTCCTGCCCTGCCGTGTAAGAAGACCCTTTATCCTGTGGGGCAGAGATGGAAAGGGCCTGAGACCACATGGAGTGGAGAGAAACAGCTAAGCCCAGCCTTCCAGTTGCCCAAGGCACCATGTATGTGAGGGAGGCTGTCACAGACCCGTCAGCACAGTCCAGCTGCCAGGTCACTATCACTGAGAGCCCATTTATATCCTATCGAACAGAAGAAGTACCCAGCCAAGCCTTGCTGCAATTCCTGATTCACGAGATTGTGAGGTACAATAAGATGGTTGTTTTAAACTACTAAGTTTTAGGGAGATCGGTTCTACAGCAACTGCAACAGAAGGTGAGAACACATAAATGTCTCTCCTAAGATACAGGTATATACTGATAAAAATAGAACAGAAACCCAGATTCTTTACTCCAGAATGCAGTGTTGTGGAATTATAGTGTATTTTCTTTAATTCTTTTCCAGTTCTAGAATCAACTACTATGTAAAAGAATATGTGAAAAGAAAGTACTAAAAACAATATAAAACCAAAGAAATTATTTTTGGCATAGAACTTATTTTTGGACATAACAAAGCTACTTAATTTATAATATGCAAAGTATTAGCAAATGACTGTGTGCAGTTGTTAATTGTTTAAATGTTAACAGTTGCTGAATTCTTTGTATATTTTGTTTGCACTAGCATTTATCTAGGCATTAGCATAAGGAAAGTGTTGGGATAAAAAGGCTCCAAGTTCTGCTAACTGGGAGAAACCTCAGGGCGGTGTGCTCTGGAGTAGGGACATGGACTCTGGAAAAGGGCTCAAGACTTTTTTGTAAGAGGTGGGTCAGCAAAATGGGGTTTTGGGAGCCTTTGGGTCACATATTTCCAGCTTATTTCTTGGTTAGTTAATGGAAGATATTTTATAAATCTAATTTGTCTCTTCTGGTTGTTTCTTATAAGCAGCTGCTAATTCTTACAGAAACAGTTTTTGAAGTGGAATTTAAGTAGGTTTTTTTTTATTGTTGAATAAACTTTAGAAACAACTCAAACTACAGATGTACCTCCATCTTGTGGTGGCTGTCAGAAGTGATCAAAATGAAAAGGTTTTAGAGTAAAAACAAGCTGGAAAATCTGAGATTAAAAGCACTTGCTATTTAAATAGTGGAAATAGTGACAATTTCTTTTTTAGGTCTTTGTTACTTTCTGCCTTTTTTTGAGGCTTGGTGTTAGTCTTATTGCACATATTTACTTTTATCATAAAAGATAAAAAATATTTTTTGGAGGGATGAGCAGGTCATTTTTCAAAGTTTTCTTTCAGGCCAATAAAAGGAATATTGATAAATTGAAACATTGAAACCTTGAGTTAATGTCATTGATTTATAAAGGAGAAATTAGTATCAAGGAGATGGAGTCTGATATTTCAAGCATCTGTACTATAGTTTATATGACCTACAAAAAGTACATAGAGCATGTACCTGTTGTCCCGCCCATTAGTGTTTGGAAATTTTTTCAACAACCAATTGAAATAACAGTTGAGCTTTTAATATATGCTAGAGCCTTGGGATATATGGGAGGAATAAAGACCTACTCTTGTGAAACAAACATACCACCAGAAAGAAGTAACAGGAAATAATCCTAGTAAATAAATCAGAGAGTAAGTGAAAAGGTAATAGGTGCTATGGGGAAAAATAATCAGAAATGCTGGAGTGTTAAACAGGACTCATGGTGGACCTTATTGATAAGGTGAGATTTGAGCAGACTTGGAGGGAAGGGTGGGGACGAGGTTGCTATGGTGGAATTTGAGGAAGAATGTTCCAGGCAGAGGGAACAGCAAGAACAAAGGCAGGAGTTTGCCTGGTGTGTTCAAGGTACAGCATAGGGGGAAGGTTGAGTTGAGTGAGCATGGGGAAGAATACTAGGAAAATAGATCAGAGGTAAGGGGGGCTCAGATCACATAGGATCTTCTAGGCCTTCATAAAGATTGTGGCTTTTACTTTTTGTGGTAAAGTCAGAATAATGGCCCCAAAAGATACCAGTGTCCTCATCCCCTGAACATGTGAATATGTTACATTACTTGGCAAGGGGAAGTATGCAGGTAGGATTCAGGGTGTGGCCCTTGACGACAGGTACACGAAAGGATGCTCCTTGTCACTAATCCTAAGAGATGCAAATCAAAACCACAGTGAGATATAATCTCACACCTGTTAGAGTAACTATTATAAAAACAAGAAATAAGGGACACATGGGTGGCTTAGTCAGGTGCCCAACTCTTGGTTTTGGCTCAGATTATGATCTCATGGTTTCATGCAAATTGTCATTTGCAACAATATGGATGGACCTTGAAGGCATGGTTGCTGAAATAAGAAAGATAAATACCATATGATCTCATTTATATTTGGAATCTAAGCAAACAAGGACCAATAGAAGAACAAAAACAGGGGCGCCTGGGTGGCTTAGTCGGTTAAGCGTCTGACTTTCGCTCAGGTCATGATCTCACGGTTTGGTTCGTGGTTTCGAGCCCCGCGTTGGGCTCTGTGCTGACTGCCAGCTCAGAGCCTGGAGCCTATTTCAGAGTCTGTATCTCCCTCTCTCTCTGACCTTCCCCTGCTCACGCTGTCTCTCTCCTAGAAATAAATAAAAATATTTTTTAAAAAAAACCCAAAAACATCTCTCATAGGTAACAGAAGAGGTTGATGGTTGGGGAGGGGAGGTATGTGGGTGGGGAGGGCAAAATGAGTGAAGGGTCAAAGGTACAAACTTTCAGTTATAAAATAAGTCGTGGTATGTAATGTACAATAGTATATATTGTATAAATATAATTGTATTTATAGTTAATTACGCTATGTGTTTGGAAGTTACTGAAAGTAGATCTTAAAAGTTCTCATTAGAAAAAATATTTTTTATATTTTTTTTAATGTTTTTATTTCTGAGAGAGACAGCATGAGCAGGGGAGGGTCAGAGAGAGAGAGGGAGATACAGAATCTGAAGCAGCCTCCACACTCTGAGCTAGCTGTCAGCACAGAACCCGATGTGGGGAGGGAACCCACGAACCGTGAGATCATGACCTGAGCCTAAATTGGACGCTCAACCGACTGAGCTACTCAGGCACCTGGAAAAAAATATTTTGTAACCATATATGATTACAAATTTTAACTTACCATGTTGATGATTTGATACTAATCATATTGTACACCTGAAACTTTATATATATAAAGTTGTATGTTAATAGAACCTTTTTTTAAAAAGCCAGAAAACAAAAGGGTGTGGATCTCCAGGTGGGAAGATTATGTCTGATAATTCAGGTGGGCCCATTGTAATCATATTAGCCCTTAAACTCAAGAGGAGGCCCTCTTCCCTGTAAATCAGAGTCTCCAGAATCTGGGAAGAGCCCTCAGCTGACAGCCAGTAGGGAATGGAGACAGTCCTCCAGAGGCAAGAAACTCAATTCTGGCAACAACCTCAGCGAGCAAGGAAACAGATACTCTCCTTAGAGCCTCCAAAAAGAGGCATATCCTTGCTGACTTCTTGACTGGCCTCTTGAGACCTAAGCAGAGACTGACTGCAGCTCACTGGATTTCAGACCTATTGGAACTGTAAGATAATACATTTTGTCCTATTTTAAGCCACCAAGTTTGTGATAATTTAACAGTAATAGAAAACTAAATACCTGGAGTTAAACAGGAAGTTATTGGATATTTTTTAGTGGAAGAGTATCATGATATAATCTGTGTCCTTTTTATTATTTATATGAATTTCTGTGATCTCTTGATGACACAGGTGGTTTTTACAATTAATCTCACGAAGGGTAATCACCTTTCACCTTTGGTACTTAAAAGCCAAGTAATTTATACCCTTGACAGTATTTTGATAGTTTGAAAAGGGTTTTACACTTTCTGAATTTCAGCATTAATATATATTTCTTTTTCAAGAAATTCAGATTAATAGGATCTGGAACAGTTAAGTGAATTTAAAGCTGTTTCACTCATTTAGGGAAAAATGATACCTATCATCTGTAGCAAAGCCAATCTGAATTATCTCTGAAGTTAATTTTAATCCTCTATTTCCTTTCCTTTTGCCTTTTTCTTTTTTTTTTTTTTTTGCATTTTATTCTCACAAACTAAATCCTTGTTAAAACCAAAGTGCTAAGGATTAAGTGAAGCATAAAAAGATACTAAGAATGTCTTTAAGCTCCCGTTTCAGTGTTTCTTAAATTTGGGTATATTTTCCACAGCATTCCATTTTGGCTGTCTCAGGCAGAAGCAGCACAGAAATTTAGTGAATCAATCCTCAGTAAATAACTCTTTGTCTTCTAAATTTGCATAGAATAGTAGCTTAGTAAAACCTAGCTCCATTCAAGGTAACACATTTCAGCTTGGGACCAGAGAGCTTCTTCAATCAGAGTAACAAGTTGTAGCTATAGGAGATTGTGACAAAGGAGAACCTCTGTGCTAACATACACAAAGGCCAAAAATGGGACTTAGCAGTTACTAACAGTGTTCTTAAAAAGAGGTTTCCTGAAAATTATCAGTATTCGGTATCTAGTATATACATTAATGGAAGCTAATCCTCTGTGGTGCTTTTGTGTTTCAAAAGGCCACTAGCTTTAAAAACTAACTTAAGTGAGGGGTGCTTCGGTGGCTCAGTTGGTTAAATGTCTTCTGACTCTTGGTTTTCTGGTCAGGTCATGGTCTCAGGGTTCTTGAGTTAGAGCCTGTGTTGGGCTCTGCGCTGACTGCACAGAGCCTCCTTGGGATTCTCTCTCCCTCTCTGCCCCTCCCCTACTCACTCACTCTCTCTCTCTCTCTCTCTCTCTCTCTCTCACACACACACACACACACACACACACACACACACACACACACAAATAAACAAAAACTTAAAAATAAGTGATAGAACTATAAGTATTTTTAGGAGAAATTGAGAAATTCCCATGTCCCTGGAGAGAAAAGAGTTTAATTCTCTTTTTTTGTGTGTGGTAAATTACTGGGCACAATGTATGTACTGCTTTGACAATTCTTTCTAAACTAAAAAAGATGAAGTCCCTTTACCTAAGATTAAATTCACTTAGGCATTGTAAATTACACCAACTATCAAGGTAAATGGCTCTCGAAGGGTTAATAAAGCCTGTTTACTTTAATATAATGCAGATTCTCACAGCAGCAAGTTCCTAGTCCCATGAAACCTCAGTCCCAATGTAACATTGTCAGATTTAAGTTAAACCTTTTAAAATATTTATTGATATTATGATTAATTTAGGAAAGAAAATTAGTACTATAGGATTTGAAATATTAATGATTAATATTATGATTAATTTAGGAAAGAAAAGCTGGTAGTAAGTAATGCTGAATACCAAGGAGACTGAGGGCTTGTAAAACTTAATGTAAACTTGTTCATAATGAGTTAAGAGGGTTCACTCTGGGACTTTGTTGGGTGACTCAGAATCTATTGTGCTGATTCAAGTCAGACCTAGTCCACATCTACAAGTTAAGACTTTATACACTTGAAATTAATATAACACTGTATGTTAACCAGGTGGAAAAAAATTTTAAAAAACATGCAAGTAGGCTGCCCATCTCATTCAGTGTTAGGGATGCCATGTTAGTCAACATATAGTGCCATGATCAATTACCTGTGCCAGAGATAATCTAGGTCAAACTATTTTGTTCATGTTTTTATTTATTTTGGAATGAGAGAGGGAGACACAGAACCTGAAGCAGGCCCCAGGCTCTGAGCTGCCTGCTGAGCCACTCAGAGGTGGCCTCTGGGTCAAACTTTTCTGATTACTGCTTTGGCTTTTCTACCCATCATGGCAACCATGTCAACTTTGTCTCTGGCAATTAAGTGTTGCAGCTTGGTCCCTATCACTCTGCCCTGTTGAGTTCAAGGAGCCCAGTTCAATGCAGCGGCTTCCCCTGTCTTTCCTGACTCAACAGAGAGCAGCTACTATGGAGCTTTGAGGATCCTGGGACTCCCCTTGTGAATGTATATTGCACAGCCTTTGTGAAAGGAGTGTTCTCTGGATTCTTGCAAGGGATCTAGTGTGGTGGTGGCGGGGGGCGGGGGGTAGATGAACAAGTCTTATGTGATCAATTTACTCTAGGATTCCAGTCTACCTAAGCCTTGGATATCTTATCTTCCTCTTCCAAGTCCCAAAAGTATTATGTGGGAACCAATGGGAGTTGCTGAGAGCCTTTCTGGGTGTCCATTGAGCTCAAAGTTTTTTTCATAATAGTAGGACATTGCCTTTTCCATTCTTATGTGAGTGCACGGTGAAGTTCTTCAGAGGCTACATGACATTTGATGATAATATCTCTGTGATGACTAATGGAATATGGGGTTGTGCATTCTTGTGTTTTAATATTTTAGGGAGATGTTATCAGTAATTTCTAAGAGTGTAAAGGGGTCCCGAGACTAAAATGTGTGAGAACCAATGCCTTATAATAGCTCAAGGAAGATCTCATTTCAACTTCATTTACTGTGAATTACTTTTGATTTTATAGATTTTTCTCAATTATTTTTGTATTTTTAATTTCACTGATTTATGCCACAGTGTTTATTATTTCATTATTTTTGTTTGCTTCAGGTTTAATTTGTTCTTTCTCTGGTTTCTTCTTTTTTTAAAAAAAATATTTTTAAGTAATCTCTACACCCAATGTGGGACTTGAACTCACAACCGTGAGATCAAGAGTCACCTGCTCCACCAACTAAGCCAGCCAGGCACGTCTCTTTTTCTGGTTTCTTAAGGTAGAGCTTAAATTAATGATTTTAAATCTTTGTTCTTTTTTAATATAGGCACTTGATGCTATACATTTTTCCTTAAGCACTGCTTTAGCTGTATTATACAAATTTTGAAATATTGTATTTTAAGTTGCATTTGGTTTAAATTTGTAAGTTTCCCTTGCACCTTTTTCTTTGACCTATGAGTTATTTAGGTATGTGTTGTTTACTTTTTATGTATTTGGGAATTTTTTTTTCTCAGATCTTTCTATTATGATTTCTCTTTAGTTCTGTTTAGAGCTGAGAAAGTACTTTTATGATTTTATTGTTTTAAATTCTATGAGATTTGTTTTATCACTTTGAATATGATCTGTCTTGTTACATGTTCTGTATACACTGTATAGGCCTTAAGAATACTTGTTCTCTTCTCACTCTCTTGCAACCCCACCATCACCATAAAAGCAAACCCGAGCCTAATGGAGGATGAGAGAGTAGGTAGAATCAAGTCATCTCAGGTATTTTGAATCAACCCCTTCGCCCCCCCCACGCCCCCTGGCTTGTATCCACAGAAGTTCCTGCCTGACCCACAGCTGACTGCAGAGATCTGAGTGAGGCTAGCCCCAGAACAGGACTGCCTAGCTGACAGACTTAAGAGAAACCATAAATAGCTGTTATTTTAAGATTCTAAGTTTTGGGATAGCTTATTAAACCGCATTCTTAGTGACAGTTGGTAATTGATGACACGCCAGGCCTCAATTTAGTTACTCAGAGTAAGTTTGCATGGAAACATATAAAGACATTAAAAACAAATTACAAAATCTTCCAGGTAATTCAAAGTATCACAGATTTTGTGGTGAGCAAGGGTCTTTTTTCCTCCCAAAGGCACATCTCTCCCTCATCCTACCTTTGATCACCTACCTTTATAAAAGAGGCATCCTATTGAGTAATGCTTCTAATAATAATAAATGGTACCCAAACAGAGACAAATAAAGGACAATTTAATGATAAAGCATGTGGCCTTTAGGGGCAGATTCTTCCACCCATAAGCTGCACGATCTTGGGAGATGTGTATCTATCCTCTGGGACTGTTGAAAGAATTAAATAAATTAATGTAGGGGTGCCTGGCTGGCTCGGTTGGTTAAGTGACTGACTCTTACTGGGGTCAGGTCATGCTCTCACTGTAGTAGGATAGAGCCCAGCATTGGGCTCTGCACCGAGCATGGAGCCTGCTTGGGATTCTTTCTCCCACTCCCCAGCTTCTGCTTTCTCTTTCTCTCTCAAAATAAACTTAAAGAAAAATAAATAAATGAATTCATGTATATAAAATGCCTAAGAGAGTACATAGTATGTAGTAAACTATATACATAAATGTTCAACTCTTCTTATTGGTGGGAAATGACAAAACACATACTTTTAAAAAATTATAAAGAGGTCAGTGTTCAAGAAATACTTTCATTAGTGGGTTGGATAAATTTTAATGTGCTTGAAATATTTTATTCTTTTTCTATTCACTGCACTCAAAATGCTATTTAGACTTACTTGCTGGTAGAGAGTGGCGAGCAGGCAGGAGAGAAGTAATAGCACTTTTAGATCCGTTCAAGGAGCAAATGTACGTTTTGTTAAATGGCCTAAAACAACTTCTCTGAGTGATTTTAGAGCTATAGAAGTTTGTGATGGACAATTCTGTGATGGTACAAAAGAAATACGAGCCCATATAACTTTAAAAATGTCCTTGTACACTTACCATGATGAAATATAATAAAACGAAATAAAATGATAACAAAATAAAAACATCCTTAAAGTTTTAGCTTTGGTTCTTGCTGGGCATAATGCTAATTATCTTACCAATCAGCTACAAGGCCCTTTACATCCTGCTAAAGATAGTGATGTTTGAGGGGTGCCTGGGTGGCTTAGTCGGTTAAGCGTCCGACTTTCGCTTAGGTCATGATCTTGCGGTTGGTGGGTTCCGGCCCCGCGTCGGCTCTGTGCTGACTGCCAGCTCAGAGCCTGGAGCCTGTTTCAGTCTGACTCACTATCTCTCTGACCCTCCCCTGCTCACACTGTCTCTCTCTCTCTCCTAGAAATAAATAAAAACATTAAAAAAAAAATTAAAAAAAAAAGATAGTGATATTTGAATCACCTGAAGTAGTTTTTATATTTATATTAAGCTTGATAGATTCTGCTTTACCCTTAAAAAAAAAAGTCTGTTTGAGAGATGTTTTCCCACAGTGGGCAAAAATATTCTTCTAAGCATTAGAATGGGAAGGGTCAGAAGAAAATATAACTATATTATATAAGTATGCATGCCTATATTTGTACTCTGGTCTTTTTCAAAAAGCATTTGAAGTAGTTTCTAAAAATACATACCGTAAAGATGGGCCTGGGTAGCTCAGTAGGTTAAGCGGCCAATTCTTGATTTTGGCTCAGGTCAGGGTCTCACAGTTTGTGAGATCGAGCTCCGCATTGGGCTCTGTGCTGACAGTGCAGAGCCTGCTAGGGATTCTTTCTCTTCCTCTCTCTCTCTTGTTCATGGTCTCTCTGTCAAAAATAAAATAAACATTAAAAAAAAAAATACATACCATGTAATGGAATGAAAATCATTTAAAGAGAGCATCCGTTGAATAGTATAAGGAGTTTCTTCTTTAATCTGTCCCCCTTTTTTGATTTTTCTGTTTGAGAATAATTTGCATAGAATAGAAAATCAGGCATTATGTGAAAGCTGATATCATCAGATTAGTAATAAGGAGACTATATTCTGATAAGTGGAAGCTGACGTTTTTGGAGGTTGAATAAGCAAAGCAGAACTTTCAGGACTAAAATGTCATATATAGATAGCAGTATAGATATTATATTATCTATCTCTATCCATCTATCTACCTACATAATTTCCAGTTCACTGCACTCCATTGATTACTCTTTGGAAGCAAATGAAATCAGAGCAAAGTGTTGGGGGAATTCTGTGACCTCTTTAATGTAACTGGTATAGAACTCTTCTCTGTAGGGTGTGTGTTTCTAGTTACAGTGCTCAGTCATGTCTTCTAAATACAAAGTCCCCTTTGGGCAATGCTGGACAGAAACTATAATTGATCTACTGATTAGCAACAGAGGCAAAAAAGGCATTTACTTAATTAGCATTGTGTCACAAAAAGGTTTTAATTTTATTCTTTCAATAAAAAGTATAAATGGTTTCACAGTAAATAATGTCTTAGAAAAATTTTAAATGAATATTTATATGGTCTCACAGTTAAGAAATCGAAAGCAAATAATTCATAGGAAAGGAGAAGGTTGAAGTGGTTGCTTCCTACTCTGTTTAATGTGGCTGGTTTCTGAAGAAGTGAAAGTCCCTCTTGGAAGGAAGGATTTTGTAGATGCTGGGATCCAGGTCTAGGGTTCACAGAAAGGAAGCACTTGAAGAAAACAAACCTCGAAAAACATACAAGTAGACTTTAGTGATAACTATAATGGCCCAGATATCCTACAGTATCTCAGATTTAGAAACTTCTGGTCTAGCTCATGATTTGCAAGGTGGCAAGTGTTGTGGACTAATGAGGTGCAGAAGGGCCCAGAGCATCCGAATGAGATGATCTCAAAGACAGAGCCAAAGCGGGGGAGCAGAAGTCCTATCAACCAGTTGGGATGTATGATTAATAAAGCTTAATTTGGAAATTTGAGAAGAATTTTATTTGGCAGAAATCTCGGTGGACTCGTCTGTCAAGAAAAGCGGTTATCCTGGAATACAAAACGCTTATCCTAAAGGGCTGGTAAGAAGGTTTATAGTTTGAAAACATACAGGAACCATGAAGAAAGTTTAATGTCATGGTTTGGGAGGAAAGAGAAGTGTCAAGAGGAGTTTTAGGCAACTTTCTGTGTGATGTGCTCTGTATAACTTACCGTGTGCTGCACCTTTCAGGAAAACAATGGTAAATATGTGATTTTTCAAGGCTTCTGCAAAGCTATCTTTCTTTCTTTTCTTTTTCTTTCTTTCTTTCTTTCTTTCTTTCTTTCTTTCTTTCTTTCTTTCTTTCTTTTTCTTTCTTTCTTTCTTTCCCTTTTTCCCTTTTTTTTTTTGGTTAATAAGCAGAAATAAGCTTCAGGGAAGCCCACCTATATTTAGATTATGTGTATACCTGTATACCTCCTCTCACTTAGGGTTATCCCATATGTTTCCTTTTAAAGGAATTAGCCTTCTCTCTGAACACTCAACATATACATAAAAATTCTCTAGGAGATAGAAAATTATTTCCTTAAATTTAGAGACAGAAATAAAATATTTGTTTTAAAAAAGAGAGTAAATCATTATCTCTCCCATAGACCCCTACTGTCTAATGCTCTACATCTAACTTTTTTATGGGCATACTTTTTATCTTCTTGAAAAAAGATCACTTTTTACACAAACCAAATTCCTGTAGTTTACTAGATATCATAACACTTTTCTATTTTTAAAAATTGGGGTCTATTTTGTTTACTCTTTGTTGCTAGTAATAAAATGTTTTCATACCCTCATAGTCCACAACTGTAAACAGAACAGAGTTAGAGACAAGGTCCCTGGGGTCTGTTGGAAGGACATGTTGTGGACCATTAGCCATGGTCTATAACAAACCTCTAAGCAGCCAACTAAACTGCTGGAAATATAATAGTGTCATGTAAAATCTTCACCGTTATTCGGTGACTGTAGTACAGAGTATCTGTAATTTTCAAAGGCATCAGAAAATTGATGCCAAAGTGAAGATCAAGCTAGACCTAAGCCCTAAAAATCCGGAACACTCCTAAGGCTCCCTTTATATAACATGTTTTATTATTCCTTTTTTACTGTCTTAACATGGAATTCATAGATGCTTTAACCTATCCACACTCACAAATTTAGGAAAATAAATATAGTCCCATAATTGTTATATAAGAAGAAAAATAAAACAGTATATAATAAGTGTGTGTAAATCTAGAATGTAAATCCATGAATGTAAACCTATGAGCAAAATTACACCAGAAGACATAATGATATTGTGAGATGTTTGCATGTAAATATAGAAACACAATGCAATAGCTAACAATGCAGATTATATTATACTGATACATTGAGGAAGCATAATTAGTGATAGTATCATTTTCCCAAATGATAAGCAACTCTTGGTTAAGTTCTGAAAAAATATACATTGTTTCCTTGATTACGTGGTACCGTATATATGGTCGTTGCACAAAAAAAAATCCAAAAAGTGTTTTGTATTTACATTTAAAATGGAATTAGGGAGATGCCTGAGTGGTGTCTGACTTTGCTCAGGTCATGATCTCATGGTTCGTGGGTTCGAGCCCTGTGTCAGGCTGTGTGCTGACAGCTCAGAACCTGGAGCCTGCTTCGGACTCTGTGTCTCCCTCTCTCTCCCTCCCCATTCTTGCTCTGTCTTTCAAAAATAAACATTAAAAATGAATTTTAAAAATTAAGAAAATAAAATGGAATAAGGTTCTAGACCCAAATTTTAGAACATTTTTTAAAACAGGTTCCCATCAGCACATCACGTGGTTGCCATTTCCTACTGGATTTGCATAGTCCTAGTCCTCATGTTGTAGTGTATCTGGCATGTCTGACCCCCAACTGCTGAAGGCTACTGGTGTCACTCCCCATCATTTTGACAACTAAAAACATTCCACTGCTACAATTAACTAAATAACATATCTCCTAACTACCCAATAATTACTGCAGAACAGTTTCATCTCTGTTGAAAGTGTTGCTTTAGCACTTTTTCTTGATCCTTAACTGTTCCAGTGTTGGTAGGAGGAGTATAAATACATCAATTACTTGTATTATGATGCCCACAAACAGGCTCCTCTTGGCTGTTTTAACCTGCTAATTTTCCCTTTTTAACTGTATCATATGCTAGGAACTTACAGTCTTTAGGTTTTTTAGATACTGCAGCCTCTCTATGTAGTCAGTTTTGGAAACTTCTTTTATTTTTTAAGATCTTTTAAAACAGTAATCTTGGGGCTCCTGGGTGGCTCAGTCAATTAAGTGTTCAACTTCAGCTCAGGTCTTGATCTCACTATTGGTGGGTTCGAGCCCTGTGATGGGCTCTGTGCTGACAGCTGGCTCAGAGACTGGATCCTGTTTCAGATTCTGTGTCTCCCTCTCTCTCTGACCCTCCCCTGCCCTCCCTCAATCTCAATCTCTCTCTCTCTCTCTCTCTCTCTCTCTCTCTCTCTCAGAAATAAATAAAAAGCATTAAAAATTTTTTTTGAAAAAAAAAAGTAATCTCTACACCCAATGTGAGGCTTAAACTCACAACTCCAAGATCAGAAGTCACATGCTCTACCGAGTAAGCCAGCCAGGTGCCCCCAGTTTTGGAAACTTCTGATAAAACTCAGTCTCTGGGAAGTGTTTGTGAAGAGGGTTTATAGACAACTAATTATAAAACAAAATGTCAGTGTGGTAGGTGGAATAATGACAACCCCAAGATGTCCATGTCCGAATCCCCAGAACCTCTGAATATGTCAACTTATTTGGCAAAAGAGACTTTGCATATTGATCAAATTGGGGATCTTGATCATTCAGGATTATCTGGTTGGCTCCAATGTGATCACAAAGGTACTAATAACTGAAAGAGGGAGGTGGGAATGTGAGGCTCAGAGTGAAAGATTTGAAAATGCTGCACTGCTGGCTTGGAAGCTGGACAAGGGGCCATGAACCAAGAAATGCAAGGTCGCCTCTTACAGCTGGAGTGTGCAAAGGAAAGAATTATCCTCGGGAAATTACAGAATAAATGCAGTCCTGCTGACACCTTGATGTTAGCCCAATAAGACCCATTTTGGACTTCTAACCTCCGGAACTTAAGATAATTTCATGTTGCTTTAAGTCATACACCCACCGATTGCACATTTTCCTCAAAGTCAGACAGTTACATTCAGACCCACAGAGGTCTTTAGTTGCTGACTGTTGTTTAATTGGACTCTCCCAGTTCCAAACTGAGCAAGCACCCAAATATACTGGTAGCTGTGCTTTTCATTTATAGAGCAGATACATGTTGGAGCCAAAAATGTGGGCTATTCTTGGCTCTTGTTTCTTTTAACAGCCTTTAAGAAGCAAAGTTAGATCGTTTTCTTTACAGGTAGCCTTATTAACAATATTCAAATTAGCTTCTTTAGGTCAGGGACTGCTTTATTTAACTTTGTATCTTTGGTCCCGTACAGAGTACACAGCATAGAGTAGGTGTTGAATGAATGGGTATTATTTTTTATTTCGGATAGCTCATCAGAGAATTACTTGCCTTTTAGTACATCAGCACATCACAAAATTTGTTCTCTGAAATTATTTAATGCACTTCTCTAGGTTTTAGAATAAATATAAAACTGATCAACTTGAACTTTATGTTTTATTTAGTCTTCAAATTGCTTGTCAGTCTCCTTACCTGATTTCCTATTCCTTTGACTCTCTGCTTTTCTCCACTTTTCATTTTCTCCATGAAAAAATTATCCATTTTTAGGGATTCAAATATTTCCTCCTCATGGTTGACTGTAACTCTTCTGTTACTGGTCTTGTACTCTCACTCAAGTTCCAACCTTCCTGTCAAACATTTATTTCCACCAGGGGGTCACACTGTTGTCCTAAACTTCACATTTGGAAATGGGGCTCTGCCATCTTTCCTTTGCAAATCAGTGTCTCTTACCAATTTCTTTCATTCCATTTCCCCCATTCTTCTAGGTCTGACAACTTGGTATTATTTGGGGGTATTTTCCATTGCTTTTATTTTTAAAATTCAGTTAATCAGAGTCCTTTTGACTCTTGTCTAGAAATATTTCATATCCACCCAATTATGTTCTATTCTCGCTTCAAATGCTCTTATCTAGTCCTTGATAATTTCATGAATAGATTAATATAATATGCTTTAATTTTTTGTGTATATTTTCGATTTATTTTAGACAATGCTGGAAGACAGATCTTAAATTGTGACTTCTTTTTTCCCCTATGTTACTCGCCCAATAAAGAAAACCTTGGGGGCTCTTGGGTGGTTCAGTTGTTTGAGTGTCTATTTTGGCTCAGATCATCATCCCAGGGTCGTGGGCTTGAGCCCTGTGTTGGGCTCCACACTGAGCATTTGCTTGCATGTGTTTACACACTAGGACTCTCATACAAGGTGAGTTTTGGATACAGCTTACACATTTTTGAAGCCCATTGTACAATTTACATAAGGACAGTTAGGGCACTCAAATAGAATGTGTTAGGTTATTATTTAACGGCTAAACATGTGTTGGCTTCCTAGAAGCTAGATCGTAAGCTCCTTGGGAACTGAAAGCAATTTTTTAAAAACCCATCCCACTTACTACCTAGTGTGGTAATACTTGCATTTAGTAGTTCACTAAATATCTGCTCAAATGAAAATAAAATTCAGGACATTGAAAGACGTACTTCCATTGAGTAAGAGATACTAGTCCCAGAAAGTTAGAAATTGGAAGTATCTGAGGGCAAGAACTATCAGTTTTAAAGTTCAATAGGGCATTTATAAGAAGATGTGAACTTAATAAATATGAATAGTTTTCATTGTTGTTATATGTTTACCACCAACTGGCTAGATTAGAAAACCTTTTCCAGAATCTATCTGTGTTCAATGTGAAATAAAACACAAAATATTAATAGAAAAATGCTACTAATAAGATATAACATAAAACTATACTGAGATATAAAATTTTGGGATTTTATAGACCTAATATCATTAAATTTCTTTTTTAAAATTTAAAACTTAAGAAAATTTTAACACTTGTTTGTTATAAAACATTTATATACTACCTTACCATCCTACCTAACCTCCAATATATTTGTAAATTAGCTCAAAAAAGTCCATGTTCTCACATCACAAAAACACATTTAGTGCAAATGAATTGACTTCCTCCTTCACAAAAAAATTCCATATGATTAATGAATTATTCTATTAAACTTTGGATTGGAGAGAAGCAATCAATGGAGTAAACAGTTTTGATCCATCAGGTACAGTGATAACTCTCAAGCCTCTTTGGTAAAGCTCTATTTTCATATGTTTTCAGCATGCTGGAAAGAAGAAAAGTTTTCAGTGAGGTTGTGGTACATAAGTATTAATAAGCATTGAATTCCTAACAGCACTGGCTGTCAAATCTGTGTGTATTAATGTGAATTAATGAGGGCTTTTTCTCCCAAGAGGAAAACAAGTTGTTGCAGGTTAAACAATGATGAGCAAAACATAGGCAAATGTCAGTTTGATAGAAAGCCTTCAATTTACAGGAGTGACCTTTAAAAGGGAATGCATAAATAATCTCAACATAATCATTTGATATAATATTTTGGGTTTACAGTTTAGATAGCAGTAAAGCATATTTATTTATTGATCTGGTTTTTAAAAAGTGTGCCCTTTGGGAAATCACCTCAGTGCAGAATTAAGGCAAAATGACAGAGATGACAACAAACATGAACAACTAAAACAATCGTGGAATGAAAAATGGTTTGAAAAAGTCACCCTTTTAATGACTTACTATTGCAGAAAGTCAGGGAATTTTAATAGTTCCAAATTACACAGAGCAAGTAGAAAGTAGTTGGTGTGAAAAGATAATACTTCAGGGCTACTCAACCAATGCATTTTCTTTTCTTTTCCTTTTTGTAAATGTTTGTTTATTTTGAGGGATGGGGAGGAACAGAGAGAGAGGGTGAGAGAGAATCCCAAGCAGACTGTGCTGACAGCATAGAGCCTGACGCAGGTCTTGATCCCATGAACCACGAGATCATTACTTGAGCTGAAATCAAGAGTCAGATGCTTAAATGATCCACCCCAGAGCCCCTCAACCAATACATTTTCTGTCTTAGTAATCCCCAGCTCCAAGTTGATCCAGGGCTTCCACTGTTTTTATTATTATTATTATTATTATTATTATCATTATTATTTTCTAAATGTTTATTTTTTGAGAGAGAGAGAGAGCAAGCGAGCATGAGTGGGAGAGGGGCAGAGAGAGAGGGAGACACAGAATCTGAAGCAGGCTCCAGATTCAGAGCTGTCAGCACAGAGCCTGACACGGGGCTCCAACTCACAAACCAGGAGATCATGACCTGAGCCAAAATCAGATGCTCAACCAACTGAGCCACTCTGGGGCCCCCAGGGCTTCCATTATTTAGAACCATCCCAAGGGGACTCAGATCACAAATTATCTTCTATATCAGTAAAAACAACCCTTGTACCATTAAGACAGAAGCAAGGTTTTGCTCCCAAAAAAAAAGAAGGAGGATATCTGTGCAGAGAAGACTCTGCCAGAAGGAAAGTGGAAAGTCTGTTTCTAACAGTGTCAGAATTTGAAGGAAAGAGGTACTCAGACACAGATGTCCTTCTTCAGGTTGATAACGTCACAATACAGCCTAAAATAGGCCAGTTTTTGTTCCCTTCTCCTTTGGAATATTGGAATGCCACCATTTAGGGTGGCTTGTGTGTCACCATGGGAGGCAGTCGTGTGGGGATGGTTGATGAAGGTGGCTACAGAGAGAAGCCTGAGGCAGCCTCCCTGGCTCCCACAGTCCAGCTGTCTGGAAGGGATCTTGCTGGGAACTTGCCCAAAGTGGTTTCCTGTAGTGAGGGATAAGGCTAGACACCCCATGAGGAGTACCTTCAGACTCCATGAGGACATCAGTGCAGTAAGCAAGGCCCGATTGGGGGTTCAGTCACTGCATGTTGAATGGGGTGGAGGGTGGAGTCTCACCAGGCTATGACTGAGCAAAGAAAATAGACCGGGTATTCCTCAGTCATACAATTTGGAATACTCAAGGATCACACCAGCCATCCTATAGTGGAGATCAGCATGAGGATGGAAGTCTACATGGACGAGATGATCCCCTTGAATTCTTTCCAATACCCGGATGCCAGTTTTGAGGAAGAGAAAGGTGAAAAGAACATCTCTGATAGGGAGTTAATGTTTGAGTTGATCGACTTTTTTACATCACAGGGTCTGTTTAAATTGCAGCTATTAATTGGAAGTTTAGAGATAAATCTCTTTCCTCTCATTTTCTCCAGACAGGATGGAGTATTGAGAAAAATATAAAATGAGTTATAGAAAATGAAGAAGTTAGACTTTTCTTTGCTCGTTTCCCGAGGAGTATAAATTTGTGAATTTGCTAGTGAAACTGCTGTACTTTTCCCTACTGCTTGCCCCCTTCCACTCTTCAGCGGATATCCTGGCTTTCTTTTTCACTGAGAAAATGGAAGGAATCTGAAGAGAACTTCCACAAGTTTCCATCACTACATTTTCTCATCTACAAACTTTTGTGACCGCGTACTCTATTTTCACTCCTGTACTTACAGAGGAATCGTCTGATCTTCCATCCAAGGGCAAACACTTCTGCTGGGGTACTGGATCCTATCCGTTCCTGTCCATGACAACACTTCTCACTTCTCTTTTGAGTCATCAGTTCCTTCTTTGCTATGAATTATTCCTTCATAAAATAACATGGTATTCTTTCTGTTCTGCCTTATTTGATAGCAAATTATCATAGACTGGGGGGCTTATAAAACAAACATGTATTTCTCACAGTTTTGGAGGCTGGGAAGCCTAAGATCAAGGTGCTGGCAGATCTGGTATCTGGTGAGAGCCCACTTCCTGGCTTGTAATGGCCATCTTCTGGCTATGTCCTCACATGGCGGACACCAGAGGGAGACAGAGCAAGCTCTCACGGTCTTTTCCTTTATAGCAAAACTTCTCACATGCCTCCATTTTCTCTCTTCCAGTTCTTTTTAAACTCACGGCCATGTGTTTTCACCCCCAACATTCTGCCGAAACTGCTCTTATGAAGGTAAACAATGACTTCCATTGTTGCTAGATGCAATGGTTAGCAACTTCTCCATCTTTACCTGCTTTGACCCATCAACAGCATTTGGCACAGTTGATCATTCCTTTTCCTCTTTCTCTTACCTCACTGACTGCTCTTTCTAAGTCTCTTTTGTTGGCACCTCCTCATCTTTCCAACTGCTCAATGTTGGGGGTGGTAAGGGCTCAGTCCTTGAGTTTCTTCTCTTTTCTGTCTAACTTATTCCTTTTGCGATCACTTCCAGTCTCATGAGTTTTAATATAATTCCTTTGCTGATATTTTCCAATTCTTTGATCCAGCATGAAACTATCTTCTGAACTCCGAACTCCTCTAATAAATTGCCTGTTCATCAACTCCACTGGGGTATCTAATACACACCGCAAACCTAACATGTCCAAATGCAACCTCCTCCTCGGTTGATGGTAACTCCATCCTATGGTTGTTCAGGCCAAAGAGCAATGGTGTCATCATTGACTCCTCCTTTTGTCTCACAATCCATATCAAACCCACCAGCAAATCCAAGAATCCTCTTCTTTCTCACTATCTCTACTACCACCACTGCCATTTTTTACTCCTTCCACCTTTATATCCCTAGAGCCTATTCTTAACTTAATCAGAATGATGTTTTTGAGCGCGAGGTCATGATACCTCTCTGCTCAACACCCTCTAAAAGTAAAAGCTAAAGTTCTAATCCTGGTGTACAGGCTCCTGTATAATTTTCCTGTCCCTTCTTCATCACCTCGTTACCTCACCTATTACTTTCCTTGTTTACTCTGCTTAGCCACACTGGTCTCCTGTTTTTCAAAAACACTGGGCATGTCCTCATTTGAGGCCTTTTGCATTTTCTATTCCTTCTGTATGGAAAGCTCTAATTCTAATATCTGCATGGCTCAGATTCACATCCTATTTGTTTTTATTTCCCACATGTCCCATTCTCAGTGGGGCCTTCTCTGACCGCCCTATTTAAAATTGCAGTCTCTACTCCCTGATCTGGCATTGTCTGTCCTTTCTCTGGCTTTGTTTTTCTCCATAGCTTTGATGACTTATTAATATCCTAAGGAAGTTATTTGTTTTATTTTTGATAGAGTTGTACTTTAATCTTATGCAAAAATGTCTAAGAAGTAGTGGTTGGCTGTTTATAATTTGCTAAAGACAGAACATTCAGTTCACAGCTGGACAAGGGCAGGACTGAGTACATTTAAAGGGAACTCTGTTATCTGGGACAGTGTGAGGAAACATAAAATTTGTTTCTTGGGCAGTTTTTAGAGGGTAATCTCCAAGGGGTCTAAGGAATACCATTGGTTTATATAGATGTAAAACAAAAAGTGAGAGACCTGAAGCAGGAACTTGTGCTGGCCTCATTCTTTCTAGGTTAATTAAATTTATATTTACTGCAAATTTAAGTTTACTGTGCTGTTCTAGGAGAGAGAGATGAGTCCCAAAGAAGCCTGTGCTCCATTTTATTAATGATACTCTACTCTATCTAGACCAGGTCTGAGGAGACAGTGAGGACTGCAGCGAAGACTTACCAAATTGCTCTTAAAAATTATCCTGTGTTAGAATCACCTCAAACTGGCGGGAGGGATGGAGAAGCTGGTTTCAAATGCACATATCCCGGCTCTACCATAAGGCACTCTGAATCAGAAGGTCTGGGGGCCAGGTTGGTAATCTATAATTTCAACAATCTGCTGTGGTGGTTCCTTTTTTTTTTTTTTTAAGTTTATTTATTTATTTTGAGAGAGAGCATGCCAGCAGAGGAGGTTCAGAGAGAGAGGGCAAGGGAGAGGGAGAGGGAGAGAATTTCTAAGTAGGCTCCACACTGTCAGTGCTGAAGCCCCATGAGGGGCTCAAACCCACGAACCATGAGATAGTGACTTGAGCAGAAACCAAGAGTTGGGCGCTCAACCGACTGACGCACCAGGAGCCCCTGCTGTGCTGACACAGGTTGTTCATTTATCTTCCTTTATGTAACATCTTCCCATTGATTATTTTAAAATTACACTTCCAGAAGAAATCTGAAAGGATGTCTAGAGAATTTTGTTTTTGTAGAACATTGAAGGACTTAGGGATCCAGATGGCATTTTTATTTCTTCTTTCTGTTGACGATTGTTTGTTTGTTTTTGTAAGAGGATGAGGAAACGTAATAACTGAAGACATGGGTGATATCAGGAACCCAAATTTCACCTCCTGTTTCACTGTTTATAAAATCAACATGATGGGATCCTAGAAAGGAATTAACTTTTCTCACAAACACCAAAAGAATGCATTTGACTGAAAACTAGCCCTTGATCAAAGTTAGTATTTGAGATGGAGAGACAAATTTCCTGAGGTGACTGTGAAACTGGACATAATATAGTTGAATAGCTGCATACTGGAGAGTATTTGTGAAATAAGACATTAGGCCTTTCTTTTATTTGAATTACTTATAACAAATATGCATTATTTTCATAAGTAAAATACTTAAACAAAGACATGGACAACTAAGAAAATGGGTACTGACTGGCTGAGTATCTAGTCATGTGGATCATTTTCAGAGACCTGAAATTTATGTAAATTTTGGTTTATACCCCAGGCAGGAGTGGCTCCATCCTAGGCTTAAATATTCATTTCAACATGTCATCCCTTAAGTTACTTCAGCCTAAAATATTCAATATACCAAGGTGCCCTCTTTTGGAGTAACATGTCCTGAGCCTTATCAGAGACATATCAAAATGGCTTCCTATCCCATCCAAAGCCATGAAGCACACTTCTTATCCCAGCTAACTAGCTGATTGACTTTAATGAGTCACTCAGTTTCCTCTCTGGACCTCTGTTTGTTCATCCATGAAAGCACAAAAGTGGATTACGTAATCTACATATATCTCATACCTTAAATACAAATCTATGAAATTGAAATATGCATCCTTAAAATTAATTTTCAGCTCAGAGACACAGTGCATTTCTGTTGTCAATTAATTTTTTTAGTATAAATTTCATTAAAATAAGACTTGGATATAAAAATTCCATTGTATTTTTTTAAAGAGAATCTATATATGTTGCTGAGATAATTTTTATTTATTTATTTATTGCTGTAGGTTGTTAGCTTGTTGGTTTTGAATTTTCTATTTTGCTTTGAGCACTAGTCAATTCTACATGTATCCTTTGTATTCCCATAAAATTAAACTAAATGTATGTCACTTCTCGTGTAGGAATGCACGAGCAAATAAACAGTATATAGCCACATATTTCAGTAGATTAAACTGAGCTGAAATTATCCCTCATGCTGGCACTGTAATAGGCTATTGATCTCAGATTGCATTTTTCTGTTTCTTTATAATTGAATTTTGTTCTCAAATGAAAGAGCATGTTCATTTTCAGATTGCGTTTAGTGAAATAAAAACTGCATCTGGGACCAGTTTTATCATGTGCTCAATGGAGGACTAAGCCTTTCATAAAATTAAGTATGGAGCACAGTGACTATTTAAAAAAAAAAAAGTATACTGCCTTGTTAGAAGAGATTTTTTCCAGAAAAGCTAAATTTTAGATCTCAACTATTTAAAAAATTCTGCATGATTTAATTCAAAAATTGGACTATACGTAAAACTATAGAATTTCCCCCTATGAATGATAACTGATGGAAGATATGTTACAATTACATGAATTAACCCATCTATAGGAACTAAAGGAAATTAAAGGAAATAGGACAGAGGATTTGAAAATAAAAGAAAAAGATCTTTAAGTAGAAAACAGTTGTCTGCTAAAACTAGAGATGATTTTCCATTTTGGACTAGACCTTACTTTGATTATTGAAATAGCAGTTAACATGGAAATTCTAGGAGGCTAAGAAAGATCATCCAAAGACTTCTGCATGCCCTGATTCTTGATCAAATGCAAGGCTCCCAATAATATTCAGATTTTAGTCATGCTGCTGTCAGCCCTCTACTTGAAGTGAGAGTCTTCAACTATTCAAAAAGTCCTGGGTCTCCAAGCTCTTAATTTACTTATTTGTGATTGTGTGATTTTCATCTACGGGGTTACTATTGAAACAAAATGGGGCATTTCTGAGCCTTATTTTTTCTCTCAGTGGTCAGGGAGGGTGAGATAGAGTGTGGTGAAATTCAGTTAGAAAGCATTCACTCTTAAGCTTCTTACGGTGCAGACCCCAGGAAAAGCTTCCTGACTTCTCTTGCCCAAGTCCTTAAAATGAAATGCTTTGAAGATGATGTGCTGTGGTGGTGTTCACACTGAAAAGGATGCAGCTTCAAGGCATGGAAAGAATGTGGGCTGAGGAAACACTTAAGTGAAAAGAAAGACAAATGACCTTACAAATCCTTCCTGTCAGAAAGCATGAAAGCAGTGGATCCCACGGTGCCTGGTGTCGTTTTCTTGTCTCCTTTCCTGTTTGTGTGTGTGGTTTGGAGGTAGTGTGAGTTAGTGAAGTGTTCTCAGTGGTTGCATATGGTTATTAAGGAATGTTTTGCAATGACTATTGAGAACACTACTGTTCTCAGTAGTTGCACATGGTAATTAAGGAATGTTTTGCAGTGACAAACCATTTGTTGTATCTTTAAACACAATTCTTGGGGGGGCACCTGGGTGGCTCAGTCAGTTAAGCATCCGACTTCAGCTCAGGTCATAATTTCACAGTCTGTGGGTTCGAGCCCTGCATTGGGCTCTGTGCTGACAGCTCAGAGCCTGGAGCCTGCTTCGGACTCTGTGTCTCCCTCTCTCTCTGCCCCTTCCTCATTCACTCTCTGTCTCTGTCTCTCAAAATAAAATAAAGACATTTAAAAAAATAAAAAAAACATAAAAGAAAAAATAAACACAATTCTTGTGTATTTTTGTGTAGATATAGTATGCATTAAGTACGGTACCACACTGACAACCAGATGGCTGTTTAAGGTTAGACTTGGAAATGGTTCTATTTCTACAAAGCATTAAATGATATTAATTAATATCAATAATATTAATATTTAAATAACAAATATTATTAATTAAATTTAAAAAATTAAACTAAGCCATTGACTCTAAATAATTTTGGTCTAAATATTGATCTCATTAATAGTGTGACTTTTTATTTTAAGAAATAGTTTTGAGTATTTTAAGAGAAAAATTAACTGAAAATATTTGAGGAGTAAGTTTTCAACCTTTTAACGTTTACTTTAACTCACATTTTTGATGCAAATATGTACAGATTTGAACAATTTGAAAAAAATTGCATTTAATTTTTAATTTTTTCAGTCATTGGGGATGAATACGTCAGCATGGAGATAAAAATAGAATAGGAATAGGAAAAAATGGAGTCTTGCTTTTTTAAGAACTTCCCTCAGAAGTGAGGCTCAAGAAAGAAAAAAATTAGAGAAAAAAAAAGGAAAACTTTTCTTAGAAAAATTGCAAAGAGGCAGTCTGCTTCAATTTTTAAAAGCTAGAGAGCAAAATGTTTTGTTTGAGCATGAATCACATAAAAATTGTGAATACGACATGATAATAAGTTTAGTAAATTGGTGATGATTTAACTATTGATCGAAATAAGGAAAATGAGCAAGAAAATGATTTCTCATCAAACCCACAACTTGAATAGGTCACGTGAAATCCCTGAAACTTTATATTCTTTCCTAAATAAAGATTTAATTACTGGTTAAAAGGTGAGAACATGTGTTAGCCTCCATTTGCTCTTGTGCCCTGGTTCCTCAAGTATCAGTGACTGATCCTTCTTCCTCTTCCATTTTCTCGAAGCTCACTCCTTCCAGGCTTCTCTCTCCACACCCCACTGAAGTGGCATCAGATGAGATTCCTCAAGTCCCCTACTTTCCTAATTCCCTGGTCAGTTCTAGTCCTCATCTCACTTGACCATCATTCACTGCCTTCCCCTTGATACACATTTTGGCTTTCTCTGAGGACAGCATGTTTTGTTTTCTTCCTATCTTATTATTTATTCCCTCTCAGTCTCACTTCAAATGTCTAAATGTGAACTGCTGGTACCACCCCCCGAATCTGCTACCTCCACAGTTTTTTTTTTTAATCTCTGTTAGTGATAACTGTATCCTCCGGGTTGCTCAGGCCAAGCAACTTGTAGCCGCTTCTTGACTTCTCTCCTTTGTCCCCCTGTAAACCCTGCTAGCTCTATTTTCAAAATATATCAAAATCCAGTCAGTTGTTGTTGTTATTGTTGTCCTTCTCCTCTTCCTCCTCCTCACCCTCCTCCTCACCCTCCTCCTCTTCCTCACCCTCCTCCTCCTCACCCTCCTCCTCCTCACCCTCCTCCTCCTCCCCCTTCTTCATGAATATAGTTGACACACAATGTTACATTAGTTTCGGGGTTACAAATTAGTGATCTGACAAGTTTATACATTATGTTCACCACAAGTATAGCTACCATCTGTCCCATTCCATTGCCATCACAATATCATTAACTGTTTTCCTTATAGTCTGCATTTTAATCCTGTGACTTATTCCAAAACTGGAGGCCTGTATCTCCCTCTCTCCTTCACCCATTTTTTCCAGCCTTCCATCCCCTCCCCTCTGGCAACCATGCAATCAGTTCTTACTATCTCCATTGCCTCCATCCCGTTCCACCCTACTATCATCTGTCACTGCACTAGTCGCCTAACTAGTCCCCTGTTTCTACCCTTGCCCTCTGTGCAGGTTTCAAGTGTGTTCACAAACTCTGAGTCTTTAAAAGGTAGAGGCGAATTCCCTTCTCCTTGAGTACAGGCTGGACTTAAAGATTTGCTTCTGATGAATAGTATAAGACACTAGTGACAGTGTGCATCTTCTGAGGACTGGGTCATAGAGGATATTGCAGTGTTAGCCTCTTTCCCTTGGATCTCTTACTCTGGGGAAAATCAGCTGGCATGCTCTAAGGACACCCAAGCAACCCTATGAAGAGACCCCATGGCAGGGAACTGAAAAATCTCTTACCAACAGCCAACGGAGAACTGAGACCTCCTGCCAGCAGCTATGTGAGTTTGCCATCTTGGAAATGAATAATCTGGTCCCACTTGAGCTTTGGCATGACTATAGCTCCAGCTGACATCTCAACTGTAACTTCATGAGAGACCCTGGGCTAGAACGAACTAGCTTAGCTGCTTCCAAATTATTGACCCATAGAAACTATAAATATTTATTGGTTTAAGTTGCTATGTCTTTTGGAAATTCATGTAGAAATAGTTAACTAATAGACCCTCCTTTAATCTGTTCTTTTTGTTTTGTTTTGTTTTGAGACACAGAGAGTGCACATGCTTGTGAGTGGGGGAGGGGCAGAGGGAGAGAGAGAATCTTAAGCAGTCTTCATGGTCAGCTCAGAGTCCCAGGGTGGGGCTCAATCTCATGACCATGAGATCATTACAGGAGCCAAATCAATAGGGACGCTTAACAGACTAAGCCACCCAGGCATCTTTTTTTTTTAATTTAAAAATCATTTACAATTTTTATTTATTTGTTTGTTAAGAGAGAGAGAGCATGTGTGCGTGCACAAGTGGAGTCTGTTAGCAAGTGGAGTCTGTAGTTGTTAAGATAGCAAGCCACAGAAGCCCAACGGCTCCCTTTTCCCCTCAGGGTAAAATCCAAAGTCTTTAATAGCAATTATGGAATTAATGTTTATATCCTCCCAGAATTCATGGGTTGCTTGGTCCTGGGGATGTGAGCATAAATGAATCATAGTTTAAAGGAAATGATAGTTTAATAGGAGGGAGAGTCAGCAAATAGTTAATTATAGGAGATAGGATAGGGTGAAAGTGATAATTAGTTTAAAATTATACATGTTAAATTAAAGATGCTTTCAGAATATCCAAGGAGAGATAATGCGTCTTGAGTTTATAAGAGTGTTGGGCAAGACATATAGATTTGGTGTGATTGTTATCTAGTGACAAAAAATGTCATAAGTGAATGAGGTCACTCAGAAAGAATGTACACAGTGGAAAAAAAGCAAGTTAAGAATCGAATTTTGTGAAACATGTACAGTGGAAGGGAGAGGATATAGTTATAGGGACTGTTCTTTTCCTTTCCTTTCCCTGTTCTTTTCCTTCTGGGCATAGAGCAGTATGACATTTCTCCAGCCTCTGGGAAGTTATGGCCACACAACTTGCTTGGGTTAAGGTGAGCAGAAGTGAGCACTTCTCTGCCAGAGCCTTAGGAAGCAAAGCCTGAGTCAGCTGGTTCCTGTCTTCTTGCCTTGATGATTATGAAATGTGTAGAGTTGGAGCCTCTATCACCGTTTCCTTGAGTGATGAGCAGTACTAAAGCCCCTCAAGACCCGTCTTGGATTTGCCCAGTGAGTGAGGAATACAATGCTGCAGAAATCTGGTCTGGATCACTGGCTGAAGAACCAAGAAGCACTGGGAAATGTTGGAAGGGAGGAGGTTTCTCTTACACCAGTGGGCTTAGAGGAGATGAGTTTCCAGAGGTCTGAGAGCTCCAAACAAAGGTGGTCATTTGCTTATAAAGAAGCCCACCATACCGGCAGAGGTGTTTAAAGCTGATTGGATGTATTGGGGTGGGGTGACTTGGGGTCATCGCTACGCAGAAGGTAGGGAAAGGAAGTGGGTGTGGGGAGCACCCGGCCTGGGCAGTTTGGGTAGTTTGCCATTAAGACCTATATGACCTCAAGGAGTTTTCCTTTATTTTCTCCATTACACTTTTTTGGGGATATGCTGTTTGTTATCACATGAAAACCTCGTGGGTCCTACTGATTCAGGGAGGGCTTTAAGGAAAGAAGATTTTCAGGGGGACAAAAAAAAGAATGGTGAAGAGGTTTCAAGAAGATGAAGATGTCAAATGCTTCATTGCAACCTAGGGGCTGAAAAGTGTTCATTTGATTTGGCATTTAGGTGGTCGTTGGTGATTTTAGTAAGTTACACAATATGAAAAAACACAGTCCCACTCAAATGGTCAGTAATGAGGGCAAGCAGACAGGCTGTAAATAATACCTCCCCCCAACCCACCCAACCAGGTGGAATATGTGTAATATTCCTCAGGCACTCCTGGAAGCCCAAGAACAAAGGATAGGAAAGAAAACAAATGGTTAACTGATAGAGATCATAGTCCTGCAGGACCTAAGTCTCTATCACTCCTCCAGAGTGATGGGGGAAACAAAGGCAGAAGGAAATGGCAGATAGAACTAAATTTCTTTATAACCTGCAGCCATTGACAAATACTTGAGGCTGTCAGAGTAAAACATTTCTACAGGAACTCCTTACTGTTTTAATGTTAATACTTTGGTAGAGGGTAAAACAACCCTAGCTTGACAATAGCTAGGCCTCCAGTATCCTGTGAGTCTTTAGCATATGAAAATCTCACTGGAAACTTCCCTGGACTTTACTTCCCACCCCCCTTAGTAAATAACCAGTCTCTCCTCTTGGTCCTGGGGAGGCTCTTCCTGTCCAAGGGTCCTGTCCCTGTGCTTTAATAAAATCACCGTTTTGCACCAAAGATGTCTTCAAGAATTCTTTCTTTGGTCGTCAGCTCCAGACCCCATGAACCCCACTGTCATCCCAAAAAACCTCATCAGTTAACACTTGAGGAAAAAAAAAATTAGAGGTCTGGACTGTGTCAGAAGTGAGGGAGGCTCTTGCTGTTGGCATTTCCTTGCCTCTCATTTAATTCGCAAACATCTGATCCCACGGATTTCTCCCCTCGCTTTTCCCTGCTTACTTTGAACTTCCATACCTGCCTACTCTTTGCTTTCTCTCCTCCCTTCCACCTCTGTAGGATGCCTTCAGATTCTATCACAGCCTTTTCCTCCCTTTTTGCTAGAACTTCTTAAAAGAGAAGCATGAAATTTCGATTCGCACGTCTTCACCTCTTCAGCCTACTGCAAATTGACCTTTGACCTCATCCGTCTACTGAAATGGTTCATGCCAACAAGATTTTCCATGAAAACCATATCATTAGGTTTTTTTTTACTTTCTGCATAAATCTCTTTAATTTTATATTATGACACAGTGCACGATTATTTGCTGAGTAGTTCATTTTGTATTAGCCAAAGAGAAAATTGAACCTGTCAGTCAAACTGCGTGGAAAAAGGAATAATATATTTTTGTTAGCAGTAAACAGAAACTTGCACAATAAAAATGTTTTTGTGCCACTTGAAGTATTACCATTGGTTGCAAGTTTTGAAGGCATGCAAAGTGTTTTCTATCCTTATTTATTTTGGTAGGGACTGTGATTGCAGGTAGCGTACCTTTTATTTTTATTTTTTTCCCTTTTGGCTTATAGTCACAGCACTTAATCACAAATATAATCAGGGCTTTTTCAATTTGAGACTTCCCTATAGTAATGCAATAATATTACAGAGATTTTTCATAGACATTTCCTCTTTGAATCCTCAACTTTTTTGAAAGGTATTTAATTTTCCCCCTACTTACAGATGAAGAAACTGAAATTCAGAGAGGAAGACAAATGACCACATTCACATTGCCACAGGTTGTATGTGTTTTCTCAACTCTAGCTTTTCTGATCCTAGTTTAGAGCTATTTCTGCTGTGACCAGGCTACATGAAAGAGGTACAGGTACACAAAGAACAACAGAAATATGGTGACTCTTCAAAGTCATCTACTTTGGGGGCATGTGGTGGCTCATTTGGTTGAGCGGCTGACTCTTGGTTTCAACTTAGGTCATGATCTCACAGTTCTTGGGTTCAAGGCCCATGTCTAGCTCCTTGCTGATGGCGTGGAGCCTGCTTGGGATTCTCTCTCTCTTTTCCTCTCTCTGCCCCTCTCCTGCTCAAACTCTCTCATTCTCTCTCTCAAAATAAATGAATAAACTTAAAAAAAAAGTAAATCTACTTTTTAAATTAACATTTTTGTTAAAACATTATAGGACCATACATTTACCATCATTTAAAGCTATTGTGATGCCTTATTAAAATGGTATATACTGAATGTGTTTATGTATTCAATGAGCCTAAGTTGGCAATAAGGACCACCATACATTTTAATAGATACTCTTTCACCCCACTCTGCTCTGAACAGAGAAGTTTACATTGTCTTTAACATAGTGATGGCTGTCAAACACTCTTTGGCAATGAGAAGAGGTTAAAGAAGTTTGGGTAGAAATGATGAGAAAAGAAATTGGATAAGACTGTTATTTTAAGTATAGCTACCAGGCTGTTGATTTAAGTTTTATGCTGTCCTAAAATATTGATAACAAAGTTTCATGGGCACCCTGGCTCATTTATCCATGTCTGTGAGTCTACAAAACACTTACTGTCTGTAAGGTTGATATATGTGTATGATAAACTAAAATGTAGGCTTTCTAGATATTTTAAAAACATTAAAGTACTAGACGTGTGAACGCTTACATTCAGAAGTCTGGCTTTGCTTTGCTCAATTCAAATTTATATTAATAAAGTCCTCCTCAGGGGTGCCTGGGTGGCTCAGTTGGTTGAACGGCCGACTTCACTGAGGTCATGATCTCATGGTTCGCAGATTCGAGTCCTGTGTCGGGCTCTATGCTGACAGCTCAGAGCCTGGATCTTGCTTCAGATTCTGTGTCTCCCTCTCTCTGTCCCTCCCCCGCTTGCATTCTGTCTCCCTCTCTCTCTCTCTCAAAAAGAAATAAACATTAAAAAAAAAACAAAAAAACAAAGAAAATGTCCTCAAAGTCAGCCTCCTTGAGAACGTGCACAGACCCCTGGAAATAGTCAAGACAGTAAGATTACGATTAGTTGGCTGACCCAGCAGAACAGGAAGTCAGAGAATTTGGCTCTAGAAGGGAACTAGAACAAATAAACAGGGTGAGCAACCATTTACAGGAATAAAAAGAATTTTTCAGTTTCAGGCATATCTAAATGGGGGAAAGGGTGAGTTATTTTGTTTTGTTTTGTTTTCAGAAATTAAGAGCATAATCGAAAGTCTGGAGCTGAAAGGATAGTGTGTGTGGGAGACAATGAGGCCACTGGCCTCACTAGTCTAGGTGAGTAGAGACAGGAAGGCCAGATTGTAGAGTCCACTGTAGGTGTTGGAATACATTGAATGCAGCAAAGAAAGAGCCACTGAAGTTTCTTTTTTCCCCTGATTTATTCGGTACAGTATTATTAATAATAGTCATGGTGCTGTCCGTTCTATCTGTTTGGCCTCATTCTGGGGCTTGGACTTTCGAAGGAGGTAACCAGATTCAAGGAGATCAGCTACTACTGCTTTACAGAATGTTGGAATTCATCCATCAGTGAAGTCCGTAAGAAAATTCTTGAGATCTAACATACATAGTTGTCAAATATTTGTTTCGCTAAGGAAGGACGTTAAGAAAGAAAAAGCAACAACCAAAAATAAAAAGTAAATGACCACATGCTACCTCCACTATTTCAGAAAAGTATCAAATTTTAACATCAAATTAGTAGGAAGGACACTCTCCTGGAGCAAAGAACAGAACATTAACATGAATATAGTTGGTGTTATTAAAGACCTATTGCATTGTCCTTATTTTCTCATTTTCTCTTGTACCAGTAAAACTTTGTCACATGCCTACATGTCTCCTCAGATTGATATCTGAGATCCACTGAGCTAAGAGAATGTCATCATTGTTCAGGCATAAGGTGATGAGAATTTGGGAAAGAAGAAAGAACACTAGAGGCAGGGAGATAATGATGGAAGAATGGCAGGTTTGGAGACAGATTGAATGGAGAAGATAAAGGCAGAGCGGGAAGAGATCTTCAGAAATTATACTGTGACCCAGTACAGTTTTTAATATTTGGTATTACACATAGCATTGCCCTAATTCATCTCATATATATGACACAAAAATATGACATCCTTTGAAATGTCCTATCAATGGATTGATGGCTTGCTGTCTTTATCAGCACCAGAAACCAGACATGCAATTTACCAAGCATATGAAAATCATGTTTTTATTAGTGATTGATGGGTTAAAATATTTTTCCATCTAAAACCAAACTGATCTTCAGTAGCATTTTAAAGCAGGCAAGAAAGTTGATTTTCAAGGAGATGAAAAAGTTCATGACGATCACATAGTCCTATTGAAGAGCCAAAAATTAAGTCCTCCATTAAGAGAAACCTCAGGCTGCACGTAGCCCCAGTCCCAGTCCCAGGAAAAGCCTCAGACTGTTCAAGGCTAAAGCCATCCTCAGACCGCCCTCAGTTCAGCTAATCAAAAAGAAAAAAATAGGAACATTCCTATGGTCTGAGTCAAGGCTGGAAACTGCAGATACAAACTAGCCAATTTCTCACTGCTTGTCTGAACCCCATGTGGGCCCTTTGAACTCACCTCACAATTGGTCATTTTCAAAGGATTCTCAAAGGTCATGATTGGGTCCCACCAAAAGTAATGAACACCTCACAGACACTGAATGGTCGAAGCTGTAATTGTAATTGGTGCTTATGTGATGATGCTACATGTACTGTAACACCCCCATCCCTTACTCCTTAAAAACCCTGTTCGCTATTGTTCTTGGCTTCACCTTGCTGCCATGACACCAGCAGGCTGGGTGAGCCCCTGCTCAAGCTTGTAATAAAGACCCTTTTGTACTTGCATCGGTGCCGGCTCCTTGGAGTGAGGGGCCTAGACAAACTAAACCAAAAACTCAACCAGCTTTTCTGCTTCTGTACAAGTGCTTGCACTACGGGAAACTAAAACCTAACTAGCTCCTTCCGCTTCTGTACCATTGCTTAAGGCTGAGTTTCAGCTTTCCTGAAACTATCAGGCAGTTACACATTGCCCAAGGCAGGAGAAACCACCCTTGCAACACCCAATCAGGAAAGGCCAGCGACCACCCTCCACATTACTGAGGGAGAGGCCTGGAGATAGAAACTATAGATAGGACCCTGTTACCTAATGTTAAAGTTAACCTGTTAGTCGCCGAACAAGACCCTAGGCTCGCTCTGTGATTGGTTGAATTCAAAGGTATCCTAAATGTTGTAATTGGATCCCACCAAAAACCTGATGGCGGGAACCAATCAAATGTGGTATATGTTCACATTTAAATATCAACCAATGACAAACCTGTAACCATAGAGATCCCCTGTCCCTCCCCACGACTTGTTTACTCCTGTCTATAAAAAGGCTGCAAAGACTTTGTTCGGGGCCTCTCAGCGTCACCGGCGACGAGTGCGCGGAGGTCCAGGTTCGAACCTGCAAATAAACGACCCTTGCCGATTGGCTTTGACTCTGGTCTCTGGTGGTCTGTTTTTGGGGTCTCTCGAACTCTGGGCGTTTCACTATCAATCTTTCAAATATTCTTAAACAATTACCAGGATTCTTAGAGCTCCTTAGTGATGCTAAGGAGTCAGATTCCTGACTCTTAAGAGTTGACATTTAGTTGTTGCCAGGTTTTCCTGTTGTAGTATTTCTGACTCTTTTTCTTTTCTAATGGAATGATGTCATGATGTAAGCAGAGGTATTAGAGTTGTTCTATTTGCAGAAAAAGAGCAAAGATGCTTTGTGGTTTTGGAAATTATATTTCAAGGCTACTCACAAGAGGATACCTTGTTTAGGAAAGAAGGCAAATTCTTTTCTCTCAAGAAGGAGATTTCTTCAAAAATAGTTTGTCGGAGACTGGCTCTGGCTGGATCCAGGGGTCCCTGAAGGATGGATGGTGTCGGCGAGAGAGGGATGAGAGAACCATGAGAATCTTTCTGGTCACCAGGCAGGCATCTCTGCTCTGACTGGGGCTCAAATGTATTTTATAATTAAGTGTTTAGGGGATGGCACAGATGTGGCATTTGCCTTAGACACTGATTTCTGATGACAAACTTCTTTGATATGTAAGAATTTCCCAGAACATAGATTTGTAGAAGACTCCTGCATAACATTTACAATAGTGATTGAGGTAGGGGATTTAGATGCTTATCCTATGGAGAAGAAAGGTATCTTTAGCATACAAGACAATGTTTTTAGCATAAAAAGGGTGAAGTTACTTCTTTGTGGGCAGGGGTCAATAGCTTGTTTGTTTAAGACGAAGTATCAAGAAAAACAGGTCTTTCAGGAAACACCTTTGCTCCCATAATCACAAAAGAAGAAGTTCCTCAATAGGTTCCTTCACAGGGTGCAATCAGCATATTCAAGGCCAGAATAAGTCACTCTGAATACTGATCACAAATGCCTTGGGGGGGGGCAGTGCTCCAAGCAGAAACAATTGGGGGTGGATATCGGTCCTTAACTCTGAATTAGGCTCTTTGTCTCAGGGCCAGACTCAGTTGTAACTCTTGTGTTCTTAGCCCCCTTTATTATGTAAGTCTTGGATCTGCAAGGCCCATAGGCAGAGCCTTTTAACAATTATCCACAACACTTTCATCTGAAGTCACTTTTGAAAAGGCAGGAATATGCTTTTCCTTATGAGAAATCTATGTGGGAAATATCAGTCTTATCTGGAATATTGTGAGACCCGGTCAATACCAGCAGGCTCATTTCCAACATGAGCCAGTAGTAGCAGAAGGAGATACCAGTTTTGGTTTCTCATGGCAGGAGCTGTGCAAACTCTGCCATATCCTTGCTGTGACTGTCATCCAGTGAGGCCAGTGTGGCTCCCAGCAATAGTTAATGGCAAATGTGTTCTTGGTTGAATGTTAACCTACAGCATTAATTTAAGATGTTCTTAATCTATGTGTCTGGACTTCTTTTAAATGTCAAAACTTTAGAAAGGCTCAACTGGCTCACCCCTCTGCTAGGTAATAGCTAGTACTGTCTCTGCTGCAAGGCATTTAAAATGAAATTTTGAGGTTTATTGAAAAATGTTACCAGTTCACTTACTATATAAGAGCTTGGAATGTGAATATCTAAAAGAAGAAAAATTCAATAAATGGCTGTGCAGTTATTTGCTGGAATTCACAACATAATAGCAAGAAAAGGTTTGCAGCCCTTGATCATAAAGGAAATGAATCATTTAATTTTACCCTGAGTGCTGGTACATAGTTTCAACACTAAGTAAAAGTTGGCATGCATTTAAATAACTTAAACAATTTGTTGGTGTTGGGGGGAGAGAAGGGAGGCGATGGGCATGGAGGAGGGCACTTGTGGGGATGAGCACTTGGTGTTATATGGAAACCAACTTGACAATAAACTATTAAATAAATAAATAAAGAACTTAAACAATTATTAAAGTTGTAAGAAATAATGGCATTTATTTTAAAAGGAGACTGGGTTCTAACTTCTAGTGCTTTAGAATTTTCATAAGAGCAAATTTAAGTTCAGAATAGGATTTAGTAACAATTAAAGGGATTTCAATTCCTTAATCCCTTTGTGAAGGAAAAGAATAAAAATGTTAATGTTGATTCATATCAGCACTTGTAACTGAAAAATTTATTATATATTGTAAATACTTATGACCCTAATAGCTATTTGATTTACAAGGTAGGTATTGAAATGTAATGAAACCCTTTCTACTGATTTGTAATCACTGAAAGAGCAATATGAATCCTCTTTCAAATAAAGCTACTTCCTTTTTTGACCTTTCCCAAAAATATTTCTAAGTAAAAGAATGCCTTTTTGTTTTGTCTGATGTCTCAGAACTTTACTCATCATTTGGAAGGTGATTATTTTCTGGATTGATCCTAGCCTTGCAAGATAGAGCCTTGATGTATCTAGAGACTTAACTATATTATTAAGTCAGAAAATAAATTTCAAACTACTGATACTGTTTTACCTAGAATTATTACATTATTAAGAATAAATATCTTATTAAACTCAATAGGGAGCCACAAAACGAATAAGCAAGATTTCTAAAGGAGGTACTGAGTGTATATAAAATAACTAATGAAAAATAAAAGCTAATAAAGTGGGGCAGCTAAATCATAAAAGTCAACAAAATTTCTATTAAAATGACCCTATAAATATTAACTTAAAATTTGCCTAAATTGCCATATGGAATTGCTATTATTTGAAGTCAAAACAAAACTTGGGGGATATCTGACATTTTACTTAAATTTATTTAAACAGACTTTGTATATGTTATGAACCAGCCACAGTTTTTGACACACTGTTCCAAGTGCTCATATTTATTAGCTGTTTAATCCTTACAACTCCCCCATGATCTGGAAACCCTAGTTTGTGCCCATCTTAAAGATGAGGAAAGTATGAGGCTGAGCTCCAAATGGAAAACATGCCATTTAGCGGCTGTGTCGTCTTGGGTCTGGGTCACATCACCCTTTGAGAATTATATTTCATGATTCGTTCTTGTCTTCTGTGGCCTTTGTCACCAAGTGCTATAATTTCACTTTGTCTTTGGAGTATTCTTTCTTCTCAGTTTTCGGGTTCTCGCCACATATGCCTGACCATGCTCTTGTACTTTCTCGGTTTAGTGAATCTCAGGCATCAGTCTGAGGATTGAAGCTGATTTGTGATGAAATTTCAGCACCCACTCTCTTAACCTTTTGAGATAGTTCTGGACTTCAAAAAATTGCTCCTATGGGACAGCTATTAATTATATACTGTTGTGGGAACAACTATTAGCACTTACAAGGGCACTTTATAACCTCCATAATGTTCTCCCTGCATCCATTCTTGTTCCTTCTATTTTGTTCTGTATTATACAGCAGCCAGCATTACTCTTTTAGAACGTAAATTGGATCATGTCACTTCCTTTCCAAAATCCTTCCAAACTCTCTGGTGCACTTAGACTAAAACCCCAACTCCTACTCAGGATGCAGGAGTAAATAAGCGCAGTCCTAAATAAATGCATTTCTGCCTCCTTCTTTCATCTCCTAATGGACCTCTGTCCTTCTGTTCCTTCAAATGCACATTATACATTGGGGCGCCTGGGTGGCTCAGTCGGTTAAGTGTCCGACTTTGGCTTTGGTTATGATCTCACGGTTCGTGGGTTCGAGCCCCGATGGGCTCTGTACTGAACAGCTAGCTCAGAGCCTGGAGCCTGTTTCCGATTCTGTATCTCCCCCTCTCTCTGACCCTCCCCTGCTCACGCTGTCTGTCTGTCTCTCTCTCTCAGAAATAAATGAAACATTAAAAAAAATTTTTTTTTAAAAATGGACATTCCCACAGTCTTTCCTTTTTGCTCTTTCTAATGTTTAACTCCTTAGCTCCTTGCTGTACTCCACCACTCACCTTTCCAGAGAGGCGTTACTTGAGTCCCCTGGCTCAAGTAGGCCCCCCTCTATTCTCTCTTACTGCACTTTGGTGTTCTGTTCTTTTCCTTCACAGCTTTCACTCCAGTTCAAAAATAGTTGCTTACTTGTTTTATGTTTTATGCATCAAACTGTAAGCTCATTGAGGACAGGGGCGGGCAGTCAATGTGCTTCATTCCCAGTGCATTTTCAGTGTGTAGCACATCTACTGTACAAAGTGGCTTCTGGATAAATCCTTGTGGAATGTGATTATAGTCTTATGTATTTCAATGTGTTACAATGAAGTCAGCAGAAGTATGAGCCTTATAAAGATTTACAGATTCCAGATTTGAAGTGAGTTAGAGATGGGGAATGCAAAAATGTCAAAAATGGTAGATGAGGGACTAGGTCTTTGAGCAGGTTAAACTTTATACTTCTGTTCCATTCTTTGTACAAATTCTTCTAAACAAGGAAGAAATGGAAAAGAAAATCATCATAGAAAACAAAAGACATTTGCTTATGAAAAACTCAGTAGTGATAGTGGAGGGGATCAGAATATGCCACCTTTCAATAATAAAAAAAAGAATATGCCACCTCAAAATATGCCACTTTTGAAGTTTTGATCTGAAGATAATTAGAAGCAGTAAAGGTAGAGGTCTTTCTACCTTCTCTATCTGTTAATAGCAGAACATAAATTTCCCTTTGTGAAGATCATCGTTCTCCCCTCTCCTTTACCAGTTTAGGGGGAAACAACCATTATTCCTGGAAACAGAAGGTCAGCACTGAGATGGGTCTGTGCAAACAACCCTTACTAATATTATTTTTATTATAAAAATTTGTATGTACTTTCTTCTGTAATCTGTCTTTTGTCAGTTTAATTCACAGGTCTCAAGTAAAGAACCTAAAAGGACAGAGAAAAAGATTTTTCCTCTCCTACAATACTAAGTCTTAGATGAGCTCAGTTGTATGAATAGAGTTATGGTTCTTGCTTTCTTGATATGGAATTGAAGGCCTCTTTCCTGACAGCTGTAGCTTTAAGGCTACGATTTGCATTGTGCTAAGAATATCCCAACTACATTTCTTTACTATGCTGCATAGGTTCTTTTGCCAGGACCTTCCAGACTTTAATTTTTTCTCTATCCTTTGCCTAACAGGCATATATAGCTATTCAAATGTAAATTAATAGAAATTGGATAGTGGCTACCCTATTGCACATTGCACATATTAAACACATCCATTTTTGCAAAATTTTCTGTTGGCTAGCACTGCCTTTAATGTGTTCTAAAAGACTTGACTTATAAATAGACAGAACAGATTCTCAGAATTAAGTTCAGATGGCTATATTGCTTTTTTTGACATCTAAATGACATAGTCTGGGTGGCTGGCTAGCTCAGTCAGTCAAGTGTGCAACTCTTGATCTCGGGGTTGTAGGTTCAAGCCCCACATTGGGTGTAGGGATTCCTTAAAAACAAAATCTTAAAAAAAAAAGAAGTGGCATTGTCACACAGGATCAGCTAATGGAACAATAACCCATTTTAATTGTCAGATAGTTTTGAAAGATAATGAAAATGGTAACATACTAATTCTGTGCAAAATACTAAGGAACAGGAATTGCTTTATATAGAATTTAAGATGGAGGAGAGGAGGAGATCCTGGGTGGTTCAGTTGGTTAAGCATCTGACTTCCTCAGCTCATGATCTCCCAGTTTGTGAGTTCAAGCCCCACATTGGGGTGTGGGGCCTGGAACCTAATGCCTGCTTCAGATTCTGTGTCTCCTTTTCTCTCTGCCCTCCTGTAGTCACACTCTGTGTCTTTTTCTCTCAAAAATAAACATTAAAAAAAAAAAGATGGAGGCGATGACATGAGTGCAGTGTTCTGAGGCAAGGGAAATCAGCTACAGATCTGTCATGGCATCTGAACTGGCTGATCCAGGCTGGCCAGGTGTGTGTTCACTTCCTTCTGTGCCAGTCCGGATATCTCCAGTAAACAAGAGCTCCTAGAAGGCAGTTGTCTTGATTAAGATCTAGAAGTGGTAATAGTTTTTCAGGGTACAAGACTGATCTAGGTGTGGTGTGGTTGACAATGCTGGCTGCAATTATTCTGTTTTAAGAAGTGAGGCTAAATGGTAACAAAATGACATATCTTTTGTTTTGCAGAATTTTGCGGAAGGGAAGCTACACTGAGGCTAAACAGTGTTGGCTTGTGGCATTTCTTCCAGCAAAATCTCAACAAAAGTAAACAAGGTAGTTAAGTGATTCTAAGGGTTACATTCAAGGAGCAATTCAATTTGCTTTATGTAAGGGTTTAAAAAATTCTTATTGAATGACTGTTCTGTTTTTCCTTCATAACTCTATTCAGATTTACCCCTGTAATGATTGTTCAGTGAATGAACTTTTCACTGTGACTACTCCTTAAAAGTGATACCATTTGAGACAGTGATTCTTTTTATTTTTCCCCTGAAATAACCTCTTCACTAAAAACTACACTAAAGAAATACACTATAAAAATGACATTTCAACATTATGATTTCAGGCAAAGACATATTTGACGGTTTACTTGACATAACAATTTCTAGTCGTATCATATGGAACACATTTGAATTGACGGCCATGTACAAATGAATCTAAAACCATTTTGTTTTGTATGTGTAAGGGAGGGAAAAATATCTTTTCTCTTTCCGATCCCAGGTTCTCTGGCTGGGGCCCTAGAAATTAGATGGACAAAAGCCAGATTAACAAGAGAAAGGAATATAAGTTTATTTAATAGGAGTTTTATGCAACACAGGAACTTCGTAAGGAAATGAAGACCCAAAGAAATGATTGGATCTGAGTGTTTTTATACTAGGCTTGATGAAGAGGGGAAGAGTGTGGGAAAAAATATGATAGGATAAAGGGTGGGAGCTGAGACTGGGAGGAACTTATAAGTCCTGTTTGTTTAAATTCCTCTCCGTAGCCTTCCATCTTTGGAAATAAGGATGATCCTTTCCTCTGGGAATAGGGAGGGCACGTGTCACAAGAGGGAGAAAGGAAGATCAGGGAGTCCCTCCTGCACCTGCTGTTTCTCAGATTCCTTCAGTTTATAATACTCGACATAACAAGGCACTGTATTTTATTTTATTTTATTTTTAAATTTTAATGTTTTATTTATTTCTAGGAGAGAGAGAGACAGCGTGAGCAGGGGAGGGTCAGAGAGAGAGGGAGTCACAGAATTGGAAACAGGCTCCAGGCTCTGAGCTGGCTGTCAGCACAGAGCCCGACTCGGGGCTCAAACCCACGAACCGTAAGATCATGACCTAAGCAAAAGTCGGACGCTTAACCGACTAAGCCACCCAGGCACCCCACAAGGCACTGTATTTTAGGTAGCATGTTCTTTATTTTTCTTTTTTTTTTTTAAGGTTTATTCATTTTAGAGAGTGAGAGAGAGAGCAGGGGAAGGGCAGAGAGAGAGAGGGAGACACAGAATGTGAAGCAGGCTCCAGGCTGAGCTGTCAGCAGCAGAGTCTCATGCGAGAATCGAACTCATGAGCTGTGAGATCATGACCTGAGCCCAAGTCGGATGCTTAACCAACTGAGCCACCAGGTGCCCCTAGGCAGCGTGTTCTAAACTTTATTGTGCACATACTCCAAGGAGATGGATGAAGATTTAGTATCTTCCATGAATCTTTAGTCTGTTAGTGTCCTTCCATATTTTGCCTATATTTTGCCAAAAGGTGTTTTTCTGGAATATGACTTCATTTTTAAGTGCCAGTTAAGTGAAAATGATCATGAACCCTCAAATCTGAAAGACTGGTGAAGAAAAATGTTTCAGAAATAAGGAAAAAAGACAAGTACAATAATAATGGGTTTTATGTACAAGCCATATCTGTTTACCTTCAAATTGCTGTTTATTACTAATGTAAACATGTTTTCATTCAACTGATATATTTTTCTAGCTGTGAAAATGATTTGAGTATTTGTGTTGAGATGAACCACATCTCAATCTTCCTATTAAACTTAATGGAAACCTTTTCCTTTTTTTGTTGAAAAGCTCTTAACCACAGGGTTTGAAGTACTAATGAAAATCATTCAGCAAGGGATCCATGCACTTGAAAAACAAGTACTTTGATTGGGACACATAATGACTAGAAGACCCCGCAGTCTGGGAAGGCATCCCTGTAAAAATGAGAAGTCTTGGCAATTTTGTTATTGTTTCTGCCTCACATGTGTCTGGGTTGAATTCTTTTGTCATAAAACTGTCACATTTCCCATTCTGCTTTTCTAGCTGCTATTTCTCACAGACTCCAGCAAAAGGAACAAGTCACCAACATCCTCCACCTTTGCTAACTTTACGTTGTTCTCACCCCAACTCACTAGCATTTTTGAAGTGATTCAGATGACTGAGAGCCTTCTATTAGTCCCCACATGTAAAAATTTTTTTTAAATTTTTATTTATTTATTTATTTATTTATTATTTATTTATTTATTTATTTATTTATTTTGAGAGACAGAGAGTGAGCGGGGGAGAGGCAGAGAGATAGGGAGACACAGAATCTGAAGCAGGCTCCAGGCTCTGAGCTGTCAGCACAGAGCCCGGCATGGGCTGTGAGATCATGATTTGAGCCGTAGTAGGACGCTTAACTGACTGAGCCACCCAGGCACCCCTAGTCTCCACATTTTAAATGATTCACCATAAGTCCTTATTTTCTATGGGTTTGTGTAATCAGTAACAGGTTTTTTCTGAAGTTATGTACAGATTCTTCGATAAAGGACCAAAATGCTTTTGAAGAATCCGTTGCTATTTTTCAACACACTTAGTCTTAACATCTTATTTCTAAAAATAACACAGGGATAATTTAGATACCATGAAACTATATGTAACCATATCCTCTGTCCCTGTCTTCCCCTCTCTCTCTGCCCCACCCCCACTCATTCCCCCCCTTTCAAAAAAAATCCCGTTTATGCTCCTAATATATGTAAATATGTCTCTATAAGTCTTATTTACAAGCTGGATTCGGGGAGCTAAATGACTTTGATGAGCTTTTATTGTGGGTAATGTGAAATGTGCTTTGCTTCTCCATGCTCTTCTTGTATGCAAAATCTCTTTCTATTAGTCAGGAGTAGTGGTCATTTTGTGTGGTCATATATTTGCCCTCTCTAACACAGCATTCAAGGAGAGGAAGACAAAGAGAAAATCTCACTCGGTTACTTATTTGATAGAGGAAGGAAGTTAAAGTTCTCAGTTACTTATTTGATGGAGGAAGAAAGTTAAAGTTAATGACTGATAAGACAGACAGTGGTTTCCTGGTCACAGATTATTTAATAGCAATTTTTTTATTGCCAATGTAGGACTTCATTAATTTTATCAAAAATTATTTTAATCAATGATTGTATCACATTGCCTTGTACAAAATAAGCCTTCAATACCGATTTATTGATTTATACAAACATATGTTATCTACTTCAATAGGCATTTTACTTATTGAATTTATATAATGATGTGAAGGATATTAGTGAGTATTAAAATTAAATTGTGAACACTGTATCATAGTATCATAAATACATTTTTAGGTTTAGATTTCAAAAATGTATATATATATTTTTTCTTCTCTTTTGGTAAAAAAAATTTAATGTTTATTTTTGAGAGAGAGAGAGAGAGAGAGAGAGAGGGAGACAGAGCTCACGTGGGGGAGGGGCAGAGAGAGAGGGAGACACAGAATCTGAAGCAGGCTCCAGGCTCTGAGCTGTCAGCACAGAGCCCGATGCGGGGCTCAAACCCACGAAGAACTGTGAGATCATGACCTAAGCTGAAATCAGACACTTAACCGACTGAGCCACCCAGATGCCCCTTTTGCACTCTCTTTTTTTAAAAAAAGGTTTTCTTTAAATTCCAGCTAATTAGCATACAGTGTAATATTAGTTTCAGGTGTACATTGTAATTGTTCAATACTTCCATACAATACCCGGTGCTTAATACAAGTGCACCCCTTGAAACCCTGACCTATTTAATTTATACCCCCATCTACCTCCCCTCTGGTAACCATCAGTTTGTCCTCTATAGTTAAGAGTCTAACAATTTGTCTTTAAATAATTTCAGCTGATTTTCTTCTTTTTTTAAAAGATTTTATTTTTTTAAGCAATCTCTACACCCAATGTAGGGCTTGAACTCCCAACTTCAGGATCAAGAGTTACATACACTACCCATTGAGCCAACCAGGTGCCCCTCAACTGATTTACTTCTGACTTTAATTTCTATTTGGGGCATTTTGTTTGTTTGTTTGTTTATCATTTATTTATTTTTTAATGTTTATTTTTGAGAGAGAGAAAGAGAGAGAGCACATGAGCAGGGGAGAAACAGAGAGAGAGGGAGACACAGAATCCAATGCAGCTCCAGGCTATGAGCTGTGAGCACAGAGCCTGACGTGGGGCTTGAACCCACAGACTGTGAGAGCATGACCTGAGCTGAAGTCAGACCGCTCAACTGACTGAGCCATCCAGGTGCCCCTATTTTGGGCATTTTAAAATGTAAGAGCCTAGATTGTATTTGAGCTGTGGGATACCTGGGTGGCTGAGTCGGTTAAGTGTCTGACTCTTTATTTTGGCTCAGGTCATGATCTCAAGGTTTGTCCATCAAGCTCTGTGTGGCTCTACACTGACAGTGAGGAACCTGGTTGAGATTCTCACTCTTCCTCTTTCTCTGCCCTTACCCGACATGTGCTTTTATGCTCCCTCTCAAAATAAATAAAGAAATATTTTAAAAAATCAAGTGTTTGTGTTGTGTCTACATGAGCTAGCTGAAGTAAGGATACAAAATATTTTGGCTTTAAATGAGTAACTTTAGACCAAAACACATCTATTATGAGGAAAAAAGTTTCTCAACCTAAACTTTGATGGTTTATCCTGGATTATCTGTCTAGTTTCTACGTTCTTTCATTCATTGCCATTATATTGTTTGTTATGTTCAGAAAACAAAATTAACAGCCTGAATAATCCTATGTAAAGCCTCTAATATTTCTATTTGTGTGGTTATAATTTTTCTGAATTAACTCTTTTAAAAATTCAAGCCCATTCAATAACTCTTTAAAAATTTATATAAATATAAATATATATATTTATATATATTATATATAAATATAATATAAATATAAATATAAAAATTAATTATATAATTAATTGCAATGTAGCTTTATACTAAAGAAAAGATTTTGACTAAAATCCTTCCTCAAATGTATGCATTATAAATTATTTATAATAAAGTATAAGAAACTTGGTATCCAAACAAATAAAAAGCCACAGCTTTGTATTGAAACCTTGACATGATACAGGCTGGCATTTTAAAAATAAAATTATTTCCATTGCTCTTTCCTTTAAGACGCTTGAACTGCTGTCCTGTATCACTGAGATATCATCAGGATTTTATAAACTGTGAACTTCTTTATGGACTGAGAAAAAAAAATCAGGAATATACTGCCTGTTGTCTGGAGAATAGGGAAAATTGGGAGGACAGATTTGACTTTAAGACTAATGGCATGTTTGTCCTGTGCTTTCAAGAGTAAATCTCTTTTAATTTTTTTAACAGCCCCTGGAAGTAATCATTATCCATTCCCATTTTACACAGAAGAAGACTGAAGTTCAGTGCACTTAATTAATTTGTCCAAGGTCACACAGTTAGTAAATGGAGTCAGCATTTGAACATAGTGTTGTCTGACACCGTGTATTTTACATCTCAACATATTACCTTCATTCCTTAATTATTGAAAAGGGATCTTTAAATTATCTTTTGCAAAATACAATGTCATTTCAGTTTCACATAATAAAAATTTCACTTTTAAGCACTAATCTAATACTGCAGCTTAGAGACACTTGCCCATAGTTTATTATATTACTCTTCTATGTGTGAGCATATCGGTTGCTTCCCATATTTTGCAAATGCAAACAAAGCTGGAAGGAATAACTTTTGCCACTTGCAATTCTGTTTCTTTATCTTTTTAAAGAAAAAGAAGTCCAGTGTCTAGTATTTACTTACATTTTTATAATGTTACATAAACATATGTAAACATAATATTAGACTCTTTTCATTCTTGTAGCTCCAACAGAACCATACAATCAAAACAGGTTTATACATGAAATATCATTCAAATCATAAAAGCAAATAAAATTTAAATTAGCAATAATAATATGCTAGAGGGTAGAATTTTTCTGAAAATCAGTCATTTTATGATAAGAATTTTTTGCATTAATAACTATAGTGTCATATCTGATAACTCATATCTACTACTTTTTAAAAATGTTTTCATTTATTTCTTTTGAGAGAGAGAGTGAGAAAGGCGGAGGGGCAGAGAGAGAGAGAGAGGGGATCCAAAGCAGTCTCTGTGCTGACAGCAGAGATCCTGATGCTGGGCTTGAACCTACCAACTGTGTGATCATGACCTGAGCCAAGGTTGGAAGCTTAACCAACTGAGCCACCCAGGCACCCCTCTACTACTTTTTTTTTTTTTTAAGATGTAACTTTTTAAAAGTAATTTCTATACTAAACATGGAACTTGAACTTATAACCCCTACATCAAGAGTCACATGATCTACCCACTGAGTCAGCCAGGCCTCCCTCACATCTACTACGTTTTATCCACTGAGAAATTTTCTTCATATAGTAACTCTGTGATCCTTTTTGGCTTCTCTTGGCATCATTTTGGTGTTAAGTCCATTTTTGTCCCTATCTTTTTGGTCTGTAACAATTAAAGCTACAAATTTTGTACTCTAGTATATTTTTCACATAAAAATCAAGTTTCATTTTTATCAAATGCCTTAGAAACTAAGCTCTTACTGTACAAAATTCTTTCACTTGTGAATTATCATTATAAGATGAAAATTTGACTTCATAACTAATAAAACAATTCAACCTGGGGGTGCCTGGGTGGTTAGGTGTCTGACTTCCACTCAGGTCATGATCTCACAGCTTGTGGGTTTGAGCCCCACATCAGACTCTGTGCTGACAGCTCAGAGCCTGGAACCTGCTTCAGATTCTGTCTCTGTCATTCTCTCTGCCCTTCCCCAGCTTGTGTACTCTCTCTTTCTCAAATAGAAATAAACATTAAAAAATTTTTAAAAAGACAATTCAGCGTGCATACAGAGTTAAAAGCAAAATGATTGTCCTCAGTTTTATATGAAGACATCCCAACTTATGGCAGCCAGACCTGCTTATCAACTCAGTAAACGTTAGTATTGCTACTCCTGCTTTCAGAAAGTTGGTGGAAATTTTCCCACTACACATACCTAGAAATGCTTGAGAAAATATAACAAAATATTTTTTATAATATGCATGGATGAGCTTAAAAGAGTATAAGGGAAATCCTCAGGTGCTTGAGCAAATGGGAACACGAGCGTTGGAGAGATAGGTACAAACAGGGACACTGAGGCAGCCTGGGAGATGTATTGGACCAGATAGCAATGAGAGGCTTGGATCTAAACACGTACACAAACATGTGACAGTAGGCCTTGGGCTCTTGAGATGGAGAGCTGGAGGCTGGGCCCATGCACACAGCCCTGACGAGACTATAAGAGAAAGGACTGAAAACATCCACCCATGAGGGTGGAGGCTGAAGGAGATAAAAAGGAAAATCCCTTTTTTATTTGGGTAGGAGAAAAAGTTTCTGTGAGACATTTAAACCTTGGTCTATCCTTCATATTTGGAGTTAAGTTATGGCGTCCTGATGGCTCAGGAAATTCTAAAATGAGAAATAACATAAAAATGTAACCTGTGACATGTGGGACACCAGGCTGAAGGAAAAGAAAACTACTCAGGAGAAATATTTCAATGACCCATAGCGCACTGTATTCTCTTGGGGTTGCGATGAGGAGGGAGAGTCGTGCTTATGAACAAGATTAGAAAAAAAGCTATAGAAGACAGGGATTATTATCTATTTTGTTCACTTCTACCAGCCAGCTGGTAGAACTATGCCTGGCATATGGGTGCCCAGTATATAAATGAATGAACACACAGGCATACACACATGTACACAAGAAAATCTGCAAGTCAGACTCAACAAATAAGATTTATCTAAGAACTTGAGATAATAGTACAAAAATCTGTAATGAATTATAAAGTAAATATGTTTATAATAATCCAAAAGATAAGAAAATGGAAGATATTGGAAAATAATAAGACATTTATAAAGGAAGAGGTAAAATTTCAAAACAGGATTTCTAGAGATGAAAAAGTATAGCCGCTAGTTTTAAAAGTTGAAAAATAAGTAATAGATTGGCTGGAGAGAAAATTATCAAATTGGAAGACAGATTTGAGTAAATAAACCAAATAATCACAGTGAAAGCAGGAAATGGAAACTCTGAAGGTGAAAAGTGACAGATGTTGAGGATAATGTTTAACATTTAATTGCATACCCAGAAGGAGCAAAAGAGATGACCTAGAGAAAATATTTGAAGGTATAATGACTGAGAATTTAGCAGAATTGGTGAGAGACACAAAAAGTTTTGTATTTAAGAAGCACAATTAGTTTCAATGTGCCATATAGATATGCATGCATATAGGATAGCTTGTATTTAACACTACATTTTCAATAGCTCTATATTTTAAAAATCGCTTTTCCTAATATTATTTGTCCTAAGAAAAATATTTTCAAACAAATTACCTAATGAAGCTCTGATTAATGAGTATTAAAAATTATTATAAACATTTTCAAGTATGAAAAAATTAAGAAAAATAGTTCAATAGGCTTACTACAACCATCACTCAGATTATCAGAATTTTGACATATTTCCTTTGTCTACTCTCTCCCTTTCCTGCTTTGCCGATTTAATTTAAGGTACATTCTACACATAACATCAATTCACCTCTACAAACTTTGGTATTCATTTCTGGAAGAAAAAAAGCTATATTCTGACAGTGTCATTCTTACGATAAACATTAAAAATAATTGTTTGAGGGGCGGGTGCCTGGGTGGCTCAGTCGGTTGAGCATCTGACTTAGGCTCAGGTCATGATCTCGCAATTTGTGAGTTTGAGCTCCACATCGGGCTCACTGCTGTCTGCCTGTCAGTGCAGAGCCTGCTTCAGATCCTTTGTGCCCTTCTGTCTGCCCCTCCCTCACCTGCGCTTCTCCCCAAATAATAAATATTAAAAAAATAATTCTTTGGTATCATATAATAAACAGTTCATAATTATACTTCTCCAATTTTTAAAAATCTCCTTACACATTTTTTAAAGAATACTCAAATGGGTTTCTGCATTTGGTGGTTGTTTCCCTTAAGTCCCTTTTCACATAAAGCCATCTCCTCATTAGCTTTCTTCCCATGCCACTGACTCATGGCATTTGCCCTACAGGTTGCTCATGTTCTGGATTTGTTTGCTCTCTTTCAATGTTATAATTATTCCTTCTTTCTACATACTCCTGTAAATGCAAGTTAGTGCTTGCATTTGACTTGATTCACATTCAGCTTTTTTGGCCATATTATTTCCTAGGTGGTCCTTTGTGTTTCCTATTGCATCAGGTGTGGAGGTACAACATCGGGTTGACCCACTGCTTATAAAAACTGAGACTGATCCGTGGTTTCTGGTGGTGACAGCCTGTTGCCTTCCATTGAAAAGTTCACCATCAAACTGTTAAGTAATGGTTTCATCCATTAAAGATTATTGCTTGAATCAAGATTTCATTTGGGTTGAAAAATGGTGATATTATAATGTTACCATTCCTTTGGTGTTTATTAGCTGGAATATTTCTATAAAGAAACACTTTCTCTTACATTGAATAGAACTTTCCTTCCTTCCTCCATTCCTCCCTCTCTTTCTTCTTTCTCTTTCTTTCTTTCTTTCTTTCTTTCTTTCTTTCTTTCTTTCTTTCTTTCTTTCTTTCGAACAAACCTACACCTTTATTTATTTACTTTTCACTTATTTTAACTCCTTGAGGAGTACAGCATCACACGGATTCTGTGGCCAATGGTTTTAGCAGGCAGGTTGCTTTGGAATTTGGCACAAAGCATGCCACTGGTTCCATGAGAATGAGTCACTTTTCCCTGGATTACTCTGGCTTTATTCGGTTTGCCATCAGGAGTCACTGTGTTATTCTCTGCTTTGTACACATGAATACATCTCTTGTCTGGATAGAATTCAGTTTCATCCTAAGTGTAAACTACTTCAATTTTAAGAAGAGCTTAAAACCCCCTTATAGCCACCAAAAATTGCTTTGGACCACAGCCTTCCAGACACATTTGTCTGTTTAGGAGTCCTGTTCCCAGCAGGCCTCCACAGGTTCCAAGATGGCGGAAAGAGCTTGAATAGAGTTTTCATAAATATTTTAATACAATATAAAGGAAATATAATCTGATAGTTTTTATTTTTATGAATGTATCTCTCTGTTCATCTTCAGATTCAATATTTAGATTTATGATGGAGTGTTGAAGACTTGCCTTATCATGAATTCAACTACACATTAATATTAGAATTTCAAATATTCATTAAAAGAGAATCTAGTCTTGCCACTTGGTGTAGTGTTTTCCTCTGATTCCATTCTTAGAACTGTTCTAACTTTTTGCAAATCCATCACTTTTGCCCAAGATGCAAAGTGAAAAGCAATCATCCTTAGCTTATTGCCATAACACTTATACAAAGGGATATGGAAACCAGATTAATTGGTTAGATTAGCATCTATCATTTTTCTCTTTTGTCTCCCAGCTGTCTCCTCATAGAGGGAAATATCCAGCATCTTTGCACCACTACTTCTAAAACAGCTCTGCTAACAGATGGTAACTTGAAGGAATCCCATAGTTCATCATTAAATGTGGATGTCAAAATTTCTGAACATGTTGTGAGGAAATTGTTTCATTTTTTCCATTCTTAGGTGCTAGCTCAGTTAAGAAAGTGCTGTAGGTCAGTGCTGGGAGCATCTTAGGGAAAGAAGTGTGAAAAATATGCCAGACCTCTGTTCAGAGACCTGATTTTATGATCCCAGCAAGTGCTGTCATTCATCCCTTGCATGACTGAAGACACACTTTGAAGAAACTCCACTGTTCTTTGGTATCACCAATGTCCTTAAAAACAAGTGAATGGATGGGTGTTTGAAATGTTCCAATGATGTCATGGATAGTGATACTTGAGGTAGGACAGTGCTCTACAAAAACTTTTTAGCGCATGACAGTAAATTATCAAGAGTCAAGTGGATGACTTTTTAAAGAAATGAAATGCTTCCAGATAAATAAAAGGTCTTAAAATAAAAATTTATGAATAGTAACTGTGTTGCTTACTTTTGCGGCAGTGTTCTGCTCCTCCTAATTATCTGGGCTTCAGTCATACTGGCTATTTGTGGGTCCTCAAATACGTCAGACATTTTGTCTCATGGCTTTTGTGCATACTGTTTCTTTAGCTTAAGATGATTTTTCTCCAAAGCACGGTTTTGTCCTACATCTTATTTAGGTCGAATGTTACCTCCTTGTAGAAACTTCGTGTGGGTGTTGTGCCTGATTCACGAGTCCACTGAGACCCCCAAGGAGCCGACCCCGATGCAAGTACAAAAGAGCCTTTATTACAAGCTCGAGCAGGGGCTCACCTGCCTACCGGTGTAGTGGCAGCAAGGTGAAGCCAAGAACAATAGCGAACAGGGTTTTTAAGGAGTAAGGGATGGGGGTGTTACAGTACACATAGCATCATCACATAATCACCAATTACAATTGTACAGCACCCCTGGTAACAGCTTTGACCATTCAGTATCTGTGAGGTGTTCATTACTTTTGGTGGGACCCAATCATGACTTTTGAGAATCCTTTGAAAATGACCAATTATGGGGTGAGTTCAAAGGGCCCACGTGGGGTTCAGGCAAGTGGTGAGAAATTGTCTAGTTTGTACAGAATAACTGTCTACAGTTCCCAGCCTTGACTCAGACCACAGGAATGTTTTTTGATTAGCTGATCTGAGGGTGGTCCGAGGATGGCTTTAGCCTTGAGCAGTCTGAGGAACTGGGGCTCCGTGCAGCCCGAGGTTGCTCTTAATGGAGGCCTTAATTTCAAAATGACGTTATTTAGGCTCTTCATGGGCATATCTTGTCACACTCTGTTCCCTTACCTTTTTGCTCTATTCCCTTGCTTTATTGTTCTTTATAGCACTCAAAATCCTTCACTTGCTTATTTGTTGAATGTCTTTTCCATGAGAATGTGAGTTTCGTAAGAATGTTTGCTGTTTTTACAGGACTTAGGAAAGTGCCTGGAACCTGGCACATGAGTTTGAATTGTTTTTTAGTTCTGAGTTCCAAAAAATTAAATCAAGAGAGGCTTTAACTATAAGGACATTTGCCTACACGTTACTAGACTGCCGAGTGTTGACTGTCACAAGGTTAGAGTGGACTTTCCCCTCTATATCTGCACTACCATCTTTGGTGTTTTGTTCTTTGCTTATGTTTTTTGACTCTCGGACACAAGATGGCTGCCTCAGTTCCAGGCATTATGTTTATAATGTAGGCAAAAAGAAGGAAAGGGGTGACAAAAGCAACCTTTTTCACTTTTATCAGGCAGTGGAGATGTTTCCACAGACTCTCAGGTGACTTTTGCTTACATGTCATTGAACAGAATTGCATCATATAGCCACTCCTGGCTGACAAGGAGTCTGGAAGGTAAATGGGTAAATAGGTCTGAGTGCTTTCGCAGAGGTAAGCAAAGGGAGAAGGTCTTGGGAATGGCCTTTGGGATACGTAGCTAATAGCATCTACCATAGTAGTCAACAAAAATTCATTGAATGAATGTCCCTCAAAATGATAAGAGCAGGAGTGCAGTAAATGGCTAAATTCCTGTTGATCAATATTAACTTCTATAAGGAGTTTGGGTTTGTAGACAGTTAACCTAAGGAGAGCATAAGTATAGAATCAGATACAATGAAAAAAGCAGATGAAATAAAATGATAAAAATGATAAAAGTGGGTAGTCATCATTTATTAAGGGCAAAACACCTCATGAAATTTCATAATTTAAACTATTAAATAGCCCAGGGAGGTCATACAGCCTAGTGATTAAATGAATCAGCAAACTTTAGTTTGAATTTTAGCTCGTCTGGGTGAATTGCTTGATTTTTCCCAGTTGCGGTTTTTTCATCATTAAAATGAAGATAATGAAGTCAGTCTTCAATTAGAAAATCCATGTGAAATAGGAGAGCCCAGCACTTAACTGAAAAAAGCCCAAAACTTACATATAAAACTAAGTAAAAAATATATGCAATTACTCAAATTTACTTTTCACCATCTTAACTATTCTGTTTGGTGTGGTACTTGGCCCTTTTAACCCCTCAATAAAATATGATCATATTTCTATATTCCTCATATGCTTACTTTCAAAATGGCAAAAAAAAAAAAATACTCAAGTAGATTATTGGACCTTCTCTTAAGGTAATTCTGCTTAAAAGAACAAATGGCTTGAATAGTTTAAATTATGAAATTTTATGAGACTAATATAAAACTGTAGTCATTCGTTTTTTGTGGTTCATTAGTTACAGTGCTTAGAAGTTGAATGCCACCTGGGTAAGGACGCATTAGATTATTTTCTGCAGGCATGTCTATCTTGATATAGTGCTGACTCTGTTATTCTTACATCTAATGTATTCAAGTTGGCGTAGAAATGAGAGACATAATTCTCATTACATGTGCTAAGCCAGGCAGCAAGGGAAACAAGCCTGACTAAATGCTTGGATTTCACCCAATGGTGCAGCAAACTAATGTTGTTTCTGAAAATGAAAACTGTGTCTGTATTTGTCAGCTGGAAATGTCCAGGGCTTTAGAGAAAGTATGCAATAAATGGAGGACACTGTTCACTAAGTTAAACCCCTTTAACTCAAAGGCATTGAAATGAAGTTCTCTATGAATAATAAAGGTGCTTGTGTTAATAACATAGAACACTTTGGTGATTTTATGCTGAAGGACACATTGTATGACATTTTTATTTTAACATGATGCATTCCTTGGCAGCGTCAGCTAATAAAATTAGATTTTTTTTTTTAAGTTTCAGAAACTGTTCAAGTAGATTTTGCAGGTCAATTGTATTGTCTATAGTTTGAAAATTGGCATCTTTAAGAGTTTCAGTTGTCTTCCTTTCTTTATTATAAACCTTGAACTTGATAGACTTTTCTGTGATTAAAAAAATTAACCCACTGTATTTTGCTTAGATTTACTCTTGTTTTAAGTACTAACCTGATTTTGAAGTAATCACTTCACAATACCACATTCCTATTTCTTTCTCTGCTTAAGAGATTTCCCATCTTATGTCTATCTTGTTTCCCACTCAGTAAGCTTGTAAAATGCATGATTATTTACTAGATTATGTGATGGTTCAAATGCCTATTATTAGTATTTACCTATTAGAAAAGTAGGTTTTATTTACAATATCACAATGAAAACTGGTTTCCATAAAAATTCCTTATATTTCCTTCAAATATGGAACAATCTTATAAATGAATGTTGTGTGAGAATAGTTAACTGTGCATTAAGTAGCTGACGTTGGCAATAGATTAAGATGTTATCTATTTCTTCAGGCAATTTCATCTCATATTAATTTAATAAATATTTTCTCTTAATGTACCTAAAACTCTTTCTCCTAAATAAAGTGTTCTAGGGTTTCTTGCATAATTACTAACATAGTAAATATTTCTATCAAGAAAATGGGAAAGACACAAATGTTCTTTGATGTCTGTTGAAAAGAGTCCCAAATGTTATCTTTCATGGAAGATCATAAGCATTCATGGAATTTCATTACCGGTTGCGCATTCACTCTGGAAGCTTCTAAGTAAGTATATGGAGTAAATGATTAAAGTGGCTCACTCTATGCCACTTTATGGTGTTCATTGGAAGTTAGGACCAACACCTTTCTGTGTGATGTATGGGTGCGAGTGCAACACCCTAGAGGAGAAAGCAGGAAACAACCTCCTTGACCTCCACCGCAGCAACTTCTTACTTGACACATCCCCAAAAGCAAGGGAATCAAGAGCAAAAATAAACTGTTGGGACCTCATCAAGATTAAAAGCTTCTGCACAGCCAAGGAAACAACCCAGAAAATTAATAGGCAACCAACGGAATGGGAAAAGATAGTTGCAAATGACATATCAGATAAAGGGTTAATATCCAGAATCTATAAGGAACTCACCAAACTACACGCCCGAAAAACAAACAACCCAGTGAAGAAATGGGCAGAAGACATGAACAGACACTTCTCCAAAGAGGACATCCAGATGGCCAACAGACACATGAAACGATGCTCAGCATCCCTCCTCATCAGGGAAATACAAATCAAAACCACACTGAGATACCACCTCACGCCAGTCAGAGTGGCTAAAATGAGCAAATCAGAGAACTCTAGATGCTGGCGAGGATGTGGAGAAACGGGCACCCTCCTACACTGTTGGTGGGAATGTAAACTGGTACAGCCCCTCTGGAAAACAGTGTGGAGGTTCCTCAGGAAACTAACAATAGAACTCCCTTATGACCCAGCAATAGCACTGCTAGGAATTTACCCAAGGGATACAGAAATGCTGAGGCATAGGAGCACATGTACCCCAATGTTCATAGCAGCACTCTCCACAATAGCTAAAACATGGAAAGAGCCTAAGTGTCCATCAACAGATGAATGGATCAAGAAGATGTGGTTTATCTATACCATGGAATACTACATGGCAATGAGAAACAATGAAATCTGGCCATGTGTAGCAACATGGATGGACCTTGAGGGTGTTATGCTGAGCGAAATAAGTCAGGCAGAGAAGGACAAATATCATATGTTTGCACGTATAGGAGGATTAGGAGGAACTTGACGGAGGAACAAGGGGGAGAAGAAGGGCGGAAATGGTGGGGGAAAGGGAGAGAGGCAAACCATGAGAGACTCTTGAATGCTGACAAAAACTGAGGACTGATGGATGTGGGGGGGAGGGGGGATGGGCATGGAGGAGGGCACTTTGGGGATGAGCACTGAGTGTTATGTAGAAACTAATTTGACAATAAACTATTTAAAAAAAAATAAAATAAAAAGGCACAAATACAGTAGAGATTTAAAAAGAAAAAAAAAAAAAAGAAAGTTAGGATCAACACAATTCCCGTATGTCTGAATTTCAGTTGGGGGCCTTTGATGTGAAAGATGGTAGGGATTAATATGACTTCTGTAGTAGTATCTCTACACACTTAGAATTCAGCAGTATTTTGTCAATGCTTCCAAAATCTATATTTTATGATGACGTTTAGGAACGGTTGTTAGGCCTTAGGCCCGGCACATATTTAGTCACCTTTATTCAATCAACAAACACTTGTTGAGCACCTACATTCATCTATGTACTCTCCTGAACCTGGCACTCTTCTACGATTCTCCCATCTATGCTTTCTCACTGTGTTTATTGGGGAACCTGTGGTAAATTGTGTCTGAGTCAGATGGTTTAGTCTCTTCTCCCTCTACTCCACCAATAGGAAAGTCACAAGAAGGAACTGGTAAAAATTATCGTAGATGGTAAGAACATGAGTTTTGAGATAAATTACTTTTGCAGGTTTGATGATTTTGGAGTTGCATTTCAATTCTTATTCAACATTTTGAGAAATATGCATGGGCCTAGAATCTGCTGCATTTTAAATACTCAAGAAAAATTAAAGCTAAAACAAAATCACAGTCCCAATATCCTTCACAGTCTTTTTCTTGTTTATAGGCTGTTAGGAGCAGCAACTAACTACAAGGCTCTCTCCCTCCACAAACTACCTCCCATGGCTCATTACCCTAGAGAATGCTTCTCAGCTCTGCCAGAGTGACCTACTCATCTGCTTTGGGATCCTTTGCAGACGCTACTTTAGATGAAGTCATCCCTTTCTACAGCCCAGAATTATCCTTTCTGCTCTGAGCTCACATTCACATGGATTCCCTATTTCTATTTTTCTGGGCAAACCTGATCTGGGACAAAGACCTGGGCCTCCTCCTTGTCCTTGTGGGTCCATATCAGCCCCCAAATAAGCCTACAACGATGAACATAAATTTGAAAATGTATTTATTACATACTTTTTGTGACGAAGAAAAAAATTTGATGAGTACAAATATTACTTTGATAATTGACACTAATGCTCTGGTGAGGTGTTTTGGCTTTACCAGGTTTTTTGGTACTTATCTTACGATTTGAGGGCTTAAAGAAAACATTTAATCTTAAAAAGAATCTTGTGTGAGATTTTAATATCTCTCCATCAATTCTGAAAAGAGAACCTTTTAGAAAATAGCCTACCTGTAGTTTGTCTGTGTGTGCCAAAGTCCATTAAAATGACATCAGGAATAAGCAGGAAGAGCCAAGTTTCCAAGGGCTTGCTGTTGTGTGGTGTGAGCCAAAACACAGCCTTTTAAAGTGAAACAGATTTATTTAATAATAAGATAAACAGAACAATAGGAGTCTCAGCAGTAGATAGTAGAGAATGGTGGCACTGAACTGTATGATCACTTTGCCAAATGAAGCTTGATGATCTTGCTAAATCACCACTATCAATCAGTGTGGGAGCTATTATAATCTGTCACACGCCTGGAGAAGGGAAAAAACCCTGGTAAGGCATCCTTCTGAAAGGGATGTTGCTTACTGGCTGCATGTCCCTTGGCCACAAAATATTAACTGCAGTTGTCAGTAGGGAACTATAGCACTTGTTTACTCTTTAGAACAGCTTTATTCAGACGTAATTTATGTGCTATAAATTTTACCCATTTAAAGTTTACAATGCAACCATTTTTATTACATTTACAGAGTTGTGCACAATTTTAGAACATTTTCATTACCCCATATAGAAACTCTGTACCAATGTAAGCAGTCATTCCCCATTTCCTCCTAATTTCCCAGCTCTAGACAATCACTAATCTACTTCCTGTCTCTATAGATTCACCTATTCTGGAAATTCCTTATCACAGAACCATGCAACATGTGGTCTTCTGGGACTGGTTTTTTTTTTTTTTTTTTTTTTTTAACATATGTTTTCAGGGTATTAGTAGAAGCTAGACCTGAGCAGTGGAAGGAATGCCCAGTGGCAGAGTCCCAAGTCCTTGAAGGGGAAAGATAGAGTCATGACCTGGAGGCAAGGACGGTGATAAGTAAGCTACACATTAAAAGCCCTGATGCAAAATCCCGACCTTGTGGATTCCAAAACCTGGGAGCTGACAGATCAAGAGCCACAGGTGCAGAGAACGACCTCTCCTTTCCCACCTCTGTCCCAGGGTAATCCCTGACTCATTATACTGCATTTGCATTGAGGGCACTGAGCCTCCTTCCACTCCCCACAGCATTGAGAAAGTCAGCCAGGGTGGTTCCCTCTCCCAACCTGTGGGAGGCGTTTACCAAATGTTTGGAAGCAGCCTCTATTAGAAACCACCCCACGGGACTTCACTTCTCCTAGCAGCCCCAAGAGACCCAATTATATCCAATTCCAAAACAATCTATGGCTGGGTCCCACTTAGCAGATACTGCCAGCTCTCCCACCTTAAGAGTGTATCTTCTCATTAATAAATGGCTCTGTGCTTGCTACTTTCCTTCTGGGCCCTCTTTATTCTGAGCAAGGATCCCATAAATCTCATAGGGAATCCAAGGACCAAGACCTCCATTCACACAACGCTGACAGTCTTCCATCCATCCCTGACAAAGGGTCATCATGGTGTAGCATAAATTAGCAGTTTATTCCTTTTTATTGCCAAATAATAATATTCTATTGTGTGGATATATCACATTTTACTTATCTATTCATCACTTGATGAATGTGAACGTCAATGCTCAACAGAGATGTATTCTTTCCATAATAAATTGAAGCAAATTTTATAAGTTGTTGTGCTGCAGCTTGTACAGAAAGTGAAAATGGTTGAGCAAAAGAGTGGAAAATTAGAATCTGATTTGTAAAATATCAATGGATTTTTTTTTTACGAAAACAAATGTCTACTACTTAATTTTAAATCTTCTGCCATGTTGGTACACTTTCCCCTTCACTCTTACCTCCAAATGTCTGTTGAAAGTCAGTCACTGGCAGCTGACTCATGTGTTGAGAGTAGGTGGAAGAAATCAGAGAGACGGGCTGTGTCCCTCGTTTGGTTTGACGGCATTGAACAGACTTATGGTAATCATAGAAAGCAGAGAAGAGCACAAGGATTCAGATGCAAGAAGGGTTTCAGAGGACCTTAAAGGAAACTAAGCCTCTCAGACTTCACACAGCTCTTTGAGAGGACACTGGAAACCCCAAAGGCCATGAACAAGAGCTCTCGCTGATGGTGTTCACCTCCATCTTTAGGTGCAGGGAACCCCTAGCTGGCAGGCAAGGACCACAGGGAATGAATCTCTGCTATGAAATATGACTAAAATTAAAAAATAATTTATGAATGGATGGGTCATTTTAAAAAATCACAGCTTTGGGTTTTTTTCTTTCTTTTTTGAGTAGATGATGTTGTTTGGCTTTGAGCAGCCATAGGCCTGGGTTTGGTTGAGGAAGAGTATGAATAAATGCAAGGAGAACAAAGATAGTATTCAACTGTTCATGTTTAAAAGTAAGATTTTGCAGATTTAAAAGCTAAGCTATTATCTTCAGAAAGGACTCTCTAAATTCATTTATTTTTTTTTAACTTATCAAGATCTAGGTTTGTGACTCATCTATATATCTATATCTATCTATATACAACTATTATCTATTATTAAAATATATCATAGTTCTGGTACTAATCAAATTTTCTTTACCAGGTATTTTGAAACTTTGTGGGGATGTAGCCAAGGAAAACCTGCCCACTTTGTTCTGTCATTATATTTTCCTCTTTCATTTACTAATTGTTGTCCGTAGCTGTCTCCAGGTGGCTGGCAGTGCTGGTGTACCCAGTATGAGAAGGGAAGTTCATTTTCTTTAAGTTTGTTTATTTGTTTTTGGGAGGCAGAGAGAGAGAGAGAGGGAGAGAGAATATGTGAGTGAACAGGGGAGGGGCAGAAAGAGGAGAGAATCTGCACTGTCAGTGCAGAGCCTGGTGTGGGACTCAAACCCACAAATTGCAAGATAATGATCTGAGCTGAAACCAAGAATCAGATGCTTGTGCTTAACCGACTGAACCATCCAGGTGCTCTGAGAAGGGAATTTCTTCTTCTCTTCTCTTCTCTTCTCTTCTCTTCTCTTCTCTTCTCTTCTCTTCTCTTCTCTTCTCTTCTCTTCTCTTCTCCTTTCCCCTTTCCTTCCCTTCCCTTCCCCTTCCCTTCCCTTCCCCTTCCCCTTCCCCTTCCTCTTCCTTTTTTTTTCTTTNCTTCCCTTCCCTTCCCTTCCCTTCCCTTCCCCTTCCCTTCCCTTCCCCTTCCCCTTCCCCTTCCTCTTCCTTTTTTTTTCTTTGAAGTTTATTTATTTTGAGAGAGAGAATACAAGCAGGGGAGGGCCAAAGAGAGAGGGAAAGAAGAATCACAAGCAAGCTCTACACTGACAGCACGATGTGGAGCTCAAACTTATGAACCTGTGAGATGGTGACCTGAGCCAAAAACAACAGTTGGTTGCTTAACCGACTGAGCCCCCCAGGCACCCCTTCTTCTTCTTCTTTTTCCTTTTTAATGTTATTATATTTGAGAGAGAGAGAGAGAGGGAGGAAGAGAGATATGGAGATAGAATCTAAAGCTGGCTGTAAGCTCTGAGCTGTTAGCAGAGAGCCCTACTTGGGGCTAGAACCCAAGAACAGTGAGATCATAACCCGAGCTGAAGTCTGACACTCCACCGACTGAGCCACCCAAGAGCCGACCCCCACCCCCAGAAGGGAGTTTCAAATGAAGTACCTCTCCATTCTGAGACTGACTCTTCATTTTCAAAATAGCTTGACCTAATACTCTGACTATATTAATTAGATTTTTTTTTTTTTTTTTTAGATTTCATTTCTGCCTTGTATTACTTTATTCATCTAGGGTAAGTTTTTCCATTTTACCTTGTTAGTTTTCATTAGATATCTGTTGAGTTTTGGTTGAGCATTCATGTTTTTGAAACAGAGAGTATATGGATTCATATAAATACCTGGTATGGAATCTCCTTTGTAAAAGGTTTATCTTTAATGGGATATAAGACTCTAGGCTTCATTGGTGGCAATTGGTGGGGTAGCTTGGAACGCTCACAATTTTCAAAGCAGTAGAAATTTTACTGGGGCTAATAGGGTAGTGATTCTGTTGATTTGTTACAGCTACCATAACAAAGCACCACAGGCCTGACTTAAACAATAGAAATCTATTTTTCACAGTCCTGGAGGCTAGATGTCTGAGATCAAGATGTTAGCAAGGTTGATTTTTCCAAGGCCTCTCTCATTGGCTTGTAGATGGCCTTCTTTCCCCTTTTCCTTAATGTGGTTTTTACCTCTGTGTCTATGTCCTGATTTCCTCTTCTTATAAGGACACCAGTGCCATTGGATTAGGGCCGGTGCATGATCCTAACCTAATTACATCTTTAAAGACCCTATCTCCAAACAGAGTCACATTCTGAGGTACTAGGAGTAGGATTCCAACATATGGGTTTGGGAGGGACCCACTGAGCCCACAGCAGTGGGCTTTCCTGGGTTTACCCCAGGGAAAAACTGTCATCCTTGTTTTACTCTTGGGTACGTTAACTTATTTTGGGATTCTTGCAGGCTTGCTCTGCCTGTGTCTCCAGCCTAAACACTCTAACTAATAATCCTTCCCAAACAAATCTTACACTGTTTTTAGTGGAAAGTTCTCGCAGCTCCAGCTGGGATGAATACAACAGCCCTCCTGAATGTGTATTTGTTTCAACAAAAAGCCCCTATTACAGCCTCCTCACTTATGTAAGCTGAACTGCTTTGGTTTTGGAAGCCTGAGTTTATAAACAGAATTCCTTTCTCTTTCCATCTTCAAGAAATTTGTGGAAATATCAGATTACTAAATCCATAGAAAGCATCCTTTCTTGACTCCACAGGGCCATGGGTTTTGTCATCATTGTCGTCTTCTTCTTCTTTTGTATTTGTTTACCTTTGTAATTTCAAAGGAGACTTGGGAGGGAGAAGAGGAATATGTGTACTTTGTATGGCACATTGAACTAGAAGTTAACTGTACAACTTTAAACTATTATATTTGTATTTTCTATTTGTGGCTTATACATATGTTGGCATATGTGGCAATGTTATACTGTTTATTTTTTTATTAATTTTTTAAAATGTTTATTTTTGAGAGAGAGAAAGAGACAGAGTGTGAGGAGGGGAGGAGCAGAAAGAGAGGGAGACACAGAATCCAAAGCAGGCTCCAGGCTCTGAGCTGTCAGCACAGAGCCTGAAGTGGGGCTTGAACTCACTAACCGTGAGATCATGACCTGAGCTGAAGTCAGATGCTTAACCAACTGAGCCACTCAGGTGCCCCACATATGCTGTTTCTTACTCCTTGGGACAATCTTGAGAGTTAGCTATAAACTGGCTTGATCTCCTGGATTCCTAGAGATCTTCATTGACACATTAAAGGTGATGACCATGATGATACTCATGTCATAGAGATTTTGAGATACAAAGAGATCAAATATGTAATTTGGATATAGTGCCTGGCTCATAACAGACTCTCCGAAAATTCTGAAAATACTGGGTTTTTTTGTCCAGTGCTAAGTCCTATAGTATTTTTTTAATGTTTATCTATTTTTGAGAGAGAGAGAGAGAGAGAGAGAGAGAGAGAGAGAATTTGAGCAGGGGAGGGGCAGAGAGAGGAGACACAGAATCTGAAGCAGGCTCCAGGCTCTGAGCTGTCAGCACAGAGCCCCATGTGGGGCTCAAACTCACGGACCTGTGAGATCATGACCTGAGCTGAAGCCGGACGCTTAACTGACTGAGCCACCCAGGTGTCCCAGTCCTATAGTATTTTTAAGTTCCAGGCAACTATGTCCACAGCATAATTATGCTATTACTGCAGACTGCAAAGTCCATTCATTCTCCTTCCTGAAGTGCTTTTGTGTATAGTTCCCTATGCTAATAGCTTATTTTCAGGTTACGAGTATGTAAAATTCCTCTCCTAAGGATTCACTGATATTAAAAATATTAATTATGTTATAGTATCATATATTTATATTAAATATTAAAATAATAAAAGTTCTGAGACTGGGTGCTGCAAGATGCTGTGAAATAGAGTATGTTCAAATGTTTTTCCCTTATACAAACATAGCCCTCTCAGTTGATTAAAATGTATTGTTGGTGGGCATTTAACATAAGGAAAAAATGTCCTATTTTAGTATTGTTTTTTTAAGATAATCATATTTAATTCATACCGTTTCATGTTCAGGGATCTTGTAAAATTGAGAATAGTGTACTCATAGTACAATAAAGTCCTTATAATGGTCCTGTGCCATTTTTGTTTCGCATGTTTCCTTTGCTTTTTTTCTATTACCCTTTATTTTCTGATGTGTCTCTTGGGCTTGAATTACAAATCTGAGTATACAATGCAGATTTGGTGCATCAGATATTTTTATGTGTCCAAGTCAGTGATCTGTTGAGATACGTGACTAGTATTTCAAGACCAGTTCATAATCCTAGGTGAGGGAGAGATCTACTTTCAGGGTCATTGAATTTCACAAGAATGGAGAATTGGATGAAAGCTCAGAGCACATTATCTATTAGTGTTTAAAACCCTGAGAATTTCAAGGGAAACATAATCCATATGTATCTCATCTGTTTACAACTTTCCTTATCAAAATGTTATGCTGTTGAGCTCAGAGGTGCCCAGGATGTCAGTTAAGCCTTTTGAAGACTCCTCATTTAATTATGTAACAGGATTTCATGTTTTGGCAAGGAAAAGAGGCCATGTCCCTTCTAAATTCTCTGTTTCACAACATTTACTTGTCTTTATCATCCCCAAATCAAGGGATTTAAAACAGACTTCTTTTTATGTTATTATGAAAAAAGAGCTAATGTTATTATAGGTATATAAATAAGTAAACAGAGGGAGACTCTCACTGTTATGTTGACTTGGAATCTTAAGGAAAAAGGAGAAGGCTGTAGCAAAAATAACTTTCCTTTAATTCTAAACGAGCAACTTAATTTTTTAATTTCTAGGGATGCAGCTCTTATTGAAGCTGGAGGATCTTATTTAATAAGTAGAAACAGTGCTAGAAGGACCTTAAAAATTTTATGGTAAAAATCAACAAGAATTTGCCTATGTTACAATTCAAAATTAATGTGTAATAATTTGAATGCCCATCCCCACTTTATGTTCTCAGATGTTAAATGAGACATGAACTGTAGATGAAAGATGTCCTGTAGTCACTGGGATTGCTTCCAAAAGTATTCTCTCATATCTGCTGCATTTTACTGCCAATACAAGTAAAAAATAAATCAGAAGTAAAATTCCAGGAAACTAGTGGTCAGCTTTCAAAGTTTTACTATAAGTTTATCCTACTCTTGATACTTTTCTTGTGCATAAGTGATCTAAAATCTTTTAAATGGTAATGATAACATACGTGAAGGAGACAAATGAACAAAGATTGGTTTACATAGATTAAATTATGGTAAAAAGATATTACCTGAACTTTTAAATATAAAAATAAAATTCTCAATCATGTTGATAACTGTTTATCAGATGACTTTCATAAAACATTTTAATTTTGTTGTTTTATCCTGTGAAATAGTTCCTGCATATGATTGTATTTATAATTCACAAAAATGGGTATTATGGGTTAATGTTTTCACTTACTGTATTATCCTATAATCTATATGCTCAAAAACTGTACCAGAAGAGATGCATTTCAACTAAGTGAAATCTTTTTTTTAGTCTGTTGTTTTTGGTAAAATCTTAAAGATTTCCAATGATACAGAGTCCAATACAGAGTCATTTGTCTGACTTTCTTCTTGTATTCAGGCCTTCCCACTTATATATATCAATTTTTATTTTGGCTCTGCTATGTGACATTGAGCATTAAGCAACCTCTCTGACCCTGTTCCCTAACATATAAAAAGGAAGGATAAGAACTATATGCCTCACAGAGTGTTGTGAAGATTAAATACAATTTCCAGTGTATACTGCCTGGGTCATTGATGCTATTACTGGCAATGATGGCAACAAATTTCCCCGTTAAGAATAACTTCTTAAAATTTGAGTATAGTTCGCACAGTGTTACATTAGTTTCAAGTGTACAACATAGTGATTCAACTTCTTTATAAGTTATGGTATGCTCACCACAAATGTAGTTACCATCTGTTACCAAACAGTGTTAGTATAAAACCATTGACTATATTTCCTATGCTGTAGTTTTATTTTGTGACTTATTCCTTCCATAACTGTAAACGAATATAGCTATATTCGTTTCATTGCTGCTGCACCTGGGTGGCTCAGTCAGTTAAGTGTCTGGTTCTTGATTTCAGCTTAGGTCATTATCCCATGGTTCGTGAGATTGAGCCCTGTGTCAGGCTCTGCACTGAAAGCACAGAGCCTGCTTAAGATTCTCATTCTTTCTGTCTCTCTGTCTCTCTCTCTCTCCCCTGTCCAGTCTGCACATGTGCACACATTCTCTGTTTCTCCCCCTCTCTCAAAATAAATAAATAAACATAAAAAATAAAGTTGTGTTCATTTTTTTAAAAGCTTTTTTTTTTTTTGAGATAGAGAGAGAGAGCGTGAGCATGAGCAGGGGAGGGGCAAAGAGAGAGGGTGACACATACTCTGAATCAGGCTTCAGGCTCTGTAACCACAGAGCCCAACTTGGGGCTCAAACTCATGAACCGTGAGATCATGACCTGAGTCAAAGTTGGATGCTTAGCCAACTGAGCCACTCAGGCTCTCCAAAGTTTTACTTGTTTTATTACTTAAAATACTGTTATCTGAAAATCATACCATTTATTTGAGAGCCAAGTTTTGCCTTCCTTTCCAGAAGTTTTTTATCTTTTTTTTTTTTTAGTAACTGTAGTAACCGTTGATCATTTTTACTTTGTTGGTGATATTTAAAACATAGCTTTTATGGTAAAATCAAACTGAAATTAATTGTGATGATGAATAGATTCAAATATAGATGGAAAGGAAATACCATTTTTAAGAGTACCATTTCCATATCATCTCTGGGCTCTAGCACAAAGTGCTCCCTGTCAATGTGGCCTGAGTTCCAAGAAGTTAGGGCCCTTTCCTCCTCTGATAACCAAAGAACGATTTAAAAGGAAATGTTAAAGTGAGAATTTTTCTTTTTATAAAAAGGCAGGGAAAAGAAAAATCGAATAAAAATTTGCTGCCAAGGGAGAAAGAGAATTGAAGAGCTGTGACAAATCCCTCTGGGGTCCAGATTGTTGGCACAATGCGGAGAAGTTAGAGGGAATCGAACAATGGGAAATCAGTCATGAGCCTGAAGCTAATCACTTGGCTTCTGAACAAAACAGGGGAAGAACCAATATTTTAGAGAGGGTAGGAAGCCCAGGGAGCTGGCACAGAAGTAAGTTCCTTTATTCAAGAACAAAAAGTCAAAGAGAATTAATCGATGATTTACTGGAACCTGTCTGGCATCTGAGAACGACTTACATGTTATAAAGAGGCTTCCTTTCCCAGAGAGTTGAAACAATGTTTTAAAAACATTGCTTTTAAGACAATATTTGATAATATATTTCAGCCTTTTGGACATATTGTTTAATTTCTTTCACAATTATAAACCCAGGGCTCTCTAAATCCAATGAGTATCTGACTGAAGCTAAGGATGTGTTGTTTTCAATACACCTAGAGATTGCCATTTTTTGCCTCAATGATATTAATTATAGTAGAGTTGTATGTGTATTTTTATTTTCCATTTCCTCTGCTGTGTGAGAGGAAACGTGACACAATCTTTAAATGATTGCACAATAGTAAATAAACAGAACTGTTGTTTTAAAGTCTGCACTGCTATTAGCTAACCTGAAATGTGTGCATATCTGCTATAAATCTGGGTTCTATGTGTGGAAGGTGTTTTGAAGGGGTCACAGTATAATATAGGGAAGTATAGGTGAATGAAAGTTGAAGAATACCCTTAATGTGGGTCCCTAATGTACTATAAAGCCCCTTTCCTACAAACCTATTGAGTGAATTGCTTGCTGGATTTCTAAATCAGCATTGTTCGGCTGTCAATAGAGCAAGATTTTTCACTATGCTAACATTTAAATATAATAATTGGCAGGGGGAGGGGTGGTGATGAGCCTGGGTAGCTCATTTGGTTAAGCATCCCAGTTTGGCTAAGGTCATGATCTCATGGTTCGTGAATTCGAGCCCCACATTGGGCTCTCTGCTGTCAGCACAGAGGCTGCTTCCTATCCTCTGTCCCCCTCGCTCTCTGCCACTCCCCCATTTGTGCTCACTCTCATTCAAAAATTAAATAAACATTAAAAATTTTTTTAAAAATTTAGGAAAGTGTAGGTAAAGAGGAGACATGTATCTGACTAGTAAAATGTAGGGAAAGTCAGTGCTGTAAATACCAGATTTAAAAATCGTCTTTTTTTTTGGCTCAAGACGGAATGCCCAAATTTGGTACCCCAATTTCTGTCATCATCTTTACGGACTACTTTTCTCCTCTTTATGGGCCAAAACAGAGGGCATTCTGGAGCAAGAAAAAAGAAAAAAGAGAAGCCTAGTTAATTCATAGCTACCTTATGCTATGCCAGACATAATAATAACTTAAGACTTAGTTGACAAAGTTTGCCATTCAGTATTTTAGATACCAAAAATATTTAACCACAACTCAGTGTAAATAGGAAGAACCCCAAATAGGCACAACTCAGTGTAAATAGGAAGAACAGGGACATTGGATCCTGGATGGAGCCTGCCATCTGGTCTTGATGCTACATCTAACTCATGGCATAAATTGAAGTATATCACATAATTTAATTGGGTCTCAGTTTCTACATTTGCAAAGTAAGTTGAATGAGGTGTTCTTTATGATCTCTTTGAATTATCAAATTATCTGATTCTGTTTTTCATGTTCAAAATGTTAGAAAGTGATTGTGATAGGGGCACTTGAGTGGCTTAGTCAGTTAAGTGTCTGATCTTTTTTTTTTTTTTTAATGTTTTATTTATTTTTAGGAGAGAGAGAGAGACAGCGTGAGCAGGGGAGGGTCAGAGAGAGAGGGAGTCACAGACCAAAACAGGCTCCAGGCTCTGAGCTGGCAGTCAGCACAGAGCCCCATGCGGGGCTCGAACCCACGAACAGAGAGATCATGACCTGAGCGAAAGTCGGACGCTTAACCGACTAAGCCACCCGGGCGCCCCGTTAAGTGTCTGATTCTTAATCTCAGCTCAGGTCATGATCTCATGGTTTGTGAGATAGAGCCCTGCTCTATCTGTGCTGACAGCATAGAGCTTGCTTGAGATTCTCTCTCTCCTTCTCTCTATGCCCCATGGCCACCACCCCCACTGCTCGTGCTCTTTCTCTCTCTCTCAAAATGAACTTTAAAAATATTATTTTTTAAAAGATTACCAAATAAAACACTATGCACTGTCAGAAGAAGAACTTGCTTCTAATTTTGAACTTCACAGAAGATCTTGTAGATACTAATTTCACATGTGGAGACCTTCAGGTCAGAAGAAACTGTAATGATATGAAGCAGAAAATGGTAAGGCTATTCCTGAGAACAAGTGGTTAAACTTCTTAAGAGCTTTGTTCCTTTTTTCTTTTTCAAGAGGTACAACTTTTATTTAAAAAACACAAGAACAACACAAAAGACCTCTCTAGCAAAAAAGTCTTAGGTAAATCAGAATCAAAGATCAAAGTAAAAAGAAATTTTATTTCTGATATTCAAAAAAATACGATCTTATTGAATAAAACTTGTGTAACACAAAAATTATAAGTATGGAAATAAAACCCACATGTAATTCCAACATGCAGAGATAATTACTATTAATATTTTCATATCTTGGTGTACTTCCTTCTAATCTTTATTTTATGCATAAATATACATATATTTGTATAATTATCCTCCTATTGTACACATTATTTCATTACCTATTTTAGGTCTTAATATATCATACAGGATGGCTCCCGCCTGGCTCCTTTTTGGGAAAATATAATTCTGGTCTCTACGGTCTCCTTTGTCAGGAATCAGCTTTGTTCTTAATGATACTCTAATCAGTCTCAGGAGAAAGTGTTAAGGTTTGGTCATAATAGGAATATTTCTTAAGACAGGGTGGATATTTTTTCCCTGGAGAATCTATTCATTTGGCATTATGTTCTAGGTTGCTGGAGGGCAGGGATGAGACTCTGGTACTGCCAGGGCACAGTATTAGACTTGGCATGGAGTAAGCACTCACTTTTGCTGAACTGCACTTTTAGTGTAAATGGTTCTTTTCGAGGAAGGACAACTGCAAATGATCATCTAGGGAAAACTTTTGTGCATTTGGCAATTCTTGATCAAAAGAAATATTTCCCTACTTGCTGGTATTTTCCTCTGTATAGTATACATAGTATATATATATAGCATAATATCTATATAATATATAGTGTCTAAGCTATATACATATAGTATATAGTATCTATAGCTATTTATATACATAGTATCTACTGTGTATATATACATACACACACATATATACTGTAAAAATATAGGAAATATATACAAATATAAATATAAATATATATATAAAAACATATATAGGAAAAAGCTAAATTCAACTTAGAGAAAAATGTTAAGTAAATAATAGGACACAAGAATGAAGAAGATATGGCAAAAACTGTGAAGGCTGAACCTGAATGACAAATGTTTAGAAACAACCCTACCAGATTTCCTGGACCAAGCAAAGGGTGTGAGTGCTTTTTCTACTTTCTTTCTTCTTTTCATGTAGAAGGAGGTACTCAGTATCTGTATGTGGATCCTTCCAGATTGAAAATGTTCTTTGCATTCCAGGTTACTCTCAGATTACCATTCAGCAGATCTGAAGGGCTTGTTTTCAATCTCTTCTGAGATTTCAACCAGTTACAGTCAACATCTTTTCAAGCATCATTTGCTCTTCTCTTGTTTTTATTTGCTAATTATGATACTATAATTGCATTTGCCTTTTCATCAAGAATTGACAAGTGTTCTATGGGAAAGCTGTGCTAATCTAGTAGTTTAAACTATTTAGCAACATATTACAGAACCATAGGTTCTACTTTGTGCTCTGCATTTAATAAGTTATTAGACTGGAGTTAGACAGTTTTGTTATTGATAAAATGAAATAGATAACCTCTCTATAGTCACTTATAGCTCTAAAAATTTTTTATGTTCCTGGATATCCAATATCTTTGTTTTAATATATTATGAGGTTAAAGTTGTTCTTCTTTCTACTCTATAGTCAGCCATAAAGTTCTCAGAAGTCACTATGATTTGGGTGATTTCAGTTTGTTCCATTTCCCTTAATCTGTGAATATTAAATTGAAATCCCATAATTGCTATCTAGAGCATTGGTTTTAGATATGAGACAATTAACAAGAATGCACAATCACCCTGCTCATTCTATTCTATGGAAGATTCATTCTTAAACTCTGATAAAAATGGCAATCAGGATTATAATTAAACCTAAGGATTTTTTTAAATGTTCATTTATTTTTGAGAGAGAGGGAGACTGAGTAAGAGCAGAGGAGGGGCAGAGAGAGAGGGAGACACAGAATCTGAAGTAGATTCCAGGCTCTGAGCTGTCAGCATAGAGCCCCATATGGGGCTCAAGATCACAAACTGTGAGATTATGACCGGAGCCAAAGTTGGATGCTTAAATGATGGAGCCACCCAGGCACTCCAGACCTAAAAATTGTAATTCCCTAGGAAGGATGTTCCAATTTCTATATTTATACTACTAAATCCAAAATGCTGATATGAAACTTTTGATGTTATTCAGTATGATTTTTGTGTGCACAGAAGATTATTCACCAGTTTATTTTTGATTTAAAGAATTCATGATACCTAGTTTTTTGTTAGGCTTTTAAGTTTAGCTTACATATCTTATCAATTGGTTTATACATTTAGAAAATGTGAATTACATTTAAAGATGCTTCATTAATACTTGGTCTAATTTACACATTTTTGAATATTATAAGATGCCTTTGTAATTTGATATGCTTTGTTATCTTTTACATGTTCTTTTGAGTTAATACTCGTTAAACACTGTTTCTTATAACTCTAATAATTTAAACTTAGATATATGGTGAACCTAGATGCTCAATGCTTTGTATAAACTTAGTAATATATTAACTTAAAATTATTAGTCTGGGGGCACCTGGGAGGCTCAGCGGGTTAAGCATCTTACTTCAGCTGAAGTCATGATCTCATAGTTTGTGGGTTTAAGCCCTGTATCAGGCTCTGTGCTGACAGCTCAGAGCCTGGAACCTGCTTCAGATCTGTGTCTCCCTCTCTCTCTGCCCCTCCTCCAGTAGCACTCTGTCTCTCTCTCTTTCAGAAATGAATAAACTTTAAAGTCATTAGTCTAAATCAATCATTTAATTATGTATTTTAAATTGGAATAATAAGACTGTCACTCTATTAGACCTAATTCTTTTAAACATTAAAAGTATGAAAATATTTTCATCCCTAGGATGAATCCTGGGAGTAAGAGAAAAATGTGATTGGTTGGGAGAGACTCCAGGCTAATAATACCTCTCTTCCCTTTTTAAACTGAGGCTCTGTAGAAGCACATTGTCTAACTGAGTTACTGGTTGTACACAGGGCAATCCAGTACTCAATTTCCCCATTGTTTCTTTAGAATACACTAATGAGAAAAAAACATAAGGCTGTCCAAATAATAGAGAATGTTGTATATTTCCCAGACTCTTCTTGATGCTTAGTAAATGACAAGTAAGATTATAAAACTTTATTCTGCTCTAACAATAATTAGCTGATTTATACACTAAGATGTTGCTTTTGGGTATTGATGAAGGGATTGGTGGTAGCACTGGGTTTTCCTCTCTTACCATCCTACATGTTTGGAAGGTGGTTGTTATGATTTGGATTTAGTCTGAGGATGTGGAAGGAACTGGCTGACTTGAGGTGGAGACATCCAGCTTTGACTGTATTAGCATCAGGCCACCCAGCCAGACTGGTCTATCAGAAACAACTCTTTGTCTAGATTGATTTTTCTTCTTTCTTACAGTTTTCTATTCTTTATTTTATGCCCTTGCATTCTTTGATGTTCTTTTCTTTCTTTCTTTTTTGTTTTTTGGTTTAAGAAATCAACTTGAAAATTTTGTCTTTTCTAATTTGGGATTAATTCACACCCATTCCATCACATCCCCTACCCTTAAGAGAAAATATTTTCTGTGTTTTACTTAGTAGTTTTGAGGTCTTTTAATTCACATTTCATAAGCATAGGAAAAATAAGATGTCTATGTAAAGCCTCAATTGCAGTGTACAAATTTACAACCTTCCTCTTAATTGGATAACATTTTGTTCTAATAAAAGGTAAGGCTTCATTTCAAGGGCACTCTCTGGGCGATGCAGATTCTTGGATTTCTCTCTGTTTTGTTGAAATTCATTATGTGCCTGAATGACTAAAGGGAGAATAGATATTTTTATATTCCTCAATGGGTGTCAGTTGTAATCAAGTTCAAGTAGCAAACAAAGCTCAAAGTGAATGAACACAAGAGTGTCATCTATCAGTGGCATCTTCATTTTTGAGCTATTGTGCCATTCACAATAAAAGCAACAGAAAGACTCTGTTGTAAGCAAACACTGAGTATCTCAGCTTAGTTCATTCAGATTATTGTGGATGTATCATTAACATAGGAGTGACCTGGAAGGGAGCCAGTTTCTCTGTTCTGTATCTAAAAATGGATCACTGTACTGCTGAGAATACTGTGAAAGCAATGCAGAAAATCATTTATTTTGGAAGGACACAGTCTAAAAGGCTGAAAATACTCATTGTAGGTATTAGACAGAAAATGATTGAGGACTTGTTTGCAAAGCCTCCTTAACTAAAGGACTAGTTTTCTTCCCTTGGTCTCTTTAAACAAATGACAGTATGCTCATTTTTTTTGGCGGATACATTCTTATTATGATATTAATAAGAATCAAAAGTAAACATGAACTTTATACCACTTTTTTCCAGAAAAGACTCTTAGTAGTAAGAAAAGTAACCTGTTCAGATAGTTCAAGTGAAAACGGAAGTAGTGTTCACTGAAAAATATTAAGGCCCCAATGGAATCTGAGAAGAGTAAGTAAAGCAGAGATTCTAAATCTGAAGTCAAGAACTGAGCTCCCTTGCTCTGTCTCTCTTTCTCTGTGGGTTTTGTCTCCATTTGTCTATCTCTGAGTCAGCTTCCTGAACTTATTCATCTTGCACAGGGACCTATCTGGTCACCTCACATTGACTTTACATGATCTTTTATCTCAAATGTCTATATCTGATGGGCTCAGACATCATCCAGTGTCTCAATTCCAAAATCCTTACGGGTAAATCTGACTCATTATTAGTAATATAGTGGCTGGACTTCGTTCAGGGTCCCATTCCTGACTAATGTTCAAAAATTGTGGAGTAGGGTCATGCAGCCTAGCGGGTGGTAGGCTATAATGAAGTATGTGGTTGGAACAAGCGGTGAGCATGTCTATTACATGGTGTGTCTAAATCAATGGCCTTAAAACCTTTTCCACCATGATCCATAGGAAGAAATAATTTTTTTTTCATTCTATCCCAGCATTCATCTATGTGTTAATTCTTTTTTTTTTTTTCCTTCAAAGTTTGGAATAGTCTTTCTTGGAGCTAGGAATGTCATTCACCTTAATCAGAGGCAGACTGTGCAAAAATGAGTAGCAGCAGTGGCAGACACCCATCAGGGGCCGTCCAGGCTGCATTGGGAAGCCTGCTGGGCTGCAAGCAGTACACAGGTACATGAACACACGTATGCACATGTGTTAATTCTTGAAGCAATACTTCCTCTTCTTACTCGTGATACACTCTAGCATTCCCTCTTCTATTTCTGTCTATTCCAATTCATTCCATTAAATAAAGGAATGCTGCTCTGTCTCACTAAATTGGTTTCATGCTCCACTAATGAGTTGCAACTTTAGTTTCAAAAGCACTGGTCTGTACTTTTCTTTATATTGTTTTCCTTTGTAGTACTTATTATAATTATAATTGGTTCCCCTGTTAAGTTTTGTAGTTTCCTTTGTAGGAGACATCAGAATTAAATTGCCTCCCTTGTTAAACTGTAATCCACATTAAAGCAGAGACTGTGTTTATCTTGTTTACTACTGCATTCCCAGCCCTTAACAGAGTTCCTGGCACATAGTAGATGCTCAATTGAGTAAATATTGATGAACGAATAAATGAAGACCCAAACAGATGGCACCCTTAATGGGCTCACCTGGTTCTTTGCAAGGAGATACAGATACATATAAAACTGGCTAATCTGATATAGCCCTGCTGATAGAAAAAGCAGATGGAAAGGCCCAGCTAGAGACTCAGTGGAGCAAGGAGGGCAGGCCAAAGAGCAAGGCTCCATACAATCACCGACAGCTGACTGAAATTCTTCCACCAGGGAAAATTTACTGTGATAGCGGAAGAATTGGTCAGGTCTGAGCTTGGATCTCCATCTAACATTTGTTCCACCATCAATGCCTTGTTAGATTTTCAAAATTTCATTTTTGGTATTTTCATTTTTATCTTTAGAGCTCATCATAGGGAAAGGCAGAGAAAGAACCACACAATATTTGGATATAAGATACCATGGTACCTGCTTTCCAATGAGACAAAGATATCTGATTGGGAGATTAAGAGCACAGAGAGCTCTACTCCCTCTTTTCTTGCTAACCTCCTCCTGGCACATCACTGACTCCCATCATATCAAGATTCATTTAACTCACTTCTGCAATTTATGGCTCCTATTGGTCTCTAGCAGTTGTTTCAAGAGCTACTTCTTATAAATGGCTATTTTTAATGGTATCACATGCTTTCTTTTCCTGTTTGCCAAGGTTCTGAATCTACAGGACAGTTTAGCAAATAATTACAATTACAGTGGTTTCATCTATAGGCCTATTGAATGATCTGGTACAAAGCTGTATTTATATAAGAAGCAATTCATAGGGGCACCTGGATGACTCGGTTGGTTATGTGTCCAACTTCAGCTCAGGTCATGTTTGAGACCTGCGTTGGGCTTTGTGTTGACAGCTCAGAATCTGGAGCCTGCTTCAGGTTCTGTGTCTCCCTCTCTCCTCTCTGCCCCTTCCCTGCTCATGCTCTGTCTCTCTCTGTCTCTCAAAAATAAATAAATGTTAAAAAAAAAATTTTAAAAAGCAATTCATAGACTGGTAAGCTTCCTATCATAGCTCTCTGGCATCCACAAAGTAGGGCTGAGAGGACTATTATTTTAACACTCAGACAGTTCCAGATGTTCCAATATATTAATTTATAAGGTGAGAATACTATACTTTTCAAGATAGCCAACTTAATATTGAGTTAAAATGACAAAGTACCATTTAATTCATTATACATATGATCTGATGTATAAATTTATCTTCCATATATATTTATAATTCTTGAGAGAGAGAATTTATATCTTAGCTCAGTTATTTCTTAGCCCTTTTTAGTATTCTATATGAATGTGCAGGGCATAGTAGTGGGAGGAGGGAGTTTCCTTCTGCCATATTCACCCATTCTAGCTTTAATCAAATTAATATGTAAACACATGCAGCAGACAGAAATTTTGTTCACAGCACTTGAATAAATGCAGTTCAAAGCTTTGGGGAACCGTCTTTTGCTCTTCAGCTCAATCCCATTTGGTCCCTTAAAGAGAGTGGTTCTACACATTTTGTGCCTCGCTGAGAGTGGTGGATTTGGCTGAGGCTGGAATGCTTGGCCTCTAGTGTTGAATCTTCCTAGAACTATCATGAAGCAAGTTTCATCTGAGGTCCTACAAATTCTCCTGGCACTCTATAGGAGTGAGGTTCTTTTCTGTTCACTCTGTACGTAATCCACAAAATTGCCAATCTATCCTAAGGCCTATTTGAAAAAAAATCCACATTATTTATTATTTCAGAATACAGTAAAATCTTGGTTTGAAAGCATAATCTGTTCCGGAAACATGCTTATAATCCAAAGCACTTGTATATCAAAGTGAATTTCCCCATAAGAAATAACAGTGACTCAGAAGATTTGTTCTACAGCCCAAAAATATTCATATAAAAATGATTATAATACTGTAATGTAATATAAAATATAAAGAAAATACAAAATAGAAACAAAAATAACAAATTAACCTGCACTTACCTTTGAAAACCTTCTTGGCTGATGTGAAGGAACCCAGAAAGAGGATGACTTTCATTATTACTAACAGAATCATAGCTATCTATTGGCTCAATGGAATCTTTTTCTTTTCATGCAATTTTAGCAAGATCCTGTCCAATGACTAGAATGAAGCAAAGTATTCCTAAGCTTACTCTTGAATGGAGAAGCAAAAGACTGTTCATAGGTGATTTGAAGTGACAAAAAATGCACTAGTGCCAGTTGTGGGCACCTTCCAGCCTTCTGAAAAATCATTGATTTCTGCCAAACATCGTAGCCTGAAACTGAGCATTTGAGCATGGGAGATGATCACCCAAAATCCTTCAGCGAGAGAGAGAGAAAGAGAGAAGAACCATTGGCTCAGCTGTGATCATATGACATTTGATGTCATGTACTACTTGTAAAGCATTGCTCGTTTATCAAGTTAAAATTTATTAGAAATATTTGTGCATCTTGAGGGACACTTGCAGAACAAGTTACTCACAATCCAGGATTTTACTGTATATTTTAAGTAAAGAAGTAATGACTACATAATGACTATTTCTACACATATACATACACACATGTACACTTCATTATGTTCTTTCTGTCCCTGTATATAATCTATATACTCTACAAATACTTTGTCATCGAAGGTCTGTTTTGCTAACGAGTTTCTTTTAATTCATGAAAAAAATTCAAGACACATGTTTCAAGATACAAATAATTATTTGTTGATTATATAAGGCATAGATATAGGAGTCATATAAAAGTTAATCTATTACTTCAAAAAATGTGATAATATTGCAGTTTATTTTAAAAACAGCTAAATCTTAGAGATATATACTACAATGTTTACAGAGACAGTGATCTGATATATGGGATTTGCTTCAAAACTGATCAGGAGCAGGGGGTAATGAATGGGGTTATAGATGAAACAAACTTGTCCATGTTGCTAGTAATCTCTTTTTTTCTACACGTGCTTGAAAATATTCTAATTTGTTTGAAAAATGTATACTTCTACCCTCCACCCCACACTCCCAGGGAAAATTGGTGGAAATGAAATACAGGTTTCATGGTCATGGAATGCTGCCAATGTATGTCATGCAGTGTAAACATGGGGGCCCTTGTGCTCTAAGTTGTCAAATCTTCCAATCACTCAGTGGCACTAACGTGCATGCATTTATTTCCAGAAGTGTGTAGCCCATGTTTCTATTTATTTCCTCACCATTAAATATCAATTACAATAGCACAGGGTGCCGCAGGCTGAGAATCAGGTGAAACTTCCTATGAAAATAAATGCAGAAATTCCCAATCGTGTCTATCCTAATAAAAGTAACAGGAACACCTAATTACCTATTTTCTTTTAGGAAATAAAGTCATCAACAAGGTTATAGCCCTGCTATCCAACCTGCCTAATGATTACTTTGGGTACAAAGCAAAGCTTTTTTTCCTTCTCTCCAGCTAATTCGATGAGAATTTGCCTATATTGCCCTTTTGGATGTTGTTTTTAACCCACTAAGCTTTAACCCGTGGCATCTATTCTTTCAGAGACTCCCTAGATGGACCATGTATACAAAACTGCAAATATTTGTAAAATGAAGCTAAATATGTGTACCTATTTTTTTGGTCATAAAAATATTGTATTTGAAGACATGTTTCCTACATTTACAAAGGTTTAAACTTTACTTAATTCAACAGGAGGCTTGTTTTACATTTAACATTATTAGAAAACCAGTGTTCCATGTAGCATTTTTCACCTACAATGTCACAGGGACTGAGAATTGTAAAAAGGAAACTTTCTATATTCTTTCACATCCTGAATTTTTCACATGCATTCTCTTTGTTTTTTTTTTCCTTTAAAAGTTTTTTTAGATGTTTACTTATTTATTTTGAGAGAGAGCAAGTGAGCAGAGGAGATGCAGAGAGAATGCCAAGTAGTTTCTACTCTGTCAGCACAGAGCCTGACATGGGGCTCGAACCCACACACTGTGAGATCATGACCTGAGCAGAAAGCAAGAGTTGGACCTTTAACTGACTGAACCACCCAGGAGCCCCCCACGTGCATTCTCTTTGTATGAAACCCTGTCTTCATCTCTCCTTTGCCAGGGAGTGAATTCCTGTCCATCTTTTGAGGGCTGACTCATCTCAGAAAAAAGTCACCTGTTTTCTGAGGTCTTTCCCAGACACTAAATGACCTTTACACTTCGATGTCTCCACTATTATTTTTACCTCACTGTGTTGTAATAACTGTTTTTGCATTTTTCTTCTCTAGTAGACTATAAACAAGGGAAGACAGATACTTAGTAACAATTATTAAATTGCTACGTTGAATTGTTTGTTAAATAAGCTGGTAAAATAATGGGGAGATTTCAAATAATAAACACAAAAAAGTAAGAAAACGTCAGGGTTGAGGGAAATGCTAAGTGAAAAATGACCTTTCCCCCACAGTAACCACTAAATATAACTTGTTTTTTGGGGGGAAAGATGAAATCACCTTGAAAAGAATCATTGAGAAGAATATTCTCCATGGTCACATCCAGTTGGAAAACTGCATCATAGTTTATATTCAGTACAAAACTCAGACTCCTTCAAAGGTAAGATGATTTTTTTCTTTGCAATGAGAAACAAGTTACTTTAGTACTTTGTACTAGGATAGAAACATGATCCAAGTTCACAACATGAATATATGCTAGCAAAAAAGAGGATTTTACAGATAAACTACAATCCTACACTAAAGCCAAAGCCTCACAAGATGCTTGAACAAAACCCAAGTTCAAATCATTCACATGAACTTGTCATTGAATTTTCAAGACGTGATTTAATGCAGGAAAGAGAACAAGGATAAAATGTTTCAAATATAACAGCTATTGAACAAGTTAGAAAAATTAGTAGAGTGAATATTAGTACTGGCTAGTTTTCAAGAATCTCAAGATAGCAAAATCCCTCACTTGCCTAATTTAACAGCGAGAGAGAAATACATACTTCCCATCCTTGGGAAGAGGCCATGTAGGCAAGGAGGACATGAGGCAACTTCTTAAATTGTAAACTGATAATATGACTGATATTGCTGAAAGCTGTAGGTATAGGTCTTAGGTCTTTTTTTTTTTTTTTTTTCTCCAAGAGTGCTAAATTAAAACTTTGGAAAAAATAATGATGAAGCCCAGCTCCTAGGTAGAGACCTAAACAGATCTCTAATCTGGAGACTCTTCTTTTATGATAAAGTGTCTTCAATTTCATTAAGTGTTATTCAGCATCAGACCGCCAAAAGGATTTACTGTTGACTTGTGAACTTCTTTTACCAAAGTATGAGCTGAGGTTGCTATGAGACTAGCAAGTCTGTTCTTGTGAACGACCTTTGGATTTTCCAGTGTTAAAGGTCAGTGTTTGTTGTGGGATCTGGAGTAGAAGCTATTGGGAGTTTTAGTGTTTTATCTCAATATGCCGGTAGCAAAGCAGAGAAACACTTGGTAAGACAAGATGCAATTGAACTTCATTAGCTCTACAATATCAAGTGCTTTTTAGTGGACCCTGAAGGCTTTGAATGGGGGTGCGCTAACATTTTTCATATGTGCTGGATGTAGGGTTTTTTTCTGACCTTTGGAGTTAGCTCTGAAATCTTACCTACTTTCCTTGGAGCTTAGAATTGGAATCTGTTTCCAGATACAGCCAGCAGATGGAGCAATTTACTTTATTTACACTCTGCATCAGTACCAAAAAGGCCTCAAAAGACTCCTTTATAAATACATGTATATATTTATACACACATATATGCAAATTTAACTGTATGTGCACATTTTACTGTATGTTAAAACTTTTTGTATATTGGGAAACAACATTAAACATAATTTATCTCACTTTAGAATAACAACATTTATTTGTTGGGTTTTTATTAAAAATTTTTTAATGTTTTATTTATTTCTAAGAGAGAGAGAGACAGACAGCATGAGCAGGGGAGGGTCAGAGAGAGGAGGAGATACAGAATCTGAAACAGGCTCCAGGCTCTGAGCTAGCTGTTAGCACAGAGCCCGACACGGGGCTCGAACCCACAAACCATGAGATCATGACCTGAGCCGAAGTTGGATGCTTAACCGACTGAGCCACCCAGGTGCCCTTATTTGTTGGGGGTTTAATCGAGACTTGCTTTTTATTACGTTTGTAGACATCTGTAAAAGGACGGCATGAGAGGAGAGCAGTAGTTGTGGCAAGAAGCATACCACTTCTTTTTCATCAGTTTCCTTCTGCATTTCAAAACCACATATCCTGCACAATGAGAGTGAAGCTGGTTTTGACATGACCATGGGATTCAGCAATACTTAGCCATAATTTTGACAGTCCTGTAATAACAAACTTGAAAATTCTGATTTGGATAACAGAGCTCTCAAGTTGAAATTTATGGAATCATTTCAGGTATTAGACTATCTATCTTGCAGCTTGTCAATAGAGGATGATTTCCTGTAGGAGATAACTAATAACTTTATAGAATTTGGGGATGTAATAGAATGATATTGTTCCCTGGAGTTCACGCTTACCAACCAAAGGGTAATAACTTTTATTACAAGCATGAAATAGTCTATAAATGTTTCATTAAATCCTTAAAAATGTGCAGTTATTAATTCTCTCCCTTCTCTGTGATTTCCAGCTACCACACTGAGATGGACATAGTGTTTCTGGGAACCCGGAGAAAATGTGATTTTTGGCAACTTACCACCTGTACTTTCCTAGTGAGATTATCTGAATACATGTGGATTTTAGTAGAGTCTTCTCAGAAGATTTCATTATTTTTTTAAATGCTAGGCCCTTCTAAGTTCTGCCTTGATCTTTCCCTCTTCCAACCTGTTCTTACTGATTTGCCCTGCTCTAGGCAGGAGGCAAAGTGAGGAGGGAAGACATTGCATCTTCTGGCCATCTCAGTCGATTCAAAAGCATTTATTGAGCATCTGTCTGTTCAGGGCACTGGTGTGTGCTGAGCTGATTGAGTTAAGAAAGACATAGACAATGTCCTTGAGGCAGAGAAGCTGCCAATCGCTGACTCCAAGGAGAAGTATTTTTACTTCTTCAATATGGGCAAAGTTGCTGTGGAGGAGGTTATGTGTATGTCTGAACAGGTAGGGGATGGCCAAGTCATTCCTGTCTTTGTAGAAAACAGACAAAAATCGCACTGTACCAGGCTGCCAGGAAAGAAACACAGTGTAAATTTTCTGAGAAATTAGAATTATAGAAAACTTAAAAACAAAATACAGTTTTGACTTTCAGGTTAACATTGTAGCTAACAAAATATTGTAAAATCAAAGTCCCTTCGGGGCTCAATTTAATGGATAGAGAGTAGAATTTGAAAAGGTAATAAAACAGATTCTCACACTAAAGGTGCTCAGATTTTGCATCTGAATAACACTCCACTGCTATCCCCCAGAGCATCTTTTATCTTCTTGAACCAGAAAAAGGACCTTGGCCTTTTGCTCTTCACTTCTATTTAACATCATGACTACCTAATATGTCATCTGTATAACACTTGTGCATTAGCAGTGAGCGTGAGGGTATTTTGGGTTTGACCCATTTATTTGAAGGAAATGTTCTATTCTAGGTTCTTTGATTGCAAGGAAGAGGAACCCAGTCAAATGGTTCAAGAAAAAAAAAGGTTATTTAAAAAGAGAAGACTCCCATGGATATAAAATACAGGAACAACAGCCAGGTCTTATAACCAGTGTCAGAGTGCTATTTTCTTCCTCCTTTTCCTATATAAATTACTTTGAATAAGTGGCTCAAGGTGAACTTGAAGAGCTAGGGTAAGGTCGGTCAAAGCCAAATCCTGTCAGGCCTTGAGGACATGGTGAGGGATAATCCTGAGGTCCTATGTGACAAAACCCTCCACTGAACTGAGCTGATTGGATTCTCTCTCAAAAATTTGACCTGAGACACCAGTTAGTTTGTGATTGGCTCTTGAAATACTAGTAATAATATGTAATATTTGTCAGGAGCTTAGTGTATATAAGCTATTGTCCTAAGCGTTTTTTGTGTGTTCTAAGTTATTCATCCTCACAACTGCATCTTATGGATGACTACCATCCCCATTTTACCGATTAAGAAATTGAGGTACTGAAAAGTAAAATAATTTGCACAAGTTGATAAAGCTTATAGTAAAGCTGGTGTTTTAACCCAGACAATCTAACTTCAAACCTATACGCCTAAGCAGTGCATGATTCTGCCTTCAAAATGTTAGTACTTTTGGTAAGTGCCAACCAAAGAGCTGGTTCTATGGTAAGCCAAAACTACATGTGAGTTGAAGTTCTAGGGGGAAGGGAGCATAGAAATAAAGAGTGGGCAGAAAGAACAAGGATATGGACAATAACATGGTGCAGCTGTTCGTGGCAGTATCCCCTCTGAAATAGGAGCAGGGCCTGGGAGAGAACTGATTATATTTATGAGAGAGAAAACAGCCAGGGGAGAAAAAAGGGAGAAGACACAAGACCCTTAGCTGGTGAGAGTAGATGGAATGCAAATTCATTGGAGTGCTTCTTCTCTTGAGAGGAGAGGGAGGAAAAGAAAGAAATGCATATAGGGGCGCCTGGGTGGCTTAGTCGGTTAAGCGTCAGACTTTCGCTTAGGTCATGATCTCGCGGTTCGTGGGTTCGAGCCACGCGTCGGGCTCTGTGCTGACTGCCAGCTCGGAGCCTGGAGCCTGTTTCGGATTCTGTGACTCCCTCACTCTATGACCCTCCCCTGCTCACGCTGTCTCTCTCCCTCTCCTAGAAATAAATAAAACATTAAAAAAAAAAAAAGAAAGAAAGGAATGCATATAGATGAGATTGTCAGTGGGAATAATAGAGAGAACTGAGTCCTCATTATGTGTTTGGCACAGTTCTGAATGCATGGACAGAATCTGGTTTTAATTTAATAACATTGAAAACTATATTTTAGTTTTCCACCAGGTCTTGGACATCATTCAATACAATAAAATGGGAGAAAACAACTCAAGTGTTAACAATATACCATTTCTTGCTATTAAGCCCCATTTCCTTTCATACTTTTCTGAAAAGAGTTGGGATTTATATTTTATCTTTTATAACCAATATTCAAAAAAGCCACTCATTTTATAAAGTTCCTGTTGTTTCAATCCTTTCTTTCCATCATTATCCCTTTGATTTTAATTTAACGGGCATCCCCCAAATTAAAAGTCATCTCGTCTGTGGCACATTGAATATGGAACGTAAACGAAGAGCTGGGAATGTTTGTTTGTCACAAGACATCTTGATTTGATAGCCCAGGAGGCAGCTATTTATTGCAGTAGTTTCAGCAGAGATCTTAAAAATGGTGAGCTTTTCCCTGAGCGAAAAGGGCAAAGTTAACAAGGAGCTGTATAGTGTCTTACCACTGCAAATAAAGGTGGAAGGGTCCAAGAGACAATATCACGGGGCATGTTCAGATTGAGGGGACTTTGGAGTATTCTGCTGTGATACAGATTGAGCAGTATCTTGTGACTCTCTATATTTCTATGTAATTCCTTTTAACCAAAGCCCATGAGAAGTTCTCTAACATGCATACTACTCCTTTATTTGATGAATGAATAATCTCATGATTATTGCAACTGAATTATTGCAAGTATGAACCTTTTTTCACTAAAAAAGGCAAAACTTATGAGTCAATTGCAAGGGCTTTGCTCTTGCTTAGCCAATGTCTTACCTAGCAATATTATTCAGTTGTTTCTGATTTTGAGATGCTGGAGGCTTATAAGTTTTCACTGTACAAGCTGTTTTTCTTTACAAATAGCAGTAGTAGTCAATTTTAGCCCATTGAGAAGAGATCAATTAGGCAGGAGCACTTGACCTCAGGATAATTGAATTTCATAATTCAAGCAGCCTTAACTGACAATTTAATAAAATAGAACCAGTGGGATGTACATTTACTCATTAACATTATTAATAATTTTCAAAATCATTCCTTACTTTGTACTAAAAATTTATCATGTACCATAGCTTAAGGTAAAGCTTGTCAATTTTGAACTCTGAGGAGGTTCAGTTACTAAATACTTTCTTATAAAGTTGAGTCTATAGTATTGACTCCAGGGGTAGCATTAGAATAAGGTTTCAGTTTATTTCCTTTTGTTCAGTTGATAGGTGAAAAAACTTCTGTAAATAATTATATAGGGGAAATAATTAAATATGGTTTAGGTTTGTGTTCCCAAATCTATTAATTAATAGGACTAGGGCATGGGTCTTATGTTAAAGAAACTTGCAAATCTGCTGCTAGGCATTTTCTTTAAAACAGTTAGGATCACCCACTAAACGACTAAAGACCAGAAAAGGGATTTAGGTTAAAAAAAATTTATGTCAAATACTTTTAGCCAGTCATTTAGAATCAATCAACTTGGATGCTACTTAACTAAACTCACTTAGAATTATCATTATGCTGTTTTCTCTTAATCTAATTTAATGTTAGTGTACTTAAGGTAGCTTTTAATGAGATAAATTATTGGAGAATGTACTAGTCAATACTTTCTTGGCTACAAATGGCAAAAACCAAGTTAAAAGAGTTTAAGTGATCTTAGGAACAAGGCAGCAAGTGGAGGCATTGTTGTGAATATCTTCATACCCCCAGATAAAAATAGACAGAGGATCTAGATAGCAAAATTAATAACCCATTTAAAAAATTTTTTTAATCTTTACTTTTGAGAGAGAGACACACAGAGCATGAGCAGGAGAGGGGCAGAGAGAGAGGGAGACACAGAATCTGAAGCAGGCTCCAGGCTCTGAGCTGTGAGGTCATGACCTGAGCCAAAGTCGGAGGCTCAACTGACTCTAACTAATAACCTCTTGACAATATTTACCACAAAGCTCGATGACAAGCTATCCCCACAAACCTGAAAGATGGTAAATGAGAACAAATCATGTGACTCACAACCTGCACAGTGTCAACATCCCTGTGGGAAAGAACAGAAGGAAGCAATAGAGCATCTAGCAGCCAAGCGCAGAACCAAACCCTACGGGAATTCACTATAAACTACAGCAGGCTGACTTGAAACAGCAGCTAAATCTGAGAGGAGTTTTTGTCAAAAACCAATATTGGGTAAGTGCAAGGGGACCATGGCAAGTATGGAAGGATCTGGAACAGCCCTTAGATTCACACTTGAAACTGACCTTCACAGATTCTCTGCCACAATTGGGCTGCACTCTGAGGAGAAACTTTTTGGAATAGAATCAAAACAAGTCAAGCAGGATAGAGACACTTGAGACAGAAGAGAGAAAGTTAGAAAAAGGTGCAGGAGAGGAACAGAGCCAGGAAGTGGGAGAAAGCAAGCCTTGCTTCCAAGCGTCATAAAGAAATGTCAGCAGAAGGGCCTCTAGGATGTTATAAAAGCTATTCTGAAATTTTCATCTTTCTAAAGGCCCAGGAAAAATAATATCACATAAAACAGGTGACAAAAATGTATCAAGGTCAAATTTCATACAAAGTTATTAGAAGAAGAAAAGAATAGGGAGTAGAAAAATATTTCTGTAAAAACAAAAGCACATCAGAATAAAACACCCACAGAATAAAGTAAAACAGTATCCATTTATTTCAAAACATGATATCAAGGAAAGGAAATAACACATGAAAGAATAAAACAGTCAGAATTTGAAAAACTCAGTAATGAGGTGTTATGGTCACAGAACTTATGTAAGAATTAGAAAGAAAAGGAGCGCCAGGGTGGCTCAGTCAGTTAAGCATCCGACTTTAGCTCAGATCATGATCTCACGGTTTGCTATTTCGAGCCCCACGTCGGGCTCTGTGCTGATGGCTCAGAGCCTAAAGCCTGCTTCAGATTCTGTGTGTGTATGTGTGTCTCTCTCTGCCCCTCCCCCACTTGTACACTCCCTTTCTCTCAAAAATAAATAGATAAACATAATTAGAAATGAAAAGAAAACCTTTTTCTGTTTTGTTTACAGCAATGAAGGCTAAACTAGAAGCAACACAAAAACAAACATAACACATGGTGCTTTAAGAGAAAGGGGGTATAAAAGAAGAAAATTTTAAAAACTTGAAAGGAAGAAAAAAAGAGACAAAGTGACAGATATTGAAAATGGAGAAAGAAGATCTGACACACAGATGAAAGGAGTTCCGGAAAATAAAATCTAGAGCAAAGGAACAGAATTATTACCAAGAGGTATAAGTCTAGAAAAGTGTCCTGAGATTAAAAAAAAAATATATTGAGACCTCATATTGAAAGAGTGGTCCATGTACCTGAAAGTATTGACCCTGAGTGACCAATACCAAGACATATTATAGTAAAATCACTGGACCTTAAATCAGCCCCTTTTAAAACAGAACAGCATCTTTGTGCTTGGAGACAAAAATAGCAAACAGTGAAATGATTAGATTGTTATCACATTTTCAACAGTAATACCACATGCTGGAGAAAGTGGAGTAACATATTTAATATATTTAAAGGGAAAAAAGTGAGCTAAGGATTTTATATCCAAGGAAGCTATTAAGTATAAAGTGTACAAACTATTACTAACATGTAAAAATTCTGAGTGCTTTCTTTCCCCTAACCCCTTCTTGAGGAGTCTTCTGCAGATTTGTGCTTCAGAGACCAAAAGGAATAAAGAGACATTTACATTGACATAAGGGTTTGTGGTGAAGATGACAGGTGGTTGGTTTACTTGTAGAGCTAATACTATATGAAAGTTAAAAGGAGAGAGTATGGTATATACTGGGTGTGTGCTCTCACAGAATATATAATATACCTGGGAAGATGAATGGATGGATGTGGAGAGCACCCACAAAAGAAGTTCTTTGCAACTATTGGGGGTATTTGTATTGGTATTTTGAGACCATTATGTATGCAACTTGGAATAAAGTAAATGTATTACTGTGGGATATTCTAATTCTAGTATGCCCAGTGCCCTTGAGATCCAGGATACTCAGTGGAGGAGAGGGCATACAGATGTAGTACAGAAAAGATTAAGTAAAAACAAAAAAAAATTCCATTATCCCAAATATGAATTGAAAGTGTCAGTGTGAATTCATGAATACTGAATACGGAGAGAGAGCAAGACCTGTTTAGGTCCAAAAACAATGACCAGTTTAGGAACTATGATATTCCTAATGCCAAAGATGAGGTCTTGAAACAACATTTCCCACTAAAAGAAACCAGATAGAAATGGCTGCTTCCAAGATGAGATGTGAGTTCAAGAACTTCTTCTGTCATAATAAAAAGAGGCAGCCAGACATTAGGTTTTACCTGATTAAACAACAACATACAACTACAGTCTCACCAAAGGCATTGAACTCCAGTCTGATCAAGCCTCTGAATCTAGCTGCAAACTTCTGGAACTGGAGAACAGAGGAGTATGTTGAACAGCACCGTGAATGTGCAGCCAGCAAAATTTAGATTGGCAAACTAGGCAGGTCAAATACCCTGAGTTCTTCACAGATGATTAGAAAAAAGGGGGGTGGGAGAACATGCATCTTAAAGAGACCAGCAACAGTACCTTTTAATAAATAAGAATGAACTATAGTGGCTGGGGATGAACATTTGAGTGGTAAAACTATAAAAATCATGGGGGAGTGATTGTTGTAAAAGTCAGGGGGTTGAGGGAGGTGGGGTTTGAGATATAAGACAGGGCACATGGACGAGCTTCTGACATATCTGGCAAGTTTTAATTTCTTCACTTGAATGGTGATTTCAAGAGTGTTGCTCACTGTGTCTGCATTTTATTTTATAATAACCAATAAATAGAAAAATAAATAAAAAATAAAATAGAAAGGCGGTTTTTAGTTTTTGGGTTTTTTCCCTCACATAATTAAAAATTCCACGGGTAGATCTCAAACATGGCTAAATTCAAGGGCTCAGTGATGACACCAGGACGCAGTCTCTCTCATCTTTGCTTGGCTCTTTGTACCCTTCCCCCATCACCACTTTTAGTTACTCTCTATGTGGCAGCACAGGTGTGCCCTGGTAACTCCAAGCTTATGTGGTCTTTAAAGCTGGTGACTCCAAAGAAATCATGGGTGTAATCAGCTCCTTTTAAACTCCTGGACAAAATTGGAAGAGTAGGAGAGTAAAATGAGAAAAATTAAAGGTATCGATAGAGGGGCACCTGAGTGGCTCAGTCGTTAAGCATGTGACTTGGCTCAGGTCACAATATCACGATCTAACAGATCTAACAATCTCACGGTTCATAAGTTTGAGTCCCACATCGGGTGAACACAAACCCTGCTTAGGGTGAACCCTGCCACTCTCTCTCCCTCTACCTCTCATTCTCCCTCTACCTCTCTCTCACTCCCTCTGCCCCTCCTGGTATTCTCTCTCTTTGCCCTTTCCTCATTTGTGCCCTCTCTCTCTTTCTCTGTCTCAAAAATAAATAAAATAAAATAAAATAAAATAAAATAAAAACGCATCGATAGAAGTGGTCAAAAGCCCAGGTGTTATAAACATAAAACAATAGAATCAATGTGGAAAGCATTAGGAGGCAAGGGTAGAAACTGTAACCACAGCTTGGTGCCCACTGTACTTAACCAGTTAATTTTATGTTCATCTCAAAAGAGCACAAACAAAATTAATAAACAGATTGAGTAACATGAGATATAGTAACATATTTATTTAGCTTTTTCAGAGTGCAACTCCTTGTAATAAGGAATCTATTTTTGGACTTTGTGGATATTTTCAGGAACTATGTATTATGCATACAAGTAAGGGAATGTCTGTTAATAAAAATATATTTAGGATAATTATGAGTGATAGGTTCATAAATGGCTCCAAAATGGGACATTTTTACCTTTTAAATTTAATATTAGCTGGATTAAACCAGAACTCCTCTGAACCCTTGGCTTCTATTTGCAGTAAAATACTGGGTTTGATAAATTCAGCATATTCTATGACTGTCAGAATGGCTAAAATCAACAACACAAGAAACAGCAGGTGTTGACAAGGATGTGGAGAAAGGGGAACCCTCTTGCACTTGGTGGGATTGCAAACTGGTGTAGTTGCTCTGGAAAAGTATAGAGGTTCCTCAAAAAAGTTAAAAATAGAACTCCCTTAGGGGCACCTGGGTGGCTCAGTCGGTTGAGCGTCTGGCTTTGGCTCAGGTCATGATCTCATCATTTGCAGGTTTGAGCCCTACATTGGGCTCTCTGCTGACAGCTCAGAGCCTGGAGCCTGCTTCAAATTCTGTGTCTTCCTCTTGCTCTGCTCATGCTCTGTCTCTCTCTATATCAAAAATAAATAATAAAAACAAAAAAAATAAAAAAATTAGAACTACCTTATGTTCCAGTAATCATGCTCCTAAGTATTTACCCAAAGAATAAAATAATACTAATTCAAAAAGATATATGCACCCTTATGTTAAAAGCAGCATTATCTATAAGAGCCAAATTATTGAATGATGTATATATACATGTATAACACATCTTCTTTATCTATCTATCATCTATCTATTGACACATACAATGGAATATTATTCAGCCATAAAAAGGAATGAAAGCTTGCCATCTGCAGTGATGTGAATGGAGCTAGAGAATATAATGCTAAGTGAAATTAGTCAGAGAAAGACACATACCAAAAGATTTCACTCATATGTGGAATTTAAGAAACAAATGAGAAAAGGGGGAAAAAAGAGAGAGAGAGAAACTAAGAAATAGACTCTTTACTATGGAGAGCAACCTGATGGTTACCAGAGGGGAGATGGGCAGACAGATGGGTTAATTGGGTGATAGGGATTAAGGAGTGCACTTGTGTTTTTTAAAATGCTTATTTGGTTTGAGAGAGAGAGAGAGAGAGAGAGAGTGAGAGCACACATATGAGTGAGGGAGGGGCAAAGAGAGAAGGAGAGAGAGAATCCTAAGCAGGGCTCTATCCTACAAAGATCATGACCCATGAGATCATGACCAGAGCTGAAATCAAGAGTCAAAAGCAAAACAGGCTGAGCCTCAAGGCTCAGGAGTGCCTCAAGTGCCTCAAGGAGTGTACTTGTGATGAGCACCAGGTGTTGTATGGGTGTGCCAAATCACTATAGTGTACACCTAAAACTAACATTACACTGTATGTTAACCACAATTTAAATGAAAAGTTTAAAATAAAGAACTATAAAAGTTTTGTTACTGAAAGTGATGATATAGCATATATGAAAATAATAATAATGATAATAAATAAAATAATAGCTTATTCTTATACAGCACTGTGACGTGCCAGACACTGTTCTGCATGTTTTCCTAGGGACTCTTATTATTCCTACTTTGTAGACAGGGAATATGAGGTGCAAGGGAGTTATATGATTGCTCACTGACACACAGGCAGTAGGATTTGCATGCAGGTGGCCCAACTCCAGAATAGGTATATATAGATTACATACTCCAATCCTGAAACTTTGCTTCTCAAAGTTCTCTTTGTCTTGATTCCTGATGGAAAAGTGCATTTTGTTTGTATTTTAAAAAACTTGGTCTTAATTTAGATATTGAGGTAAAGCCTTGAGCAGATGAAGAGCAGGAGCAGAAATTCCAATTTATAAAGATATTTCAAGAATTAGTTTCACAAATCCTATTCTGCCATATCAGCTGTGATGTATTCCAAAAGTTAGTCAGTAACATGTAAATGCTAACTTGATAAGCGACTATATCTATATTTATATATCTGTATCTGTATTTATAGGAATGAGTATTTAAAAATGCATACCAAGGGCTTATCCTTTTATCCCTGGACACCTATATTCTTTATGCATATGGAATACCCAGTGAATTTAAATCTTCAATGGCAGTTAATTTATTTTGTCTTCTATGTTCATGGCATTAGGTAAATCTTGGGGGAAAATCTCCCGCAGGGTCCCAGCAGGATCCCTATACAAACATACTGATTTGGGTGATAAATAAGTTAAAATTTTCTTACTTGCATGTGGCAGAAACATGATTCAGTATAAAATAAAAAGATGCCTTTTTGGGGAAAGATTCTTGGGTACAGCCAGAAAGTAATGAACGATCAAGGAAAGACAAGAATTCAACAAATCTTTAAGAAGAACATGATTAAAAATGTTGGAACCTTTCATCTCCCATCTGTACCACTCAGTTTATCTGCATCAGTATTTTGCTCTCAGCAAATCCATTTCTTTTCATTGTTCTGCTCACTGGGCTAGTGACAGCTTTCAAAATCAGCATATTAAAGTTTCAGGCACTCCAAAGAGGTAAGCTGAATCTCTTGGAAAGGGACTCACTGGCCCAGCTTGGATGAGCTGTGGAATCCCGAACCAGTCAACAGTGGCAGTTCACATAGAAACAAAAAGGATGGAATGTGAGTTTGTGTTGGGGAGAATGGACCGTTCCTAGAAAAAGGTGTTTGGAATGATATTCTCTGAAGAACAGGATGGTGCTAGAAAACTAAAACAAACAAACAAAAAATCTCCAAAAAACAGTTGTCCACTATAAAAATGAAAAATAAATACCAACATTTAACCTCGGTGTTGCCTGAAACACCCACTGTGACTTTACATCTGATTTTTACCTGATTCATTAAGGTACAGTTTAGATAAAGTACAATTCAACATTTTAAGTGTATAGCTTGGTGGATTTTAACAAATGGATATTCTTGTGTAACAACCACCATAATAATGATATAGAATATTTCCAGCACCCCAAAAAGTTCCCTAGTGCCCCCTTGCATCAGTCTCCTCTGAATTGTTGAATGTGTTGGCCTACATTGTTTATAATATTACTTTCTTATTCTTTTAATGCCTGAAATATATCTGGTGGTACTCTCTTTTTCATTCCTGGTGTTGGAAGTTCTCTTTTTTTCCTTGGTAAGTCTGAGTAGAGATTTATCAATTTTGGTATTTTCTAAGAAAATTTTAACTTTAAAATTTTAAAACTAACTTTAAAATTTAAGCTTCAAATTTTAACTTTAAGAATAAATTAATTAAAACTCCTTTTTATCCTCTTTATAGGAGTATTCTGTCTTTAATAATTCATATTTCCCTTTGAAATATGTGTTTATGTGTGGTGTGTGTGTGTGTGTGTGTGTGTGTGTGTGTGTGTATCTATGTGTAACTTGCATCAGAATGGAACTGGATAGAAAACCAAACCTGGAGTGCCCATACTGACCCTGGACTGTTTTGGGAGACTTGGATAGTCAAAGATCACTATAAATTGTCCTGTTGGAGCACCAAAAATGTCTAATGGATTCACTGGGGGGAAAAATGAACATCTTGAGAGAGAAGAATGGATCATGGACTAAGTTGCTTCCAGTGGGTGTTAGGTGGAAGTTTTCTGAAAATAAAGGAGGTTGTGCACTCTCTCAGCCAGTAGCATAGACCACACAACAAGGGAGCAAGATGGAGAACTGAGGATTGATGAATGTGACATTTTGCTTACCTTTTCCTTGTACTGTGGAAGAAGTGGTGTTTAGCATTCATCTTAAATGGTTTTAACATTAATTAACCAAACTCCAGTAAATTCTGACTCATTTATACAATTATGTATAGAGAATTTTTGGAGAATAAATGAATGGGTTTGATTGGATGTAAGGGGTCATGCAGATAGGGTAGCAGCTTCCAAGAATGCTGTGTTCAGGAATTTTGAGGTATCAGGAAAGTGAGCAGTGGTTCATGACATTGCTGTTGTCACAGGGAGTATATTATAGGACTAACTTTAGGGTGGACAACTCATGAGGGCTATAAGAAAATCATGCTTTCTGGCCATTCCCTTTTTAGAGGTGGATTTATAAAGGACAGGGAGTGAGAAGCTTTACTCTTCACACATGCACATGCATGCACACACATACTCATGCTTTTATTGAACTATATGCCTTAGTGTTTATTCCTTCTAATGGATTATAAAATTCTAAAAGACAGAGTCCTTAGCTTTTATTTTTTATTTGTTTATTTTAAAGTAGGCTTCACACCTAGTGCAGAGCCCAACATGGGGCATCAACTCATGACCCTGAGATCAGGACTTGAGCTGAAATCAAGAATTGGATGTTTAACTGACTGAACCACCCAGGTACCCTGGTAGCTTTTATTTGTAATACAAATATTTCATACAGTTCTATATAACCTGAGGTATTTTAATAAATACCTGCTTATTGAGTAACTATTCTTTATAGTATTTGAGGAGCTGCTTAGTTCATATTATTAGGATTTCCTTCCTTCCTTCCTTCCTTCCTTCCTTCCTTCCTTCCTTCCTTCCTTCCTTCCTTCCTTCCTTCCTTCCCCCTCCACCTTCCCTTCTCGCTCTCCCTTTCCTCCCTTCATTCTAACTTTTCTACTTAGGAGATTTTGATATTGATTTAAATTATGCTTTATAGAATTACTTTGTATTTCTTTTTTGAGTTTTATGTCCTAGTAAAGGATGAAATTTTAAAAGTTTTTTTCCAGAGGTTGCAGTTATATTAGTTTTGAGTTCATCCCTTGATTCAAGTAAATAGAATTGCCTTTAAATAGGCTATTATTTGATATCTGCCAAAAGCATTGAAGAGTCTTAAAATTATAGCCCAGTGAACTCTCTTGCCCGATATTACACCAATGTTAGTTCACAGAAAGTCAGGGGGGTTTCATGTGTAAATTTGATTTTAAATGAAGTTTTATTGAACCCACCTCACCCAAAATTTCTTGGCTTGCAAGATACCACATGAATCTGTTTTCCTTGGAAAAAATGAAGAGTGCTCTGAATGGAAAGAAATTTATTTTATTCTTCAGAATCTTACTTGTGCCCCGTATATTAAGGGCCATGGACTACAGTACTCATTACTTGTATGGTTTGATACTTTTGTGAAGTAAAACCTTTCAAGACAAATTTACAAATATTTTAATATTTAAATTCAAATATTAAAATTTTTAGTGTAATAGCATTTTATCAATACTTTCCTTTATAAAATACATTTATATGGTTGGTGAAGACCCAAAAAGTGTGGGAAAAATGCTTATTTCAGTGCTGGCTCAGCAACAGTGGTGGGTAAGGAGGAGGTAATGGCATTGATATATCAAGTTCAGGGTTGTGCAAGTTAATGAAATACTGACCCTGTTAAAGGGAATTTCACTCCCGGGGGCTATTGCACAGTATCTGAAGGTTGGGGAGCTATTACTTGGGTCATGGTGTGTGTGTGTATGTGTGTGTGTGTTTAAGTTTACTCATTTATTTTGAAAGGGTGGGTGGAAGAGGCAGAGAGAGAGAGGGAGAGAATACCAAACAGACTCTGCACTGTCAGCACACAGCCTGACATGGGGCTCAAACTCATGAACCATGAGATCATGACTTGAGCCCCAATCAGGTGTTGGAGGCTTAACCGACTGAGCCACCCAGGCACCCTTGCTCTTCCCTTCTTACAGATCTCAGGGACTTGATTTCCTTTCACTTTAACATTTAGAAATATCTGTCTTTAAAATTATGAAGGAAATGAATGTTTGATACCAAAGAAATGTAGAATAACTTGAAGAGTATCGAGAAGAAACTGGAAAAAAATATTTACCACTATTCCACTGCACAAATAAAAAAAGCCCACCACTAACCTTTTTTTGTTTTGTTTTTGTTTTTTTTCCCTCTTTTTAATAAGCTGAGAAGCTGCAATTGTGATAACTTTATTAGGGCACACATAATAAATTCGTAATATATCAGCTTTTGCCTTAGGCTCTATGTTCTTGGAATCCCATGTAAGGACACATAGCTAATTTAAGAAGAAAAATAGTTTATTAAAGCTATTAGGTCATTCACAAAGTATCTTGGAGAGAGAGTCAGACTTGGGTGCTACACAGTTGAAAACAATGCTCGTATCATACTCTGGGCCTTTGTTTTAGAGACTGTGTGGCTTTAATCATACTGTAAAGTTTATCACGGCACCTCTGTCAACGTTATTTCTGCAGCTGGGCGTGGCTGCGCTCACCTTACTGGAACAGAGCCTTTGAGATGCCTCTGTCTTTACATTGCATATGAATTGATGATTTGCAGTAGTGATTCTGACTGTTCATAGACCAATTCTTTGGGAGACCAATTCTATGCCTGTACCGTGATTGCAAGGGAAACTGGGAAAATGAGTTTTTGGCATGGATAGAATATGGTAAATACTCCAAACATAAGAAGAGCTTTAGAAAGTACTGGTGAGTTTATGCCCCGCGTCAAATTCTGTGCTGACAGCTCAGAGCCTGGAGCCTGCTTCTGATCCCATCTCTCCCTCATTCTCTGACCTCCCCTGCTTGCAGTTTGCCTCTCTCTCTCTCTCAAAAATAAATAAACATAAAAAAAAGAAAGTACTGGTGAACCCAAAGCATGAAAAATGTCTACAAGTTTCCTTCTGGCTGTGCAATATGAATATACCCTCTTTTCTGCTTTTTAAACTTTCAGACAAGATCGACGACAGCAACGGCCAAATGCTTCAACCTAACTTAATGCAACAAATTCTTGAATGAATAAAACCTGATGCACCTTCTCTCTAAAGGCAAGACAACATAAAATCTCATTGATCTTTGCATTCAGCTTCATATCCAGTATCTCTGGCTTATTGCATTTCTACTCCAGTTTCATTGTGATACTGTATTGATATTCTATAACATGGACTAAATTATTAAGTAAAATGCAACAATATGCCTTAGGTAAAAGGGCAGGACAAAAATGGAAGAGAAAAAAGTGAAAAAATTAAAACTTTAAATATCACAAAGAATAGGAAGAAATTTTGAATGTATATCATAGTCCTCATTTTTGCAAAAGAATTTGAGGCAATGATATTTTGATATCCTACTTCCCCACACATTTCTTTATTAACCATCAATAGTAACAATACCTATTTTGTTTTTGAATATCACCATAAAAGTGGGAGACTAAGCCCTTTTAATCATCAGAATCTATAGATGATTCTAAATCAGGTTTAGCATTTTGCATCCTGGGGAAATTTCCTGCACAAGAAACTTTGCCTCTGAACGTTCTCTGATCTATTCCAGAAATGTCTACTCTTTATAGTAGCAGTCCTGATGTATGATGATCTTCAACAGCTAAAACATAACTTTTACTGCTGCCCATCATGGGTGATTCTTTGAAGACAGTGTAGCAACAATATGGGGTCCACATAGAAGTTAAAACTAAACCTGCTATGGTGCTACTAACACAAAATTTCCATGGAAGGTGATCATCAGAAAACAGATATACTGCCTCATGGCTCAGGATATGTGCTGCCGAAGCAAGCACTGCCTGCATGGCTCAGGATATGTACCAGGACTATTTTAATTTATCCTTTGTGATAAAAGGAGAATGTCCTTTGAAAGGAGATTATAAGATCCATGCCAAGTTTACATAGTTTAAAATGTGGAAATCATGCATATAACTAAGATAACTAAGGCATCATTCGTATTAGTCTGTCTTACCCATCCTTACCTCTACCAAAAATTCTTTTTATTAAAAAAAGTTTATTTCATTTTGAGGGAGAGAGAGAGAGACAGAGAGACAGAGAGAGACAGAGAGAGAAAGAGAGTATGTGCATACACATAGGAGAGGGGCAGAGAGAGAAGGAGAAAGAGAATTCCAAACAGGCTCCTCACTGTCAGCTCAGAGCCACTCTGAACCATGGGATCACGACCTGAGCCTAAATATAGTCAGATGCCTAAGTGACTGAGGCACCCAGGGGCCCTCCAATATTCTTTTTAAAATAAAAGTTTCAAAGTCCACATGAAACTTAATTTTCTTCCTTTTTTAAAAAAAGGTTCATTAATTTATTTTGAGAGAGAGAGAGAGAGAGAGAGTGAGCCCATGAGTGAGGGAGGGGCAGAGACAAAGGGGGAGAGAATCCCAAGCAGGCTTTGCACTCTCAGTCCAGAGCCTAACGTGGGGCTCAATCTCATGACACTGGGTATCATGACCTGAGCTGGTAATCAAGTCTGGCACTTAACTAACTGAGCCACCTAGGTGCCCTCACATGAAATTTAATTTTTAAAATAAAGCCTCTCCTCTTCCCATGAAAATAGACTAAAATGGTCCATAGGAAAGATTGAGTCAAGAGTTTGTGACATGTAGAACTTTATGACTACATGCTTATGACTCAGACCTGTAGCAGTTGAACTAAATACCATTCATGTGGAAGCAGCATGTAGAGGACAGGGGAGGGCTCCAGAGTGAGAGAGACCTGCAACTCTATCCTGGTGCTCTCTGCCTAGGACCCAACAGCTAAATGCCTTTGGGCAAGGTGTATGACAGCTGTAAGCCTCCGTTTCTTTCTTCCTTCCTCTCTTCCTCCCTTCGTTCTTAATTTTTAAAAATGTTTTATTTATTTTTGAGAGAGAGAGAGAGAAAGAGAGACAGAGCATTAGGAGGGGAGGGGCAGAGAGAGGCAGAGATATAGAACCCAAAACAGGCTCCAGGCTCTGAGCTGTCAGCACAGAGCCCGACGCGGGGCTCAAACTAACGAACTGTGAGATCCTGACCTGAGGTGAACTTGGTTGCTGAAAAGACTGAGTCATCCAGGGGTCCCCTCGGTTTCTTTATTTATAAGATGGGGTCATCATGTCTTGTTTGTTGCTGGGTTGTAAACATCATAAAGTTAATCATGTATGTATAATGCCAAGAAGAGTGCCAGGAACATACATCACAGATACTTGGACAGAATAGTTGCTGAATTACTTTACCTTCTGGCTCCTCATCTTCTTGTGTGTAGGCCCTAAATTGTCTATCTCCCAGGACTGTTGTGAGGGCAGTAAAGAGATACTACAGAATATATATGTATATATACATACATATATATATATTCAATATGTATACAAATACATATAGTATTTGTTCTTTAGTAAGCAGTAGTTATTAGTGCTCTTATACCCCAGATAGTCTTTAGAAAAAAAAATGTTACTTTTTTTTTTTGTCTAAACATGAGGGGTTAATTGTTTATATCATTGCCACACAATTGACATTATCAAAGTTAATTGGAAAATAGCATAATTACTTGAGGAGGGGCAGGGCAAAACAGAAGTGCTGACAGATATTGTTGTGCCTGAATCGCGAGTCCCCAGAGACCTGCAAGGAGCCAACACCGATGCAAGTACATAAGGGTCCATTACAAGCTCGAGCAGGGGTTCACCCGTCTACCAGTGCAGCGGCAGCAAGGCGAAGCCCCAAACAATGGTGAGCAGGGTTTTTATGGGGTAAGGGATGGGGGTGTTACAGTGCACACATTGTACGTATTGCATCATCACATAAGCACCAATCATAATTGTACAGCACCCATGGTAACAGCTCTGACCATTAAGTGTCTGTGAGGCGATCATTACTTTTGGCGGGACCCAATCATGACCTTTGAGAATCCTTTGAAAATGACCTATTATGAGGTGAGCTCAAAGGGCCTATGTGGGGTTCAGGCAAGCGGTGAGTGATTGGCTAGTTTGTACAGAGTAACTACCTGCAGTTTCCAGCCCTGACTCAGACACAGGAATGTTACACATTTCTTTTGATTGGCTGATCCGAGGTTGGTCCGAGGGTGGCTTCAGCTGAAGCTTTTCCTGGAACTGGGGCTATGTGCAGCCCGAGGTTGCTCTTAATGGAGGACTTAATTTCAGGCTCCTCAATAAAAAGAGTTAATATATTAACTTTGGAGAAAGAGTGATGGAATGTGAAAGAGACAGATTGGAGAGAGTTAGGAATCAGACTGTGGAGGCTGATTGGGCCGTGCTATTTTTTGAAGGGTTAGTAGAACCACAATCCCACTCAAGTAGACCCTGATGATGAGTAGCTGTCTTTGTGAGAATAACTATTGAGGCCTTAGAAAGATAACTAGGCTGGGGCGCCTGGGTGGCTCAGTTGGTTAAGCGTCCGACTTCGGCTCAGGTCATGATCTCACGGTTCGTGGGTTCGAGCCCCGCGTCAGGCTCTGTGCCGACAGCTCAGAGCCTGAGCCTGCTTCTGATTCTGTGTCTCCTTCTCTCTCTGACCCTCCCCTGCTCATGCTCTCTCTCTCTCTCTTTCTCAGAAAAAAAAATACAACATTAAAGAAAAAAAGATAACTAGGCCAATTTAGTCTACAGGGATTCTAGCCTACTCCATGCTCTCTTATTTTTCCTGTGAAAGGAACAGAGGATTGTAGGATAACTTTCTCAGCTGATCCAGATGCCTCATTTGTTAGAAGCTGATACTTCTGATGAGGAAATTATCCATGTGCTTTTGGGACAGGGTGGGGTATTGAGTCCCTGGCCTTCCCTGGGGTGTTACTAAAAAGAGAACGTTTTTCAATCAAGCAACAGGTGATTATTCCAAACACAATCCCCTCCGTCACCACACCCTTTCTTCCTGCTTGAGCATTTCCCCCTCTAGGCATTCTTTGTAGGAGGGATCACTCATTTTATGAGTCAGGGCTCTTTTGAGGATAAGTGATAGAAATTCAGTTCGAATTAAGTAAACCAAGAGGTGAATTTGTTGATTCATGAAAGTGGAAGGACAGAAGTATAACTGAAGATGATCAGAACCAGAAGCTATAGCACTAATCTTCTCTTAGCATAGGTCTATTTCTTTATAGTTGTTGATTTCATTCTCTTCCACTGCAAAGAGGAAAGCCAGTGAAAATTTTCTTCCTTCATTTCCATTTGAAAAGTCCCTGGGATGGACTTTGATTTCTGTCACAGACTTAGGCTTCAACTGAATTCTCTGTGATCATGAAGTTAGGTTCTGATTTGGATTGCATGATTCAGGGTGTGAAGACATGTTACCCAAAAGCAGGGAATAGGTGACTGGTGGTCATTTCCTAGAAATGGCTTCTGGGAATTTACCATCAGTTGGGTAATCTGCATCCACAGTCTGTGATTTTTGTTACCATCTTGTAGCTAATCCTTTTTTCTAATTTCTCATTCCCTGTACATCCTGCTAGAGATGAGCTTTACTTAGAAGGCTCCCTTTGTGTACTTATTGGAAAAATCAGGTGAGTACTTATCGTGTGCCTGGCTTTGGAAGGGATTTGGGAGATACAAAATTGGTTCAACATGATCTCTATCCTCAAAGGACATATGCACATGCATTTATAAACGAGGAAGTGCAGACGTTATACAACCATTATGGCAAGATTGTGATTAATATTTTTAAACTTAACTGTGTAATTAAACTACTGTAATTGTAGCTTTATTAGAATTTTCGTTTCAGTGTTTCTCTATCTAGTACACTATAGATCAAATTGGACTTAATTGAGCTTAGAAGTGTGGAAGCTGAATGTTTGAATTCTCTACTTCCCCAATAGCCTCAAGATGCTATATGTACCTGTAACAATCTGTGGGCTAGTTGCCCTGGTAACACGTGTGCATTTTGCCAGACCCTTAGCAAGATGTGATATCTAATTAACCTTAAAATTGACAGGCTAACGACAAAGATTTTATAACAACTCAGAAGAAGAGGCAGAAAATATTCTAGAAAATGTAAATCTTTACTACCTGCTGAGGTAGTAAAATATTATGGGATTTCAAATGGCTAAGAGACTACAAAGCACCAACATCAGAACAGTAATCGAGTATTTTTTTTTCTCAGTCCAACCCTCACATCTAAATGCTTTGAAGGAAATTAGAAAAGATGGTTTAAAAATGTTTTTAGCCCAACATCTTTTAGAGTAGATGTTAGGTATCACATTAATAATGGAATCTACATGGGGCTCCTGGGTGGCTCAGTTGGTTGAGCATCTCACTCCTGATTTTGGTTCAGGTATGATCCCAGGGTTGTGGGATCAAGCCCTGGATCTGGCTCTATGCTGAGCCTGGAGCCTGCTTGAGATTCTCTCTCTTTCTCCTTCTGCCCCCAACCCCACTGGTTCTCTCTCTTTCTAAAATTAAAAAAAAAAGGAATTTGCTATTAAAGAATTATTAATTGCATATTTTGACCTATCGAATTTCCTGTCGTGGTGATTCATTCTTTATTCTCTAGTGAACAAATAAAAAGCGAATAATTTTTCATGCGTGACTCATTATTTTTTGTTGTAAAATTGGGTGGAAGAAGCATCTTTTTTCTCTGCAGGTTGGGACATAATGGACATGTAATGTGGTATAATTTTAAAGCATACAGTATAATGGTATATTTTGTATATTTTACAAAATGATTACCACAATAAGGTTAGTTAATGCATCCATCACCTGACATAGTTACACATTTTTGTGTGGTAAGAGCTTTTAAAATCTACTCTCTTAGCAACTTTCAAATGTACAACACAGTATTGTTAGCTACAGTCACCATGCTCTGTATTACATCCCCAGAACGTGGTCATTTTATAACTGGAATTTTATACCCTTTGACCGCCTTCACCCATTTCCTCTACTCTCCCCCACACCACCCATCCCAGGAACCACCAATCTGCTTTCTGTTTCCATCAGAATGGTATCTCTTGAAGATCCTGTTTTGTCTATATGCCCAGAAGTGGAACAGTTGAGTCATATAGTAGTTTTATTTTGAATTTTTAGAGGACCCTCCATATTGTTTTCCATAGTGGTTGTACCAATTTACCTTCTCACTAGCAGTGACCAAGTGTTCCTTGTTCTCTAAATCCTTGCCAGCATTTATCATCTCTTGTCTTTTTGATGATAGCCATTTTAACAGGTGCATGGTAATATCTATTGTGGTTTTGATCTGCATTTGTCTAATGATTAATGATATTGAGCACCTTTTGGTGCACCTGTTGGTCATTTGAATACCTTTTTTGGAAAAATGTCCATTTAAGTGCTTTGCTCATTTTTAAATTGGATTCTTTGTTTCTTTGCTATTGAGTTGTATGAATACATTATACATTTTTGATATTAACCCCTTATCAGATGTGTGGTTTACAAATATTTTCTCCCATTCTGTAGGCTGCAGTTTTATTTTGTTGATCATTTCTTCTGCTGTGGAAGCTTTGTAGTTTGATGTAGTCCCATTCATTTATTTTTGCTTTAGTTGCTTGTGCTTTGGGTGTCAGATTCATGAAATTATTACAAGGACCAATGTTAAGGAGCTTTTCCCCTGTGTTTTCTTCTAGCAGTTTTGTAGTTTTAGGTGCTACATTTAATCCATTTTGAGTCCATTTTTGTGAGTGGTGAATTACATTTCATTCTTTTGCATATGAAGGTTGAGTTTTCCCAGTACCCTTTACTGAAGAGACTATCTTGTCTCCATTGAGTATTCTTGGCTTCCTTGTCAAATATTAGTTGACCAACATGCATGGGTTTGTTTCTAGCCTTTTGATTCTGTTTCATTGATCTATGTGTCTGTTTTTATGCCGGTACTAAACTGTTGTGATTACTGTAGCTTTGTAATACAGTTTGAAATCAGGAGATGTGATGCTGCCAGCTTTGTTCTTCTTTCTTAGGATTGCTCAGGCTATTTGGAGTCTTGTAGGGTTCCATATGAATTTCAGGATAGTTTTTTTATATTTTTATGAAAAATGCCATTGGAATTTTGATCAAGATTTCATTGAGTCTGTATATCACCTTTAGTAGTGTGGACATTTTAACAATACTAATTCTTTCAATTCATGAAAACAGGGTATCATACCCTTTGTTTGTGTGTATTTCTTTCATCAATCTTAAATTTTTTTTAATGTTTATTTATTTTTTGAGAGAGAGAAAGAGAGAGACAGAGTGATCTCTGTGATTGGGGGAGGGCAGCAAGAGAAAGAGACACAGAATTTGAAGCAGGCCCCAGGCTCTGAGCTGTTCATACAGAGCCTGACATGGGGCTCAAACTCATGAATCATGAGATGATGACCTGAGCTGAAGTTAGATGCTTAACAGACTGAGTTACCCAGGTGCCCCATCTTTCATCAATCTTATAGTTTTCAATGTACAGATATTTCACCTTCTTGGTTAGATTTATTTTTAAGTATCTTATTATTTTTTACTGCAAACACATATTGTAAGTGGGATTGTTTTCCTTATAGTTATTATTTTGGGGAGGTAATTTGCTGTTACTATATAGGAACACACTGAGTTTTGTATGCTGATTTTGTATCCTGCAACTTTATTGCATTTATTGAATAGTTCTAACAGTTTTTTTAGTGGTGTCTTTATAATTTCTAAAGATTAGATGATATCATCTGCAGAGAAAATTTTCTTTCTTTCTGATTCAGATGCCGTTTCTTTCTTCTTCTTTCCTAATTGCTCTGACTAGAATTTCCTGTACTCTGTTGAATAGGAATAGTGAAAGTGGGCCCCTTGTCTTGTTCCTGATCTCAGAGGGAAAAGTTTCGACTTTTCACCATTGAGTATAATGTTAGTTGTGGGCTTGTCATATGTAGCTTTATTAGATTGAGGTACATTCCCTTTATACTCAATTTGTTGGGAGTTTTAAAAAGTTTTTTTTTTTTTTAATGTGTATTTATTTTGAGGGAGAGAGAGAGAGAGGGTGGAAGAGAAAGTGGGAGGAGGTAGAGACAGAGGGAGAGAGAATTCCAAGCAGGCTCCTGTTGTTGGTGAAGAGACTGACATGGGGCTCGATTTCACCAACCGTGAGATCATGATTTGAGCTGAATTAAGAGTCAGACTCACTGAGCCACCAAAGAGGTTTTTAAAAATCATAAATGGATGTTAAATTTTATCAAAATTTTGTCAAATTGTATTGGTATGTATCTGTGCATTTGAGTAGGGTCTCCTCTTCCAGACTTTATAGATTTGCTCTGGCAGAACCAATTAGCCCTGCTTGGGGTTCTAGATGGGTCAGTTATTAGTGTTCTTGGGCAGGTCAGTCTTCCTATCTGGGTCTCTATTGGGCAAGGCCACTGCCCATGCTCTGAGGTCAGGGGGTACCACTGGTTGGGCTCAGCCTTTAGGTAGGGTTGCTGCATGGGTTCCCTACTTGGATAGGCTACTGGCTATGCTTGGTGGTCAGTTGGGGCCACTAGACAGGCTCTGCAATCATGTCTAGTCTGGCAGAGCTAGCTTCTGGCTTTGTTTCTTGGCACCACTGGCACTGGTGAGATTTCTCAACTGCGCAGGGCTATAGGGCTCTGCAATCCTTCTTGCTCAGCAGTCGCAGGTTGTGATCCTCAACTAAATGGTGCCAGGGGACAGACTCTCTATTCAGGCTAATGGGGCCTGCTCCCAGGTTGTTCAAGGCAGTTGGGCTCTGCTCTGGGATCAGGTGGGGATGCATACTGTGCCCTGATGCTGGGGAGGGCTGCAGGCTGGGCTTCACAAACAGGTAGACTGCTGACTGTGCTGCCTTGCTGGGCAAGGTCTTTGGCCAGGCACTTTGGTCTGGAGGGCCTTCCAGCTAGATTCCGCAGTTTGGTGGGTCTAGGGACTGAAGTCAGGTAGGGTTGTCTGGCTCCTTTGTCCGGTGGGACTGCAGATATGCTTCATGATTAGACGCGGTCACTGGCCAAGCTTCCTGCTCGGGAGAGGATGTAGGCTGCGTTCAGCACTTGCTCCAGGCTTAGGCTGGGCTCGCCCGCTGGCCAGGGCCATAGACTAATCATAGACTAAGCTCCAGGAAGCCAGGCATTCTCTGATTAGGCTTCCTTGTCTCCTCTCACAAGACTGAACCCTATACTCAGCAGTTAGGCAGGCTGCAAATTTGATTTCCTGCCTTTTCGGGGTCAGAAAGCGGGCTCTACACTGGCTGGTGACCTGAATCAGGCCGAACTGCCCACCGGCCTCCTGGCCAGACAGGTCCTGTGGCTCGGCTCTGCGGATGGACATATCCGCTGCTTGGGCTCCTGGCGGTCGCTGCAAGCGCAGCGGTAGGACGCTACACAGGTGCCTGTATTTTCTGGCCAGACTTCCTGGTGGGTGGGACCGCAGGCCCTATGCAGCGGAAGGTGGAGCTACACATTTGGTGGCTTGCCCAGGCGGGGCCTAGAACCCGCTCCCCGCAGGCACGGCTTAGTGGCTGGTGACCTGCACCCGGCCGAACTGCCTGCCAAGCTCCCTATCCAGACTGGTCCACCGCCACCGCCCTGCAGACGGGCTGAGCCACTCGCGGGCAACTGCGCATGGTCGCCGCAGGGAGAAGGGACGCGGTCCGCCCACGGCCGAACGCCGGATCCTGTTAAATCCTATCCCTTTCTACATTTCTGTTTGATCATCAGTGGTCCGCCGCCACACATTTCCCCCGTGATTCCTGTGAGGTGACACTCAACTGGAAGTCTTGGGAAATGCCCCACAACTCTGGGAGAGCTGGCTGTCGTCACTGGGCTTTCTCTTTCCCGCTGGAGAAACCGCAGGCCCAGGGCAGCCCTCTTGGTTCAGCTCGGCGTCCGCGTGGGGCGAGGCCGGCAGGGGGCAGCCGCTCCTCTTAGCGTTCTGACGCGGGCCTTCTTCGTCCCTACGGTGCAGGGCCTCGCTTGAGCCTGGCCTGTGGCTTCTAGGATTTCCACAGTGGTGCCTGATCTGTGGATAGTTGCCAAGTGGTCCTCTCCTGCGGGGGACCGAAGTTAGAGCGCTCTATGCAGCCACGTCGATGACGTCACTCTGGCCGCACCATCTTCATGCTCTAGTGTGCATTGCACATGTTTTGTGCAGACACCGGGGCATAATGCCCAGTTAAAGGGGCCAGTGGTCCCAGTGCATACAGTTGTCGCGAACAGATTTAACTACTGTGTAGTTTTGTGACCAAATGTAAGACTGACAACCAGGCATTGAAACCCTCCAGAACAGAAGTGAGGAAACGACTCCAGGTAAGGAGACCCAGAGAAAGTTGCAGAATGGACTAGGGAACAGATGCTATGAAGAAATGGACTAGTATGTGTAAATATTTACGAGGTTGACAAACATAGACCCTTACAGCGAATCAAACATTTGAAGTTGAAATTAGCTGGCATGACACCTCCCTGACTTCTTGTCTGTTAACTGGCCTTCCCTTTTTCTTTGGTTGTTTCTGGGTAGCTCAGCATAAACACCCAAGAAGTAAAATCTCTAAAGGGTTTGTTCCTATGAAAAGACAAGATTAAAGTAGATTCTTTGTGCTCTAAAGTCAGTTGGCCTTTTAATATGTTGCTAGTACAAAAAATTTATTCAGCCTTCAACAAATTTTTCATGGCTTCCTCATTTCCCCTTCTTCCAACATAACTTCTGTTTCATGGTGAATGAAATCTTGCTTTCAGCAATTTCAAAGTAACTTCACCTTATCCACATGATTTTAGGGATCAGAGAAGAGGCCAGATTAAATATTAACCTTTAACTGTGTTGTTCATGCTGACACTCAGGCAAATCCGACTTTTCTGGGCTGATGTTTGGCAGGGGGTCCTATTTTTTGCAGCTGTAGGCTAGAAATTATGGAATTTATGCAAAGTTAAGGTCTGCTTTGTGTGAAATTAAATGATAAAATGAACACTGGAGACTTGGCAAGGTATTCTTTTTTATTAACCAAGTGAAGAAAACTCCTTTCATTATAACCTTGGAAGCTTTTCTGTTCTTTGGTTATTTTTTCTCTTCTTCTACCTTTCTGTTACTCTGTCTTTTTTTTTTTTTTTTTCCTGCTTTTTCATTTTAGTAATGCTAGGGAGAGGGGAGCAGGTGCTCCTTGCTGTAAATCCTACCTCCCTGATGGGGCGGTTAGGTTCTGGAGGATTTTTTGACATATTTGTGCATTGTCTCATAGCTATAGGACATATTTTTCCCTTTGCGATATATGGGTTGTGAAGTCATTGTGTCGGCTATATTCAATACCTGGGGGTTATTGTGTGTTGTAGAAGAGCATGTTATGACCACTGGGTACAATAGAGTAGTACTGACTCAGATTTCACTGACAGGTAGAATTGCATATTACATTTGAGTGATTCGAGTTAAGATTATTTTTTAATTCTTCTACTGTAATTCACACACACCTCCCTTTTAAAAAAATAATATTTTATTCTTCCTAGCTGGATCTGAAATTGCCTTCTTGTACAGAGCTCGAAGTGTATAGCATATTATTATCATTTATCCTGAGCTAGTTCTAGTGTTATCTTTTCTTTAATCACTGGGCAGACCTGGGGATCAGAGTTTTGCCACAATTTCTTGTTTCACCATATCGTTTGGCCCTCTTGATAGGTTTTTATAGAACTTATTTTTTTCTTTTTTAAGTAATGTAAAATGTTTATTTTTTTGGAAAAAAAATTCTTTTCATAGAAGAAGAATGGGACAATAAAAATTTAAATTTAATAAGCTGGTGGACTAACAATTCTAAACTTCTCCTAGGACCATATGATCATTTTTTACTGGCTTTTTTTCACTTTGAAAGACAGGCATTATTACCTTTCTGCTTTCTTAGAGTTTGGGTACTGTCACAATATTCTCCAGGCTTTCAGAAGTTTGCTAATGATTTAATTCAATTGTTTAATTGCCCTAAAATTTAAGTTAGAATTGAACAAAAGCAGTTTGATCATCTTTAACTAGATACATTCCAATTGTATAACAATAGATTCTTCGTTCTCGTTTTGGCTGCTTTTATGTGCAGAGAAATACATGACCTCTTAGTGAAAATCAAAGTTAATCAAATGTTTCCCATTTGAAGAATGTTTATACTACTTCTCATTTAAAATTTCTTTTCCTATAAGGTACACTATTGTTCCGAAGTGTTTTTTATGCCTAACATTCCAAGATTCTCCAATCCCCAGAGAAGCTTCCTGCTCAGATCTGCTGTGCTGCAAAGAGGCCTAGGAGAAACAGTCTTTAATTCCTTATCTGCACTCCTGTCTCCTCTCCTGCCTTCCTTTTCACCTTTCCCTTTTCTCCTTGACCCTGAATTCTTGTCTTAGCTGGCGGAACTGCTAGAATTCCTGCTGATAAGTCTCAGCTAGAGATTCTGTTTCCTGCAGAGGGCAGGAAATGTTGCGACTCCTTGATTGATGAGGTGCAGAGTCCTGCCGAGCAGCTGCAGTAAGCAAATCCCTGCTTCCGCAGAAATGGGTGTTTTTAAGACATTGATCTCCACTGGAGAGTTTGCCTTCCTTGTGAGGTGTCGGGAAGGATGACTCGGTGTATTGACATGGTCACTGGCCAGTCTGTGGTTATATCCATTGTGTAGTGATCATGCCAAGATGGAAGGGGACCACGAAGCGCTGAGATTATGGCACTCAATCATGATTTATGTTGATAATAAGCACAGCTACATTGCCATCGTGGCCTTTAAATTGAGTTGTTTTTGTTATGACTATTATTGTTCAAGAATTGCATTTTCCAATTAATGGAAGTACTTTAGGTACATTATCCATAATAATCATTTTTAATGATAACAACGAATATGGAAATTAGGCCAGAGAATAAAATTAAGGATATTTGAATAATTATAGGGCAATCAAGTCAAAATTACTGACGTCTTTATTTGATGCTGGATTATGTGGAAAACAGCACAAGAGCATACGTGCTTTGGAAGTTGAAAGTACATCAGATTTTGACAGCACATCTGCATAAATTACCAAGTAGTTTGGGTGAATTTTTTTTCCTCCATAAATCTTCAAGTAAAAATAATAGTTGTAAGGATGAGTTTTTAACTAAACTGTAGGGAGTAAACCAATATTGCAAGTAACTTCTTAAATATGTTTGCTCTTTGAAAGCATAGTTGGGTAATCTGTGTTTGACCCAGTGCCTAGGCAATAGTGAAACATTGTTCTTAATGTTTAAGGATGTGCCATTTAACCGGTAGAATTGACTAGAGGGAAATGTAATGAATTAAGTCAATGACTAACCATAGAAAATGTATTTAGGGGGTACCTGGCTAGATCAGTCTGTAGAGCATGTGACTCTTGATCTTGGGGTTGTAAGTTTGAGCCCCAGGTTGGGGGTAGAGTATACTAAAAAAAAAAAAAAAGTGGTTGAAGGGTTTGATAGATAAAACAAATACGATTTTATATGTGAGAAATATTTCTTTATGCCGTGTTAGCATTGGAATGCAATAACTCAGTGGATTTAGAAGCATATGCATTGATCAGTAATATACATGATCATACAGATGAAATAAGGAGGAGTAGGTTATGTATGAGTCTTCGACTTTCTGGAGACCACAAACATGAAGTGAGTGAAGGACTTGTTTGGAATAAGATCAAGTGGGAAAGAAGTCTAGGCTAAAGATTATCTGTATAGACTCATTCCTAGTTTCTTTAGTAAAGCGACCTTCTTTTCTTGTTACTGTATTAAAAAATTATTGGAGATAACTGTGGTTGTTCAAATAAGCCCTTTTTTCCAAAGATATCCTCACTTTAATCCCCAGATCCTGTTTAATGTGTTAGTTACAGGCTATAAAGGACTTTGCAAATGTAATTAAGGTTATGGATCTTAAAATAAGGAGATTTTATTGGATTATCCAGGTAAACCCAATGTAATAACATGAGCCCTTTAAAGCAAAAAAGAAGGTAGCGAAGTCCGTGAGAGACATGTGGCAGAAGAGGAAAACAGACGAGAGGCTATAGAGGGTGAAGTCAGAGAGATTCCAAGCATGAGAAGAATTTGATATACCGTCCCTGGCTCTGAGATGCAGGGGTTCCTGTGCAAAGATGGAAGGAGCCCCCAGAGTTAAGGATAGGCCCTAGCTGAGAGCCAGCAAAGAAATGGAGATTTCAGTCCTAAAATAGCAAGGATCTGGATTCTACCATCAACCTAAATGAACCTGGAAGAGGATTCTTCCTAGACCTTTGATAAGAGCCTAGTTTGTCAACATTTTGATTTTGGTCCTATGAAACCTGGAACAGAGAAACCAGTTGGGCCAATTCGGACTTCTTACCTATGGAACTGTGAGATAATAAATTTGTATTGTTTTAATGTTTTAAACTTGGGATTGTTAGAGTAGTGATAGAAATTAATACAGTAATGTACAGTAAAATGCTCAGATTTTAAATTTACATCTTGATGAATTTTTCTCCATCTGTAGTCCCATGTAACCATCAAATCAAGACAGAATATTTCCAGATCCTTAAAAAGCTCTCTCATGCTCCTTCCCTGTCTATACCCTCTTGTTTGCCCAAAGTAATCACTATTCTGACTTTATTATCATAGGTTACTTTTGCCCGTTTTTGAACTTCATCTAAAGGAATCGCATATGTTCTGTTGTTTCTGGGTTGTTTTATTCATTATATGTCTGTAAGGTTTTCCACATTCCCATGATAGCAATAGTTTGTTTACGCTTCTGCTGTGTAGCTTTGTAAACTGCTATTCGCCGTATAAATATAGCACAGTTCATTTGCCCATTTTACTAGGATAGATATTTGGATATGTTCTGGTTTTTGACCATTATGAATAAAGGTGTGAGGAACATTTTTGTTCTTTTTGGAGGGACATGTGTGCTCATTTTATAAAAGGAGTGAACAGCTAGGTTATATGACAAATTTATCCTTAGTTGGTATTGCCAAACAGATTCTGCTTCTTAATTTATACCAATTTTGGAATTTCTTCAAGGAGCACCAATGGAACCAAAGAGATTCCAAGAAACAGATACACGTACATATGCTTACCTAATTTATGGTGAGCACATCACTGAAATTCAGTGGGAAAAAGAAAGTCTTTTCAATAAATGATGCTGAATCAATTGGATATTTGTATAGGGCAAAAAAAATGAGCCTTGTTCTCTAGCTCACACTATACACAAATTATGTTCAAATTGGATGATAGAACTAATCTAAAAAGAAGAAAGTAAAGCTTCTAGAAGAAAATATAGAGAATATATTCATGACCTAGAGGTAGACAAACACTTCTTAAACAGGATATAAAAAACCTAATTCATAAAAGGAATAGTTGATAAATCCGATTTCATCAATATCAAGAACTTCTGTTTACTGAAAGACACTGTTAAGATAGTAAAAAGGCAAGTCTTAGACTGAGAGAAGATATTTGTAAGATACAACATAAGACTTGTATCTAGAATATGTAAATAACTCCTAGAAATCTATAAGTAAAGACAAGCAGTTAAAAAAAACAAACAGTTCAATAAAAAGTAGGGAAAGAGTTGAATGAGCATTTCACAGAAATGGATGTACAAAAGGCCAATAAACCTACAGACAGGTGCTGAACACCTCCAGTCACCAGTGAGATGACACAGCACAGGAAGATGCCACTGCACAGATAACAGAATGCCTAAAATTATGAAGACAGTGCTTTAAACAAGGATGCGAAGTCACTGAAGCTCTCATGTAGTGCTGGTGGGAGTTAAACTGGTACTACCAGTTTGGACGAATGTGTGGCAGTATCTACCAAACTTAATCACATTAATATTTCAGTGGGTCAAACTTCACCAGAGGAGTAAAAGTAACCAGGGTGGTGCTCTGAGAGATTTTTGTGAACTCTCTTAGGAAAAAGACTGGAGAGGTGACAGGAGCTGTTTAAAAAAAGCACATGAGAGGTAAATACAGGGATGTATTGCATCTGTGTGCTCGAGAGGAGCTCAGACACCGTGTAAGCTTATTTCTTCTGCTAGCAGAGCTCCAACTATAATCAGACTCTTGTGAATGAGTCAAATGTTTGTGAAGCTGCATGGCCTCACCCACCTGACTTTTCTCCTTTGCCACAAAACGGGATCCAGAATTGTGAGATGGTCAGTGTGTGCTTTTGTGAGTGGGCTTAGACTGTCAGCCATTGCGCCAGCTCCAGCTCCTTTGCTCTTCCGTCACTGCGTTACTGGTTACTGCTGCTGCTGCAGACCTGGACCGGGTGGGGTCTGCATTATCATGTAGTTTGCTCATCAGTGATGTTTCTCAATAAAAATATGTGAAAGTTTTACCAGAGCAGCTTCCTATTCCTCTTAAATATTTTCTAAATTATCAGTGTATTTTAAATAACAACACCATAAAAATGTTGCTCAGTCCAGAGTTAACATTTATTTTCCTTCCAAAACCAAGTCTTGAGTGTTTTAATTTTTAAGAAGACATTTCCAAAGCTAGAGTTATTTGCCTAACAAGATTTCTCTCCTTTTTTGTGTGCCCTCTGTTAAATGGCAATTAATACTTTTCTTTCTTAGGGCTGTTCTTCATCCTATGTTCGCAAAATAGGTCCATTTTGATGACTAAGTGGATCCCAGAGAGATGAGGACAGCGTCTTTGGCTGCTGCTGGCACATATTCTCCTCTTTGTCTTGCTGCTATTGATAGATTGCCCTAATTCCTTCTTGTTCATCATCGCTTACTTTTGTCTTGTTATAGAAGCCACTTTCCAGCATTTTAATATTGAAGACCTTTTGTTTCCTCCCATGCCCATTTTTTCTATGATCTAGATGAATACAGACTCTAATACTTTTCTGTTGTTCTTTATTGGCAAGAGGAAAGTAAACAACTTGATTGTTCTCAGAACCTGTCTCATGCCTCATTAGGTACAGGGGGTAAGCAGACGGCAGCAGCATTACATGGCTCTGCTGAAACATCTGATTTATTTTTATGAGCAAGTTATAGTCTTTAAGACATGAGCACCAAAGTCACAAGTGGTGCCATATACATCATAAAAATGAAAGATGTTTTCTTACGTGTCATGAAATAACCCATGCATGTAATTCCTTTGAGGGGAAAAAATAAATAGTCGCTTTGAACAAATTGATTTTTTTAACCATGTCATACAGTTGTCTTTCCAAAATCAATGATTTGGTTGCCTTGGCAAAAATTAAAAAGCACAAAAAATGTTAGTGTCTATATTTCAGAAGAGTGCGAAAATTCAGATTTTACTGTCTTAATGTATGATCTTTTGATCCTGTTCTCATAGAAAAGCTTCTCCATTTGGAAGATTGTACCTGTTCTTCCTTCTGTAGAACAAAGATTTTTTGTTTAGAAATGTGTATCTTTAAGTGATTTCACTGATGATGAATGAGCACAACCCAACTGCCTTTGCTAGCAGAAGGGCTAGGTGGTTGAGTTTAGTCTTTGTAGAGCTGAGAGTAGGTTCAGGATGCCTTTTGGATTTATTAGACAATCATAATAACCTTGCATTTTCCAATATTGTATCATTTACAGATTACTTTTTCTTAATAAGCTTGGCAGATAGTTTTTAGTCCCTATTTTTCAGGTATGAGGATCACATCAGCAATAAATTTATATGGCTGTTAAGTGACAGAAAATCACCTTAAAATTCAGTCTTCCTACAATGGAATCCTAGAGTCTAAGTCTTAATTCTAATATTGATTTTAGTTACTTATAGTTGCTTTTACAGAAGACTGTGAAAAGAATTGTTCCTTGATGGATTAGCATACTTCGAGCATTAAACTCAGAGGTGGACATCAAAGGCTTTGAGTTCCAGTTTGGGCTCTTTTAATTCAGAAAGCATGCCACCTGGGGCGCCTGGGTGGCTTAGTCGGTTAAGCGTCCGACTTTCACTTGGGTCATGATCTCGCGGTTCGTGGGTTAGAGCCCCGCGTCAGGCTCTGTGCTGACTGCCAGCTCAGAGCCTGGGGCCTGTTTCAGTCTGTGACTCCCTCTCTCTCTCTCTGACCCTCCCCTGCTCACGCTGTCTCTCTCTCTCCTAGAAATAAATAAAACATTAAAAAAAAAAAAAAAAGAAAGCATGCCACCTTCAACAGGTTTCTTCCTCAGCAGTTATCAAAATATTTCTCAGGGGCCTACAGAATGCAAAGTATGATATTAGGCACTGTGGCACCAAAAAGCAGGAAAAATTCTTTCTCTCTAAAGAACTTATAGTCAGCTTCTGGAAATAAGGTTTATCATAAAGGTTCAATTCACACTAAAATGAGAGTATTATAAGGCAGTTCAGTCATTGCGTCTTTAAAGCTGAGATCTTTTTTAGTCCTTCCCTCTTTTTTTTTTTTTTTTTTTTTATTAGGTGAGAACCCAAAGTCTGAAGAAGAAAAGTGATTTATAATGGAGGTCCATAGGTAGATGAATAGCAGAGTTGGGAATAGCGTGGGAATGGCTTTCAAAAGGGAACAAATAGGATGGATTAGTACTTTGGGGATTTGACAATAGAGATGAAGTAGGTGCTTTTTCCTGTTGAGAAGTATTGGGAGGGGAAGCTTAGAAATCTGACTAAAGAGTGAAACCATTGTGACATGTTAGTGAGGTTTATTTTATAGTGGAGAGCAGGATTGATGACAGTGTGTGAGAAACTAATACAAGAGAGAGAACCTGGGTGGCTCAGTCGATTGAGAGGCCAAGTCTTGATTTCAGCTCAGGTTATGATCTCATGGTTGTGAGATTGAGCTCCATGTTGGGCTCTTCAGTGAGTGTGGAACCTGCATAAGATTCTCTCTCTTTCCCTCTGCCCTTTACCTTCTCTCTACAGAGAGAGAGAGAGAGATATCAAGTTGGAGGTTATTGAAGAAGTTTAGGTATTAATGATGAGAGCCCAATAGACATAGTAGTTATGGAAATGAAAACAGGGGTATAGATGTGAGAACTCTTCCTTTATTTTTAAAATTTATTTATTTTGAGAGAGAGAGAACATGCGGGGGAGGGACAGAGAGAGGGAGAGACAGAATCCTAAGCAGGCTCCACACTCAGTGCAGAGCCCTTTGTGGGGCTTGAACTCACAAATCATGAGATCATGTCCTGAGCTGAAGTTAAGAGTTGACACATAACCAGTTGAGCCACACAGGCACCCCTCCTCCTCCTTTTTTTTTTTTTTTGAAAGTTTGTTTTCTTTATTTTTGAGAGAGAGAGAGAGAGAGAGAGAGAGAGAGAGAATGTGCACAAGTTGAGATGGGGCAGAGAAAGAGAATCTCAAGCAGTCTCCATGCTGATAGTACCATGAGGGGCTCCATGTGGGACTTGATCTCACAAACTGTGATATCACAAACTGTGAGATCATGGCCTGAGCTGAAGCCAAGGGTCCCACACTTAATCGATTGAACCATCCAAGTGCCCTCATATGAGTACTCTTGAAGGAAGGACTGAAAGATGACAGCTGGAATCGGGGAGGTGGCAGAGAAGATGCAGGCAAAGGAGAATGAAGTTTAGTTGGGGCCCTAATGGGGAAAATAAATGAGAAATGAACTATTATGAGCAGAAAAAGAGAAGTCAGAAGGAGAAGACAATTTTAAGGGGAAACTGATCATTTATTGGTCTTCAGGTGAGAGGGTAACACTGAGGCAGGAAACTTTACAAGGTAGACAGAAAGACAACTTATGTTCAGTAGAGATCATGAGCTAAAGACACATATTTGGCAATTAGCTGTATAGAAAAGTGGTAGCTGAGATCTGGCAGCGGAATTAAACTGGGGACTGGAGTGGAGTGGGAGAGTTTTGAGAAACACCTGACTCTAGGGGGAAGGAGCTGGGGAAAAGTGTGGGTAGTTCCTATAGGCCCTGAGGGCTGTGGGCTAGCCCAGAAGCAGGGCAATCAGAAAAGGCTAAGACAAGAATTCACAAGAAGGAAGTAGCTAGTTTTAAAAGTGTTGTATTTTTAAAGTTTTCTGTTGAAAGAGTATTAGGGAGAAGTGTAATAATCTATATAAATAGGCCCAGGAAATCTCTTAAAGCTTGTTTCTCAAATTTGTATGGGTGTGTGGGTAGGAGACATTTCTAGAACTTGGTCTGGTGGTTTTCTACATTTCCTAAAAAGTAAAGAAACAAACTCAAGAAAACAAACAAAACCCAGCCAAATAAACAACCTTAAATAGAGGTACAAAAAGATAACTTTTTATTAGTGGAAGTATCACTTTTCTCCTTGATTTGTTTCCTCATTTTTTTCCATATTTATTTTTGAGAGAGAGAGAGAGAGAGAAACAGAATAAGAATGGGGGAGGGGCAGAGAGATCGGGAGACACGGAATCTGAAACAGGATCCAGGCTCTGAGCTGTCAGCACAGAGCCCAGTGCAGGGCTTGAACTCATGAACTGTGAGATCATGAGCCGAAGTCAGAGGCTCAACCGACTGAGCCACCCAGGCACCCCTCCTCATTTTTTTTTTTATGGTGTTACATTTTCACCGTTATTATTTTTTCCTGAGTGGTTGATATTTAATTAATCAATTAACTTGAATTCCAGCATAGCTAAAATACAGTGTTATATTGATTTCAGGTGTACAGTATGGTGAATCAACAATTCTTTGCATTACTCAGTGCTTGTCATGATAAGTACTCCCCTTAACCCCCATTAATCCCCCACCCATCCTTCCTCTGATAACTGTTTGTCTCTATATTCACAATTAATTTTTTAAAAGTTTATTTATTTACATTGAGAGAGAGAGTGGGGAAGGGGCAGAGAGAATGGGAGAGAAAGAATCCCAAGCAGGCTTTATATTGTCAGTGCAGAGCCGGATGTGGGGCTTGAACCCATGAACCATGAGATCATGACCTGAGTCGAAGTAAGATGCTTAACTGACTGAATCACCCAGACACCCCTTCACTCTTTTTTTTTCAAAGCAGAATTCCTAATAAGAGTGTAAAGGAATTGGATGAATGTTCTTTAGTTTCTCTAGGAAGTATGATCCCAAATTAAAAACAAATAATTTTGATAACTAGACAAAGAGATTTATTTTCAGAGAGGACTAACTTAGTAATTCTAATTTAGATTATTTGAAGCATACACAGTATCTTCATTTCCTAAACTAGTTTGGAAAAAGGAGTCTTTAAAATAAGCATAAAGTGTTTTTGTTTTTTGCTTTTTTAATTGGTAAGAGGTGTGAAATAGGTTATAGTTTTAGATATGCAGAGAATTTAAGTTTAGTAGAGTTACTGTGAACTCTTGACATTTCAAGTTAAAATTTTCATTTTCTTTTTTTAATGTCTGTTATTAGAACATATTTGGAATTAATTTCTACAGCTTTGTTTGCCTTCAAGCTTCCTACTGCTTTTTACATGTCTTCATATTTATTGTGAAATGATGGAAAATATTTTATATACAAATTATATTAGACATCATCATGTAAGTCAACAGAAATGAAGTTTATTTTCTACATTTGTAAATAACTTCTTAAATTTTATGGACTACTTGTCAAGACTGAAAAAAAATAAATCTGTCAAGAGTTTTAAAGATAACATCTAAGAACCGTTTATTATTTAAATTTTTTTAAAGTTTATTTATTTTTAATAGAGAGAATGAGGGGAGGGGCAGAGAATCCCAAGCAGGCTCTATGCTGACAGCAGAGAGCGCAATGCAGGGTTTGAACTCATGAGCAGTGAGATCATGACTTGAGCTGAAGTTGGATGCTTAATAGACTGAGCCACCCAGGTACCCCTCTAAGAACTTTTTAAAGCCCAGATACATTTATGAAATATTTTGTAACATTTTGAAAATTTTATCAGGGTTGGTTTTACAGTATTGATTTTTATTTTCAGTGATGAGGTTGAATAAATGTTATTAAGTACTTAAATTTTTTTGGAATTAGTTTGTAAGTAGATAAACAGATCTACTATTGACTTGAAGTCTGGGCCCCTACATCTAATGATAACTTTTTCTTTTATATTACCATAATTTTGTCTCCTAGGGTTTCTTAATTTTCTATCTCAGAGCCTGTGACATCTATTTCTTTTACTAATGAAAACAGAAAAAGCCAACAATGGGGATGTTTAGAAAGAATTTTGCCAGGAATGTTTATTTGACATATATTTAATACCTGCATAGTAAGCATATAGCAGGACTAAAATACAACAATATCTCCTCAAATGAGATCCTAATATAAAAATCTGAGACCAGTTGAAGTTACATTATAGCTCCTTCTGGCAACTAAAAGATTTGGGACTTCATTGTATGTGAATTATGAGCAATAATTTTAGGGATAACTAGATAAAAGGCAACTTGCAGTTGGAGATATTAAAAAGCGATGTAAAGCTAATGACAGAGAAGGAGCAGACATTTTTATAACAACTGAGAAAGACAATGAAGAATATACAGTAGAAAGACTTGGCTTTAGAAAACTCCCCTGTAGCCTCTAGGAGGAAGGGAGGCTACTTGGTGGAGGCTTCAGTGAGGTAACTTCCTGAGGCTTGGGAGCCTGGAGAGACCAGAATGGTGGGGGTATGGGAGTCAGTTCTGAATCATAGAATTGAAAGGACCATGGTCATTTAGATGTAGTCGCAGACATAGAAAAAAGATTCTTCAAAGCATTCATGTTATCTGCAGCAAAGCTAAGTTAATTTATAAGCATGTCATTAATACTGGAGAAAAGAGATGGGGAAAAGAAGATTCTGAAAACTTACAGCATGCAAAGCACAACACCTATCCTTTTAATTCAGATGTATGAACATCGTGGTTATGCTGTTTTTGTAATTTTGTTTTACAGATATAACGGGTTTTTTTTGGGGGGGGGGGTGGAGAGGCTTCTGATAGATTTAGCTATGATATTGTTTTCCTAAGCCTGTTCTTTACCTGTGGCTTTAGTTTATTGTCTGTAATTTATGTCACAGGAATTTTTTTGGACTTGATCATCTGTAGTTTGGGGAAAGCTATTATGTTTCAAGAAAAACAGGTACAAGTTTGTATAAAAGGATTTCAAACAAAGCTGGACATGCGTAAAGCAATTTTGGCTGATTTCTTGTAGCTACAAAATAATGCAATTTAAAATGGGCGTGTCTGACCTAATGAACTTTCCAAAGTTAAAATTTCTACCTATTAGACATTGAGGTGATATTTTCCCGTCCAAGACCCAAATCTTATCATCTTAAAAACTGAAATTCTCTGCTAAGAGCCTGGAGTGATCTCCTTTTAGTCCTGCGTTTAATGGTGAGGATCAAGACACCTTTGTGTAACCCTGGGTCCCAGGATGCACCAGCCCTTGAATATAAGTGATCTCATACGAATAGCCAGATTACTAACCACGTTGCCACAGCTCTGAGTGAAGTCAGTGCTCAAATAGCACTGAGGTTTCCCTCAAGGGTTAGTGTACTCAGATACAAGTATGCTGACATTTTTCTACTTTGGTCTCCTCATCTGGACACTTTGGTACAACTGCTGCTCTTTGTGCTTTTTGTGTAACTGTCGTTGACTCTGCCAAGGGTACAAATTTCCATGTGGCCAACACCACCAATCCTCTCTTCCCTTACAGGTACTTAGATTTCTACTTAGATGTCACATTTGCAGCGATGCCCTCCTGAGCCTCCTTTATCGGTGCCTTCAGAGCTCTCTGACTTCTTTGCAGACCTACTACACTTGTAATTAAAGTGATTTCTGTATTTCTTCAATTTTAAGACATACCCTAACCCGATATTTTTAACTTTTAAAAATTTGTGAGGTATCTTGTAATTGAAAACAATCATTTTATGTGATAATTTTCTCTTGGTTATAGAGAAATTATTGAAACAGTAGTGTCCCTTATGATTGAGGACATCTTGCAGTTTGCTTGGGATCCTTTTGGGAATGTGATTGGGCATGAATTATTAATTACTTTTCCTTTTATATCCAGTCTTATTTGGCATTGGAAGCTTGGAAATTTCTCCATTAAATTATGGATGGTTTTGCTCATGAAAAGTACTGCACAAATGTTAAGATACAAGCTTTGGAGTCAGACCTGACTATTATCCTAGTCATGCCAGTTGAAATAATATGGTATATGTAATTGGTATATAGTATAATGTGGTATTTAATTAATTATATATGTAATTAGGTATATAACTGATTTTTTAAGTTGTAAGAGGCATTACAACTTTTCAAATGTTAAAAATGGAACCAGCAGTTAATTACAACACTATGGGTAAATGCTTGAATAGAGGCAGCTATGAAACAATGTGATGCAGTAGCATAAAGGGGTGTGATTAGCTCCCTGGAAGAGAATAAGAAAACTTTACAGAATGGGTAGCTTGGAGTTTGACCTAATGGGATAATTATTTAATAAATTCATACCCAGTTGGATTCTAAGAAAATTGCAAAATATATACAGTGAAACAAAGTAAGCAATAAAAACATAAATCTGGTATGAGTAGAAAAAAAGATTGAGGGGGACCTAGGTGGCTTAGTTGGTTGAGTGTCTGACTTTGGCTCAGGTCATGATCTCACAGTTTGTGAGTTCGAGCCCTGCATTGGGGTCTGTGCTGACAGCTCAGAGCCTGGAGCCTGCTTCAGATTTTGTGTCTCCCTCTCTCTTTGCTCCTTCCCACTTATGCTCTGTCTTTCTTTCTCTCAAAAATAAAAAAAAAACACTTAAAAAAAAGTAAAATAAAGTTTGAATAATAAGATGGAGCCAAAAGGAAGACTGAATGTAAAACATGAAGTCCTATGCAGTTGACCATTCTATTTTGTATTTTATCATCTATCTGTCTATCTACCTATCTATCATCTCTCTCTCTGGCATTTCTTGTCTTTCTAAAGAGAGGATTCAGGGAATGGAGAATGGTAAGACAATCTGTTTTCAAAAATGATTTTTTTAGAAACAATTTTTTAATGTTTATTTATTTTTGAGAGAGAGAGAATGACAGACAGCACAAGCAGGGGAGGGACAGAGAGAGAGAGCAGGAGAGAGAGAGAGAAGACCTGAAGCAGGTTGTGTACTGTCAGTGGAGAGCCTGATGCAAGGCCAGAACTCAAGAACTGCAACATCATGACCTAAGCCGAAATCAGGCACGTAACAGATTGAGCCACCCAGGTGCCCCTGATTTTTTTAAATTGAAGTATAATTAACATATAATCTTATATTAGTTTCAGGTGTACAAAATATAATGATTTGACAATTCTATACATTCCTCAGTGCTTAACCACAGTAAGTGTAGTCAACCGTCTGTCACCATATAATGTTATTATAATATTATTGACTATTGTATTGCAGAATGGATTGAGAGTGGAGGTAGTGAGCAACGCTGGATGTAGAGAAGCAATGAAAGCCAGTTTGGAAGCCTTTGGTGTAAGTCGTTTATGTGTAATGAGGATTCTGAAGTAGGGCAGTGGCAATGGTGGTACAGTGAGGGGGCAGATTCTGCTTGCATGAAATCAAAACTGATTTCACTTCTGAGGTTTTGTTATTTTTGTGTTTTTTGTTTTTGTTTTTATTTTTGTTCTTTCCCCATCAATGGCCATACTTGCTGTTGTTCAATAGATACTGCAAGGGGGACCACAGATCTAATATGCTGGTAATTTATAAGTATTATATTTTGTGCTATAGCCTCAATGACGGCTACCACACATCAATTGAAATTAAGCATGGGGTGTTGTGTTCATCTGGTGGCACTGCTTAAGAGAGATAAAATTTCTCAAGGTAATATCAATCTAGATTTCTATAAGATCATGGATCTGCTTTTGATCCTCTTAAATGGAATGAGTAGTTTTGCTTAATCTCTGAAATTATGAGAGATGGGCATAGCTCCCGTTTGTAATTGCTGAGAGGCTATGACTTGGTGATCCTGAAATTTGCAGTTATAATTTAACTTTTAATAACTTGTTCATACTTAAATAGACATCTAAAGAGAAAGGAAAATGTAGATACTGTCAGAGTGTGTAACGTGTAACATAAAGTGGCTTCTGTTCAAGAGATTTGCAAAAGTCTGTTAATGCATCTTAAGGTGAGACAGCCCTAAAAGGAGCTGGGTTAAAAATCCAACAAAGTTCCTTGGAGGGTGATATTTCTCATCATCCCATACTTTCCATTAGCAGTTTGTCTTTGTTCTACCTTATTTTGATCCTTTTTCTTTTTATAAACATGAGTGTGCCTGTACTAAATGTAAATTTTGAAAAAGTTATGCGAGGTTTAAAGTGTTAATGACTTGTTAAGTCATTATTTTGAAACAGCAAAATGAAAAAGAACATTATGGAAGAAAAACAGAACTGTGCAGTAACTTCATGACCAAAGTGCCTCTGTTTAATGATTTGTAAGAGAAATAGGAAGTTTTCAGTGAAAACTGCTAATTATTTTGGTTTCCCATAATGAAAACCTGTGATGTTGTTTAACTGTCTCTGTTCATTAGTTTACTCCGTGACACTGGTATATTTGTTTGCTTTTATGTATTCATTTCTTCTCATCAAATAAGAGTGATCTCGTGATTGAGGAGTTTAAGGTTTATGGAAATTATGGCAATGGTCTCTTGACCATGGGATTGATGACTTTTAAGTTGTGCTATTCAGGATGAGAAGGAATATTCCAGTCATCCTTTTGCTCTGCTATTTCCTTTATCATTGTGTATCTTGGAAGACAGTTCTTTTTTCTGTTTTGTCAGAAACATCCACAAATCAAATAATTATTGACATATGCTTGGTGACTTATGTCTAAAGTAAATTTAAAGGTTGCTAAAGAAATTAACCTTGGTAACAATTGTTTTTGCCATGCTAATGGCTCTTAAGGAATGATTTAATTGTGCATGCCTTTGGCAGGCAGCTCAATGACACTGTTGTTCAAACCAGAAAAGGGACAAGGTTCTAAGGTCAAACAGTAGAAATAGCATGTTTCATCACACTCAAATTCAACAAGTTCAAGAATTTTTGGAGCCTAGAGTTTTCTTAAGTTTGATCATAATAGGGATTGTGAATTTATGGATCCGGTTTTCTCTCTTTTTCCGCCAGCTGTCTGCTTTGCTTTTGCTTGCTGCTGAATTATTGCTTCTTCTTTTCTTCACACAAGCCCTTTAGTATGTGGTGGAGGTATGCAGGAGACTTTATAGTGGGGCTCATAAACACTTCTTACCTGAGTCCCTGCTACAGATTTAGGTGTGCTGATTGATCTCCTTCCTATCTAGAGTCCAAGGCCTCTATACCTATGCAACGTGTTCTGTCTGCCCTCATCGACTGTCTTCTCACCCCTTACCCGTAGTATGTGATTCAGCAGACAGTGCACAGTGTCACAGAGGGCAGACCCAGATCTGCCTCAGAAGATATACCACCCAGGTAATTCTACTATCCCAGGTGTGTGACCTTGTTTCTTAACAGACTCTTTGGCATTTACTCTAGAATTTATGGACAAAGACCTCCTGCTCATAGGGCCCTTTAAGAAATGGCAATAAAATATTAGCAATCAGGGAAGAATAAATCTACACAGTAAATGAATGATTCCTCAGAAACTGACTAAATAAAATAGAGATGGGACGGTGAATATCTATTTTGTGCTGGGCTCTGTGCTTTCTCGTAAAAGTCTTGTTTAAGAAATTTCTTTACTTCTTGGTTTCTTCACTTTGCTATGCTCTCTGCTAGGCTGCTTACCTCCCAAATTTGCTAGACTGCTCGCTGTTTTACACATTTGGCATCATCCCAGTTTAGACTGTCTCCAAGAAGCCCTAAGAGTTTTCTGGGTAGAATGGCAACACAACTGGTAAGGAAGGAAAGGGAATGACAGCAAGTCATGATTTCACTAATGCTAATTCACAGAAAAAAAACTTGTAGGAATTATATTTCTTGGATAAACCCATTTCCCTCTTTTCTTAGAAAGGCATTTATTTTCCCTTTTCTCATTACATTTTTACATGGTCACTATGGATGGCTAATATGATATCTTCCAATTCTGAAACATATAAAATTGTACACCAACAAGAGCATAAAACTTCTGAAGTGGCACTTGCAAGATATTTTCTAAAAAACATCTCTATCGGGGCACCTGGGTGGCTTAGTCGGTTAAGCGTCCGACTTTCGCTTAGGTCATGATCTCGCGGTTCGTGGGTTCGAGCCCCGCGCCGGGCTCTGTGCTGACTCCCAGCTCAGAGCCTGGAGCCTATTTCAGAGTCTGTATCTCCCTCTCTCTCCTAGAAATAAATAAAAATATTAAAAAAAAAAATCTCTATCTAGTTGACACTAGTTCACACGGACTATCTGTTGAACACAGTCTGCACTGTCTCTCCAATCTGTGTTTCCCCATGTGAGCCATAGTCTTAGGCACACACTCTCTGTATAGTGAGAAACACAGTGCCTGAAGCTCTGACTGAGTGGTCCTTACGTTAATGATTTTACAGGAAGCTTTCACAGAAGTTCCAGGGGCCTGTTTGATTGGCCTGGCTTGGGAGTATGTTCCTTCCTAGGATTGGGTCAGTCTCACTTGAATCATTGAACCAAAGATTACTATGGGGAAAGTGATTCCCCAAAGGAAAAGCATACTAGGTAGACAGAAAAAGGTCTACTTCAATACATACGATAAAAATGTAGATAACTGGATGATGTTATTAAGAACAAAATGAAGCAAGAAAAACTTAAGCCTGATTTAGCGGCTGACATGAGAGTGATCTTGCCCTGGTTGTTTTCTGTCACACCGTAAAGAAAAGACTCTTGGGGGCTCACAGTTTTCTAGGACTCCAAATGGGAACACTTCTTTTATCTGTTATGGAATGTATAAATAGCATTTCAACTTGTATTTACCAAGTTTTGTTTTGTTTTTGTTCTTTCCCTCCAGGGCCGTGGTCTTAAGTATGGAAATGTAATAGATTAAGGCTTTCCAATTTAGATAACACAGAATTATTAATTCCATTTGATTTCTGTAGGCTAGATGAACAGATTGATACAAAATGAGAAAATGTGTCTTCACAATTTCCAACAGTGAGAATAGCCAGCCTTATTCAGCACAATAAAGACAGATAATTAATAGCTAGTTAATATTTATTTGCATTTATAGGGGCACCTGGATGGCTCAGTCAGTTAAGCATCCAACTTAGGCTCAGGTCATGATCTCACAGTTTGTGGATTAAAGCCCCATGTTGAGCACTGTGCTGACAGCTTGGAGCCTGGAGCCTGCTTCAGATATCTCCCTCTCTCTCTACCCCTCCCCTGCTCACACTCCATCTGTCTCTCTCTCTTAAAAGTAAACAAACACTAAAAAGTTAAAAAAATAGTTATTTGCATTTGGAAGTGTTTAAATGAGCGCTTTATAAAGTTCTACCAGATTGTAACTATCCTTGCGGAGTCGAGCAACTCTTGTTACACATGTGCACATAACTCCCACCTGTACAGCTCAGGGTGATGCTTCCTAATCTAATAAGGAAGAGAATGAAAGAGAGACTATGTTGTTATTTAGTCCTCTGGGAAGGAGATGACTGGGACAGGACGATGAGGTCCCAAAGTGAGTGGGCTGCTGTGAGAGGGAGCTGAGGGTAGGAGAAAGGCAGCTGATCTTGTCCACCTCAAAACTGTGTCTCTATAATTCCCAGGAGTCACAGCTTACATTTTGAAAAGTGCTGAAATTAAAATCAATGATGGGGTTTGAAGTACTCTATAACATTACTCATAACTCATTCTGTAAGATAAATACTCATCTGTGTTTTTCATTTATGCACCGTGTAAGGGTAATGCTAAAAATATTTGACGGTTGATGGTAAAGGTGCCCGAGTAGCACTGACCAGTCAGAGTAGACGCCATCTATGAACATCTGGAACACCTTACAGGTCTGCTTCAACTGGGTTTCAAATATGCAAAGCTATGAAGAATTCCTATTAATGAGTATTTTTATCTGTTAAGATGCATATTTTGGTTCTGTTTCAGTCCATTTCATTGATATCAAAATCATCTCTGGTAAATAGTTATTTTTGGGATTTTATAGTTTCTGGCTATTGAAAGAACACCATATATAATTTGTATGTATTTGTATTTATATTAATATAATTAAATATTCTACCTAAAGACTGTATCTTCTTGGAACATTAATTATCTAACTAAGCAATTAACATTAAGTCCACAAATAATTTTAGGTTCCTACTGTGGGCCAAGCTATGGTTGATCCCTGGGTGTGCAACAAGAAGGATAAGGTCACTGTCCCCATGGACCTTACAGCTTCATTGGAGAGATGGATAACTGATAGTTCCAAACCAGAGTGATACATTTTGGCTTGAGGAAGTTCCTAGATAGGAAGGCAGTGTGTTGTGTGGCTCTTGGCATTTGATCCACATGTGGAATCAAGAAGACTTCACAATTACCAAATTGTGACTGAAGGATGCATCGAGAAATGGGGAGCATGGAGGAAAAGGGTAATGGGAAGAGAGGTTCAAGCATGTATGACATTCCAGAAATAGTTCAAAAGACCTTCGATGGCCTGAAAATGGTTTGCTGTGTTACTCCTGATATGAAACTCCTAGTAACTCCTGATATGAAAAAATATCATATTTAAACTTCTTCCTATTTACTGTCCCCACCCCATAAATATTAGTTGTTTTTACACTCTCAAAGTGCATAACTTTATAGTATGCTATGTTAACAGAATTCTATCAGTTTGTCCTCAGTTCTTATATCATAAGTGAGTGTGCAAGGGTGCCTCGGTGGCTCAGTTGGTTAAGTGCCCAACTCTTGATTTCAGCTTAGGTCGTGATCTCCCGGTTATGAGGTCTAAACTTGCATGGGGCTACATGCAGTACACAGAACCTGCTCAAGCTTCTCTCTCTCCCTCTCCCTCTCCCCCTTGCCCGCTCACACACACTTTCTCCCTTTCTCTCTCTCTCTCTTTCTTTCTCTCTCTCTCTCACACATACACACACAGTGAGAGTATGCAGTAGCACGTCAAGGTAAAAAGAAACATTTTCACTCTTCTGGTTTATGCTTCTTTGCCTTTGCTCATGCTGTCTCTTTGACCTGAATTTTCCTTTCTCTTCTCATTCACATGGAGTATTTACACATCTCTCAGGATTTGGATTAAATATTCTCTCTCTTATCAAAATTTAATGGCTCCTCCAAGGAAAGCTGACTACTGTATCCAGAATACAGTTTTCTCATATCAGCTATTATGCTTTATACCTCATGTATTGTGTACATTATTTGAGGGCAGGGGCATTATGATCCCATTATTGACACCTTGAATAATATCTATCACAGCATGGATGCTAGGGATTTGTGGTACCTCTTGTCTCTCCTTTTTCCTTTTTTTTTTTAACTTCGGTGTATATACAAAAGGCTTACTACACAAATGTGAACCGTATTGCTTTTATTACTTTCTTCCAATATCTCAAACAAACTGGATTGGAGAGCAAGGCTTGGATCAGGAATCTTATGAGGGACTTCCTATTCCCTAACTATTGAATTGGAAAGAAGTTTTGGGTCTAACCTCCCTTTATCATTTAGTCACAGGCAAATAGGCAGTAAACCTGGTACACTGGTAGTACCAGGTACCAGGGCTGGACACTGGTAGTAGGAAAAATGATTGGAAGTGAGGGGCAACTTCTTGCCTTTAGGCATAGTAGCCCTGCTCACCAGTAAAACATGAATGTCAGGAATGTCAGTCAGTGTCAGTGAATGTCAGTTCTGACCAGTCTTATCAGCCATCCCTTCTTCAATGCTAAAATGATCATTTGGAAACAAATTTTCTCAACATATGTAATTATATATATGCTCAGTAATAGAAAATCTGCAAGTTCCATTGAAGCAAAGCCTGGAATATTGTACACTAGATGGATGATTGAATTTGATGATTTGAAAGTGCCTTCTAGCCCAGACAATCTATGTTCCTTTTATCTTTGACATTTATTTCACCTGAAATTATTCAATGTCTTTGGGATTTGGTGGGTCTGGAGCAGGGAGTATACTAGTTTATGAAAGGCACTGAACGTATGGGGAAATATTGCTGCTCTTAAGTTTGTTTTTTTTCACTTAATATGTGGCCTAGATGCAGGATAGGGGAAGACTGGTGCAAATTGTAGCCAAACACTGTAGGCAGCAACGTATATGCATGAACATTGAAGAAGCTTGTGTTCAGTGAGAAGCTATGAGCCCTTTGGTTTATTGACTATGGTCTGATGACTAGCAAGCTGTAAGATTGAAGATTTAGTTAATTTTTTTATTAGGTATGATTTCTATAAACTGTATCAGATAATGCTGATTGTAATTTTAGAGAATAATCTAAAATAGACAAATACAACTTGATTTTTTTGCCTGAAAAATATAAAACTAGATATTAATTCTTAAAATATAGCATGTTTACTGAATATTGGGGATAAATGATCTCATTGATTGATGTGTACTTAGCAAATAACTGCATATGTAGGAAGACATGAAAACAGTAGGAAAGAGTGCTGAGTCTTGCTTTGAAGACATATACCAATCACATTTCTTCTTGCTTATTTGTTTATTTCTAACTATTCTATTTAGGTTAGATTGATGGGTACTGAGGGAATCATAGGGTGGTGGTGGAGGGGCAAGGTAAAGTGCCAATCTAAAAAGTGTTTGCTTTTGTTTTTCTCTAAGAATTATTTTCAGTCTTTATGTTTCAAAATTTATTTTAAATTTTATTTATTATAGCAACAGTTGATATTTTTCTGGTACCATTAATTCAGTCTTTCTGAATTAATTCTAGATTTGTTGGTCATATTACTGTAAATAGAATGATAAGGAGCACAGTGAAAATGCTAAAGCCATATTCACTGTAGCTTAAACCTGCAATAACAGTATTTTATAGGACATACGTAAAATCTTACATATCTTTTAACGTTAAATTAACAAAAGTTATTTTGTTTCAGAGGAATTTCCTTTTTTTAAGTTTAAGTTTATTTATCTATTTTCAGAGAGAGAGAGAAAGAGAGAGAGAGTGACCATGAGTGTGAGTGGGAGAGGGGCCAGGAGAGAGGGAGAAAGAACCTCAAGCAGGTTTCACGCTATCAGGACAGAGCTCAACTAGGGGCTTGATCCCATGAACTGGGAGATCATGACCTGAACCAAAACCAAGAGTTGGCTGTTCACCTGACTGAACCACTCAGGCACCCCTCAGAGGATTTCTGGTCAGGACATTGAAATTTAGTAATTCTGAGGTAATAGAATTAAGCAGATCAACATATTCACTGTTGAAGAATTATACAACCTTGTAAAGTTTCAAGCTCATGCTTCCTATTTGTAAAAAAAATGTTCATATAAGAAATATTTTTCAGAAGAATGGAAAAGTCTTTGGCTCATTATGTTTTGTTGTATATTGTCCCTCATGGCCTTATCTAATTTTTTTCTGAATGACTCCATTGAAACTGCTTCAGCCAACTTGCTAGATAAGAACTTTTCATAGATTGATGATACCTATAAAGAAAAATTCCTTAGTGGACATATCTATGCTGTGTTCTTTTATTTGCTTAATTAAAAAATATCTTCCTATTATGAAGTATAACACTCACAGGGACAGATGCAAAAAACATCAAAGTATAATATAATGAATTGTTACAAAGCCGTTTCATGTCCTAGGTCAAAAATTAGGATGTCAACAGCTTTCAAGAAGGCACTCTGCCCAGATACTCCCTCTGTTTTAGCTAAAGGATGTCACTATATTGACTTTTGTGATCACCTTGCCCTTGCTTTTCTTCTTTAACCACCTATGGATGCATTCCTAGACAATATTTTTTTTGAAATTTATGTAAATAGAGTTACACTGTATGTCAGTTTTTGTGCTTGTTCTTTTGTTCAATATCATGTTTAAAATTTATTGATCTATTACTTCATTTTGAGAAGTTTTAATTGTCTTCCATTTGAAATAATTTTCAGGATTGATTGGAATTTATTCTGATGTATCATTAGCAGATATTTGTCTAACCTCTTCTCTTTTCCTTTCAAGTTTTGTTCCTCTGGTTGATTGTTTTAATGTACAATTACAGATAACTCTCATTCACTTGCCATGATCCTGTTTCCTGTGTAGAGCGTTTTTGATTACTATTTTTCCTAGTTCTTGGATTATCATATAAATTTATAGAGTGCAAAGATTTTGAGCAGAAGGAAAAGGAATAGATGTTGCCCTTTGGAATGATTGAATAAACTTACTAGGGAAGCATATGGTATGAAGTATGGCATGAAAGGAGCTGACTGATAACAACAAGATTTCAGGGAATAGGTTGTCTGTTTAGTTTCAAAAGGAGAATCAACAAAGGAAGAAAAACAGTTGGCATTTTCATGTTTAGTAACCTTTTGGCTTTATTGCTTGGAAAATTCAGCATTCTGCCAAAACAGTTACAAATTTATGACAGTGCCAGAGAAATAAGTAATTTTGATTGAAGGATTTTTACCTAGAATCCTTTCACACAAGGAATGCCTAAGTATATATGTTATGGAAAAGGAAAAGTAAGAGCAAGTTATTTTTTCTTGTTAAGTAGGACAATCCTGTTGCTGACAACAATCCACAGATATTTTACCCTACATATTTTGAGATGCTTCCTGTGGAGTCCTAGTATAAAGATTTGGCGGACACTTTATTGAATCAAGTCAGTGAAAGAAACAATATTGGAAATTCAGTTGGAAAAGAAAGACAAAATAAAACATGAGATTCTATTAAAATAAAGTTATTGTAAATTCCAACCTCTTCTCTTTATTCTGTTTTAATAAGTGGAACTACTACCTACCCAGTCCCTCAAGTCAGAAATAAGGAGTCATTTGAGACTTACCTTCTTTGGTTTATATACTACCAACTTTCAAAATTTATTGATTTTCTTAACCTTTTTAACTTTATTTAAATATTTAATTTAGTTTTTATTTTTGAGAGAGAGAGAGACAGAGTGAGAATGGGGCAGGGGCAGAGAGAGAGGGAGACACAGAATCTGAAGCAGGCTCCAGGCTCTGAGCTGTCAGCACAAAGCCCGATGCGGGGCTCAAACTTACAAACCACAATGTCATGACCTGGGCTGAAGTCGAACGCTTAAGTGACTGAGCCACACACGTGCCTCCCCCTCCTCTCTTTTTAATATATTTATTTTGAGAGAGAGAATGAGAGAGAGATCACATGCAAGCAAGGCAAGGGCAGAGAGGGAGAGAGAGAATCCTAAGCAGACTCTGAGCTGTAAGCACAGAGTTCGACATGGGTCATGATCTCCTCTGCTGGGCTTCATCTCATGACCATGAGATCATGACCTGAGCTGAAGTCAAGAATTAGATGCTTAACCAACTGAGCCCCCAGGCACCCCATATTCCTTCTTTCTCTTACACATTAGCTTACCACCTTCCTGATCTCCATTACTGTTACCTCAGTTTGGGGAAGCATTTCTCAACTAGTTGATTGAAATTTTTTTTTTTTTTGCCTCCTTTTCAAAGATCCTTTCTCCCGGATATTTTTGGAGTAAAAATTCTTTTTTTGATTGAATTATAATTGACATAAAATATTAGCTATGTATGTATAAGATAGTGATTTAATATTTTTATACATTTCAAAATGATCACCATGATAGGTATAGTTATCATCTATCACTATATAGTTATTACAGTATTATTGGCTATATTCCCATATGCTGTATATTACATCCCTGGTTTCATAACTGGAAGTTTGTACCTCTTAGTTCCCTTTACCTATTTTGCATATTGCCCATCCTCATTTCCCTTTGGCAACCTCTGATCTCTTTATCATGAGTATATTTCTGTTTTGTTTTGTAAGTTACATATAAAAGTGAAATACATGACATTTATCTTTCTCTGACTTATTTCACTCAGCATCATACCCTCTAGGTCCATCCACATTGTCACAAATGACCAGATTTCATTTTTTTAATGCCTGAATAGTATTTTACATAATATATATAAGTATAGGTATATATGTACATATGTTTGTATCATTGTCACCCAAAATTAGGATGAGATTGGAAAATTGGCTTCCTGCATCACTTCAGTCCGAGATAAAGTCCCCGCATGTCCCTGCCTCTTTGGCATCCACTTTAAAACCAGTAGGTGTATCTCCCTTATTATGGTCTTGGTGTTTTTCAATATGTTGCTTTTGTGTTGGATCTCAGGGTTAGTTTGCTCATGTGTCATTTAGGGGTGGGATCTCTGTTCTCTACAGTTGTAGGATTCTCCTGGTTTTATTTCCCATAGATTTTCAAAACCAGATGTTTTGGGACTTGTCTTTCTCGTGCCAGCCCTTGGGGTTACGGTCACTGGTGCGGGTCATAATCCCTTCATTCCTGGAGGGAGCATACTTTTGGGATTCCTCTCACTTGTGGGGTCACTGTGGCTGGGGTGGGTCCTGGCAAGGCTCTGTCTCTAGCTCTCTTAGTCTTCTTCATGCATCTCTTTTGTCTTTCGATGTGGAGGTTCCGTTTATCTAGTCCTCAAGTCCTTTTCATAAGAAAATTCTTTCATATGTGGCTGTAAATTTGCTGTGTCTGTGGGAGGAGGCAAGTTCTGGTTCTTCCTGTGCTGCTGCCTTGAACACTATCTTGAAGGGAAAGTTCCGAAACTAATCTGAGCTTGACACTTCTTTGTTTAAAATCAGTGTTTTCTGTTTAAATTCCCTCTTAACCTTCAGGATGAAGTTCAGTTTTGATCTCCTTGGCTGTATAAACAAGACTCAACCCTTGTCACTTCCCCACATACACCTAAGTGTCAGCCATATCAAAGGACATGTACATCATCTTTCTTGCTTTAGTGCGATTGTACATCCTCTTTAATTTAAACATCCCATTCCTCTCTTTCACTTAGCTAACTCTCACTCATCATTTAAGATTGAAATCGAGTGACTTTAGGTAACCTTCTGTTAGCCATTCAGTTTGTTTGAGGAGTACCTCCTCAAACATCTTCTTCTTCCTTCTCCTTCCTTCTTCTTCCTTTTTCTTCATTATTCTTCCTCTCCTCCTCCTCCTCCTCCTTCTTCTTCACCTCTCTATAAATGCTTTTCACCATTAAAAATGTTTATTTTTGAAAGACAGCAAGCAAGTTGGGGAGAGGCAGAGAAAGAAGGAGAGAGAGGATCTGAAGCAGGTTCTGCACTGTCACCAGAGAGCTCAGTGTGGGGCTTAAGCCCACAAACTGTGAGATCATGACCTGCACCAAAGTCAGATGCTTAACTGACTGAACCACCCAGGCACCCTTGCATTCCACATTTCTTTCTTTTTTTTAATGTTTTTTAAAAAAATTTATTTTTGAGAGAGAGAGATATAGACAGCGTGAGCATGGGAGGGACAGAGAGAGAGGGACACAGAATCTGAATCAGGCTCCAGGCTCTGAGCTAGATGTCAGCACAGAGCCTGATGCGGGGCTCGAACCCACGAACCATGAGATCATGACCTGAGCCGAAGTTGGACTCTTAATCGACTGAGCCACCCAGGTGCCCCACATTCCACATTTATTATACTTATGTCCATTATGGGGCTTTCTATAAGGTTGTGTGTTCCTCCTGTCTGGCTTTGCCAGTTGTTTGCAAGCTTCTAGAGGTCATCCTGTATACTCAGTGTTAGGATTCTATATGGGATACAGCAGATACTCAATATATACACACAGGAGTCTGGTGAATGCATGAAAGCAGAAACACCCCCAAGCATGAGGAAAAGACCATCCTGGCCAGAGAGCTGTGTGTCTTTGAGTCTTTTTGGAGAATAGCCCTACCTCGTATTATCCCAATTCACAGAAACTTTACTGATTATTTTATTTATTTTTTCTTTTACTAACCACTGGCTTTCATTTTATGGTTCTACTTAATTTACTAAGTGGATTCCTTGCTCAGGCAATTGCAGTTGAAATTCTTAAAACATTTAGAAATAACCCATGTTTTATACATAACATGCTCAAGTATTGTAATGTGTTCACATATGTTATCTTTATTGCAGAAAATATTTTAACATTATCATATAAATCAGTACCACTTACATTGTAATTTCATCATCCCTTAAATCAATATCTAGAGCCATACAACATTTTAAGATCTTCTTTTCATATTTTTCAATGCTGGAATATTATAAAGAATGAAACTTGTGCTTTCATTTATAAGACCCAGAAAACAGTCTCTAGAAATCGGTGTTGGAATTTTATACATGGAAATCTTCACTTTCCTAGTTATACAAATGTTTCTCTTCTACTCTCCTTATATTTTATTGGAATGTCACTTTTGTTGCATACTCATATGCTGTTTATTTTGATTTAGAAATGAAATGTTTTCTCTAAAAGCAAAAAAATAAAAGTTAGTTCTTTTTCTAAGTTCTTATTATAAGCTAAATCCAGATTTGATTGGTTTTTCTAATCAGCTTTTCCCAAAATTGTTAGTAGCAAGCACAAATTCATACAAAATACTCTAGAGAGCTCAAATTAAAATTATGTTTCTATTCTGTCAGAGACCATGATCTGTTCTTTGAGAATACATAATATATATCAATTCTTTATCACATCTTCTTTATCTGTTCATTTATTGAAGGATGCTTGGGATGTTTCCAAAATTTGGCTATTGTAAATAATGCTGCAATAAATATTGGGGTGAATGTGTCCCTTTGAATTAGTGTTTTTTTAGTTTTTGAGTAAATACCCAGTACTGTGATTACTGGATCATAGGTTAGTTCTATTTTTAACTTTTTGAGGAACTTCCATACTGTTTTCCACAGTGGCTGGACCAGTTTGTATTTTTCCTAACAGTGCAAGAGAGTTCCTTTTTCTCTACATCCTTACCAACACTTGTTGTTTCTGCTGTTTTTAATTTTAGCAATTTTGACAGGTGTAAAGTGACATCTCATTGTAGTTTTGATTTGCATTTCTCTGATGGTAAGTGATGTTGAGCATCTTTTCATATGTCTGTGGGCCATCTGGATGTCTTTTCTTTGGGGGAAACTCATGTCTTGTGTCCATTTTTTAATTGGATTATTTGTTTTTTGGATGTTGAGTTGTTTAAGTCCTTTATATATTTTGGATATTAACCTTTTATCAGATATGTCATTTGCAAATATCTTCTCCCATTCCATAGGTTGCCTTTTGGTTTGTTGATTATTTCTTTCTCTGTGCAGAAACTTTTTATTTTGATGTAGTCCCAATAGTTTATTTTTGCTTTTATTTCCCTTGCCACAGGACACATATCTAGAAAGAAGTTGCTGTGGCTGATAGCAAAGAAGTTATTGCCTGTGTTCTTTTCTAGGATTTTTATGGTTTCAGGTCTCATATTTAGGTTCTTTAATCCATTTAGAGTTTATTTTTGTGTTTGGTAAAAGAAAGTGGTCCAGTTTCATTCATTTCCATTAGCTGTCTAGTTTTCCCAACACCATTTGTTGATGAGACTCTTTTTCCCATTGAATATACTTTCCTTCTTTGTTGAAAAGTAATTAACCATGTAACTGTAGGTTTATTTCTGAGTTTTCTATTCTGTTCTGTTGTTCTAGGTGTCTATTTTTGTGTCAGTAGCATACTGTTTTTTTAAAAATTTTTTATATTTTATTTATTTCTGAGAGAGAGAGAGAGAGCAAGCGTGAGCAAGCACGGGAGGGTCAGAGAGAGGGAGACACAGAATCTGAAACAGGCTCCAGGCTCTGAGCTGTCAGCACAGAGCCCGATGCGGGGCTCGAACCCGTGAACTGTGAAATCATGACCCAAGCCGAAGTCAGATGCTTAAACGACTGAGCCACCCAGGCACCTCAGTAGCATACTGTTTTGATTACTGCAGCTTTGTAATATAATTTGAAGTCTGGAATTGTGATGATTCCAGCTTTGCTCTTCTTTTTCAAAATTGTTTTTGCAATTTGGGGTCTTTTGTGGTTCCATATAAATTTTAGAATTGTTCTAGTTCTGTGAAAAATGATGTTGGTATTTTGATAGGGATTGCATTGAAAGTGTACGTTGCTTTGGATAGTATAGACATTTTAGCATTATTTGTTCTTCTAATCCATGAGTATGGCATGTCTTTCCATTTCTCTATGTCATCTTCGGTTTCTTTCATCATTGTGTTATAGTTTTCAGAGTACAGGTTTTTTGCCTCTTTAGTTGTAAATTTATTCCCTGGGGCACCTGGGTGGCTCAGTCAGTTGTACGCCCGACTTCAGTTTAGGTCATCATCTCACATTTTGTGAGTTCGAGCCCTACATCAGGCTTACTGCTGTCAGCCTGTCAGCACAAGAGCCTGCTTCAGATCCTCTGCCCCCTTCTCTCTGCCCCTCCCCCCTTGCACTCTCTCAAAAAAAATATTTCAAAAAGTTTATTCCTAGGTATTTTACTATTGCACTATTTTTGGTGCAATTGTATGGGATTGTTTTCTTAGTTTCTCTTTTTGCTCTTTCCTTAATAGTGTATAGAAATGCAACAGATTTCTGTACATTGATTTTGTATCCTATAATTTTACTGAATCCACTTATGAGTTCTAGCAGTTTTTTTGTGGATTCTTAAGTTTTTTTTTTTTTAAATATAATATAATGTAATGTGCAACGAGTGAAAGGTTTACTTGTTCCTTACAATTTGGATTTCTTTTATTTCTTTCTATTGCCTGATTGCTGTGGCTAGGCGTTCCAGTGCTTTGGTGAATAAAGGTGGTGAGAGTACACATCCTTGTCTTGTTCTTGACCTTAAGGGAAAATCCCTCGGTTGTTTTCATTATTGAGTAGGATGTTGGCTGTGGGTTTTTCATATAAGGTCTTTATTATGTTGTGGTTTGTTCCCTCTTAGCCTACTTTGTTGAAGGTTTTTATCATGAAGGGATGTTGTACTTCATCAAATGCTTTTTCTGCATCTATTGAAACGATCATATGATTTCTATTCTTTCTCTTGCTGATGTGATGTGTTACATTGATTTGCAAATATTGAACAACTTTTGCATCCTGGGAATAAATTTTGGTGAATGATTTTTTAAAATGTATTGTTGGATTTGGTTTGCTGGTATTTTGTTGAGAAATTTTGCATATGTATTCATCAGACATGTTGGCCTCTAGTTCTCTTTATCTGTGGTACTTTTACCTAGTTTTGGTATCAGAGTAATGCTGGCCTTATAGAATGAATTTGGAATTTGGAAGTATTCTCTCCTCTTCTATTTTTTTGGAATAATTTAGAAAGAATAGGTATTAACTCTTCTTTAAATGTTATGTAGAGTTCACTGTGAAGCCATCTGGTCTTGGACTTTTGTTTTTTTGGGATGATTTTGATTAGTGATTGAATTTCGTTGCTGGTAAGTGGTCTGTCCAAATTTTCTATTTCTTCCTCATTAGGTTACGGTGGGTTATATGTTTCTAGGAATTTATCCGGTTCTTCTGAGTCGTCCAATTTGTTGATCTATAATTTTTCATAATATTCTCTTATGCTTGTTTATATTTCTTTGGTGGCAGTTGTTATTTCTCCTCTTTTATTTGTGATTTTGTTCATTTGAGTTTTCTCTCTCTGCTGTTGCTGCTACCTTCTTCTCCTCCTCCTCCTCCTCCACCTCCTCCTCTCTCTTCTTCTCTTTTTCTCCTCCTTCTTTAATGAGTCTACCTAGAGTTTTATCAATTTTGTTGTTCTGTCAAAGAACCAGCTCTTGGTTTCATTGATCTGTTCCATTGTTTTTCTAGTTTCTATATTATCTATTTCTGTTCTAATCATTATTGTTTTCTTCTTTCTGCTGTTTTTGAGTTTTGTTTGTTCTTTTTCTACTGCCTTTAGGTATAAGATTAGATTGTTTATTTGAGATTTTTCTTGCTTCTTGAGATAGACGTATATGGCTATAAACTTCCTCTAAGAACCACTTTTGCTGCCTTCCAAAGATTTTGGACCATTGTATTTCCATTTCATTTGTTCCCATGTAAATTTTGATTTCTTCTCTTATTTTTGGTTGGCCCAAACATTGTTTAGTAGCATGTTATTTAACCTCCATGTATTTGTGGTCTTTCTGGATTTTTTTGTGATTGATTTCTAGTCTCATAGCATTGTGGTTAGAAAAGATGTATGGCATGACTTGAATCCTTTTGAATTTGTTGATATTTCTTTTGTGGCCTAATATGTGATCTATTCTGGAGAATGTTTTGTGTGTACTAGAAAAGAATGTGTAATATGCTGGTTTAGGATGGAGTGTTCTGAACATATCTGTTAAATCCATCTGGTAGTGTGTCATTCAGAGTCACTGTTGTTGCTTGTCTGGGTGACCTGTCCATTATTGTAAGTGGGGGTGTTAAAGTCCCCTACTATGATTGTATTACTATCAATTAGTTCTTTTATATTTGTTATTAACTGCTTTGGTTAAATATTTACAATTATTGTATCTTCTTGTTGGATTATCCCCTTATTATTATATAGTGTCCTTCTTTGTCTCTTGTTATAGTCTTTGTTGTAAATTCTATTTTGTCTGATACAAGTATTGCTGCTTTGGCTTTCTTTTGACATCCATTTGCATGGTAAATCTTTCTCTATCTCCTCCTTTTAGTCTACAAATAACTTTAGGCCTGAAATGAGTCTCTTTTAAGCAACATAGAGATGAGTTTTGTTTCTTAATCCACTCTGTCACCCTATGTTATTGATTGGAGCATTTAGTCCATTTACATATAAAGTAATTATTCTCTCCTTTTCTCTGGTATTGTGTGTGTTCCTTGCTACATCTTCTCACAAGATTTTCAAGATCAAAAGATTCCTGGCCAAGAAACAAGCAGAATCATCCCATTCCCTAGTGAATTTGGATAAAATCTGGTAATAAAATCAGGGACAACTCCAAAAGGAAGCTTTGGAAAAGAACCAAACTGGGTTCAGAAGGGATCACACATGAAATGGCACACATATTTATCTTATCACTAAGTAAACATCACTACTAGCTGAACAATAGACATGTTTTATTGGGAAAATGATTTTCCTATGTTACTATGCTTCTACTCCAGTAGGTTGGTTCAGTAATAAATATGTGAGACATTTTGTTTGGAAAAAAAAAAGAAAGTAATTATAGATATGTATTTATTGCCATTTTAATACTTGTTTTACGGTTGTTTTATAGTTTTTCTGTGAGCCTTTCTTCTCTTGTTCTCTCTTTTGCTTTTATAGCTTTTTTAGTGATATTCTTTAATTCCTTTCTCTTCAGTCTTTGCATATGTATTACTAGTTTTTGATTTGTGGTTGCCAGTAGGTTTGTATGTAAAATCTGCATGTAGCAGTCTATATGAAGTTGATGATTGCTTAAGTTTGACCCCATTTACTTCTCTCACCTCACATTTTAGGTATATGGTGTCATATTTTACATCCTTTTCTTTTGTGAATACCTTCACTTATTTCTACAGATACACTACTTTTACTGATTTTGTGTTAACTACTTTTCATACTCCTGTTATGGTTTTTCCTTTCAACTCAGAGAGTCCCCTTTAATATTTATTGTAGAGCTAGTTTAGTGTTCATGAACTCCTTCAGTTTTTGTTTGTAAAATTCTAGTTTAATTTATTTATTTATTTATTTATTTTTTTACAAATAGTTTATTGTCAAATTAGTTTCCACATAACACTCAGTGCTCAGCCCCACAAATGCCCTCCTCCATGCCCATCCCTCTTCCCCCCCACATCCATCAGTCCTCAGTTTTTGTCAGCCTTCAAGAGTCTCTCATGGTTTGCCTCTCTCCCTTTCCCCCACCATTTCCGCCCTTCTTCTCCCCCTTGTTCCTCCGTCAAGTTCCTCCTAATCCTCCTATACGTGCAAACATATGGTATTTGTCCTTCTCTGCCTGACTTATTTCTCTCAGCATAACACCCTCAAGGTCCATCCATATTGCTACACATGGCCAGATTTCATTGTTTCTCATTGCCATGTAGTATTCCATGGTATAGATAAACCACATCTTCTTGATCCATTCGTCCGTTGATGGACACTTAGGCTCTTTCCATGTTTTAGCTATTGTGGAGAGTGCTGCTATGAACATTGGGGTCCATGTGCTCCTATGCCTCAGCATTTCTGTATCCCTTGGGTAAATTCCTAGCAGTGCTATTGCTGGGTCCTAGGGGAGTTCTGTTGTTAGTTTCCTTAGGAACCTCCACACTGTTTTCCAGAGGAGCTGTACCAGTTTACATTCCCACCAACAGTGTAGGAGGGTGCCCGTTTCTCCACATCCTCGCCAGCATCTAGAGTTCTCTGATTTGCTCATTTTAGCCACTCTGACTGGCGTGAGGTGGTATCTCAGTGTTGTTTTGATTTGTATTTCCCTGATGAGGAGGGATGCTGAGCATCGTTTCATGTGTCTGTTGGCCATCTGGATGTCCTCTTTGGAGAAGTGTCTGTTCATATCTTCTGCCCATTTCTTTACTGGGTTGTTTGTTTTTTGGGTGTGAAGTTTGGTGAGTTTCTTATAGATTCTAGATATTAACCCTTTATCTGATATGTCATTTGCAACTATCTTTTCCCATTCCATTGGTTGCCTATTAGTTTTCTGGGTTGTTTCCTTGGCTGTGCAGAAGCTTTTAATCTTGATGAGGTCCCAATCATTTATTTTTGCTCTTGATTCCCTTGCTTTTGGGGATGTGTCAGGTAAGAAGTTGCTGCGGTGGAGGTCAAGGAGGTTTTTTCCTGCTTTCTCCTCTAAGGTGTTGATAGTTTCCTGTCTCACGTTCAGGTCCTTTATCCATTTTGAGTTGATTTTTGTGCATGGTGTGAGAAAATGATCTAGTTTCATTCTTCGGCATGTTGTTGTCCAGTTCTCCCAATAGTTTAATTTATTTCTTAATTATTTTTTTAAATTTACATCCAAGTTAGTTAGCATATAATGCAATATTGCTTCCAGGAATAGAATCTAGTCATTCATCCCCTACATATAGCACCCAGTGCTCATCCCAACAGGTGCCCTTCTCAATGTCCCTTGTCCATTTAGCCCATTCTCCACCCCAACCCCCTCCAGCAGTCTCAGTTTGTTCTCTGTATTTAAGAGTCTCTTATTTTTTTGCCCCTTCCCTGTTTTAATGTTATTTTTGCTTCTCTTCCCTTATGTTAATCTGTTTTGTATCTTAAATTCCACATATGAGTTGAAGTCATACGATATTTGTCATTCTCTGATTGACTAATTTCACTTAGTGTAATATACTGTAGTTTTATCCACATTGTTGCAAATGGCAAGATTTCATTCTTTTCGATTGCTGAGTAATATTCCATTGTGTATAGTGCATAGTAATATTCCATACCATATCTTCTTTATCCATTCATCAGTGGATGAATATTGGGGCTCTTTCCATACTTTGGCAGTTATCGATAGCACTGTTATAAACATTGGAGTATGGGTGTCCCTTCAAAATAGCACTCCTATAACCTTTGGATAAATCCCTACTAGTGCAATTGCTGGGTTGGAAGTTAGCTCTATTTTTAATTTTTTGAGGAACTTCATACTGTTTTCCAGAGTCGCTACACCAGTTTGTATTCCCACCAGCAGTGCAAAAGTGTTCTTCTTTCTCTGCATCCTTGACAACATCTGTCATTGCCTGAGTTGTTAATTTTAGCTATTCTGACAGGTGTAAGGTTGTATTTCGTTATGGTTTTGACTTGTATTTCCCTGATGCTGATTGATGTTGGGCATTTTTTCATTTGTCTGTCAGCCATCTGGATGTCTTCTTTGGAGAAGTGTCTATTTATGTCTTTTGCCCATTTCTTCACTGGATTATTTTTTTTGGGGTGTTGAGTTTGATAAGTTATTTAATGATTTTGGATACTAACCCTTTATCTGATATGTCATTTGCAAATATCTTCTCCCATTCTGCTGGTTGCCTTTTATTTTGTTGATTGTTCCTTTCACTATGCAGAAGATTTTTATCTTGATGAGGTCCTAATAGTTTATTTTTGCTTTTGTTTTGCTTGCCTCTGGAGACATGTTGAGTAAGAAGTTGCTGTGGCTGAGGTCAAAGAGGTTTATGCCTGCTTTCTCCTCTAGAATTTTGATGGCTTCCAGTTTTCCATTTTGGTCTTTCATCTATTTTGAGTTTATATTTGTGTGTGGTGTTAGAAAGTAGTCCAGGTTCATTCTTCTGTATCTCACTGTCCAGTTTTCCCAACATCATTTGCTGAAGGGACTATCTTTATTCCATTGGATATTCTTTCCTGCTTTGTCAAAGATTAGTTGGCATACATTTATGGGTCCATTTCTGGGTTCTCTATTCTGTTCCACTGATGTATGTTTCTGTTTTTGTGCCAGTACCATACTGTGTTGATGATTACAGCTTTCTGATACATCTTGAAATCTGGGATTGTGATACCTCCAGCTTTGGTTTTCTTTCACAGGATTGCTTTGGCTATTCAGGGTCCTTTCTGGTTCCATACAAGTTCTAGGATTGTCTGTTCTAGCTCTGTGAAGAATGCTGGTGTTATTTTGATGGGATTGCATTGAATATGTAGACTGCTTTGGGTAGTGTAGACATTTTAACAATATTTGTCCAAGCTATGAGCGTGGAATGTTTTTCCATTTTTTGATATCTTCCTCAATTTCTTTCATAAGCTTTCTATAATTTTCAGTGTATAGATTTTTCACCTCTTTGATTAGGTTTATTCATAGGTATTTTATGGTTTTTGATGCACTTGAAAATGGGATTGATTCCTTGATTTCTCTTTCTGCTGCTTCATAATTAGTATAGAAATGCAGCCAGTATCTGTGCATTAATTTTATATCCTGCGACTTTGCTGAATTCATGGATCAGTTCTAGCAGTTTTATGGTGGAAGCTTTTGGGTTTTCCAGCTAGAGCATCATGTGGTCTGCACATACTGAACGTTTGATTTCCTCCTTGCTGATTTGGATGCCGTTTATTTCTTTGTGTTGTCTAATTGCTGAGGCTAGGACTTACAGCATTATGTTGAATAACACTGGTGACAGTGGACATCTTTGTTGTGTTCCTGACCTTAGGGGAAAGGTCTCAGTTTTCCCCCATGATAGTAGGGGTAGGTCTTTCAAAAATGGCTTTTGTGGGGCGCCTGGGTGGCTTAGTCGGTTGAGCGTCCGACTTTCGCTTGGGTCATGATCTCGCGGTTCGTGGGTTCGAGCCCCGCGTCGGGCTCTGGGCTGGCTGCCAGCTCAGAGCCTGGAGCCTGTTTCAGTCTGTGACTCCCTCTCTCTCTGACCCTCCCCTGCTCACGCTGTCTCTCTCTCTCTCTCTCTCCTAGAAATAAATAAAACCTTAAAAATTAAAAAAAAAAAGGCTTTTGTGATCTTGAGGTATGATCCTTCTGTCCCTACTTTTTTTGAGGGTTTTTATCAAGAAAGGATGCTGTATTTTGTTAAATGCTTTCTTTGTATCTATTGAGAGGATCATATGGTTTTTAGTCTTTCTTTTATTAATGTGATATCTCACATTGATTGATTTGTAGATATTGAATCAGCCCTGCATCCCAGGAATAAATCCAACTTGATCATGGTGAATAATTCTTTTAATGTACTGTGGGATCTGTTTGGCTAGTATCTTGTTGAGAATATTTACATCCATATTCATCAGGGAAATTGGTCTGTAGTTCTCCTTTTTAGTGGGGTCTTTGTTCGGTTTTGGAATCAAGATAATGCTGGCCTCATAGAATGAGTTTGGAAGTTTTCCATCCATTTCAACTTTTTGGAACACCTTCAACAGAATAGGTGTTAACTCTTCTTTAAGTGTTTGGCAGAAATCCCCTGAAAAGCCATCTGGCACTGGACTCTTGTATTTTGGGAGATTTTTGATTACTAGTCCAGTTTCTTTACTGGTTATGGATCTGTTCAAATTTTCTGTTTCTTCTTGATTCAGTTTTGGTGGTTTATATGTTTCTGGGAATCAGTCCATTTGTTCCAGATTGCCCAACTTATTGACATATAATTGCTCATAATATTCTCTTATTGTTTGTATTTCTGCAATGTTGGTTGTGATCTCTCCTCTTTCATTCTTGATTTTATTTATTTGGGTCCTTTTCTTCTTCTTTTTGATCAATCTGGCTGGGGGTTATCAATTTTATTAATTCTTCTAAAGAACCAGCTTCTGGTTTCATTGATCGGTTTTACTGCTTTCTTGATTTCAGTACCATTGATTTATGCTCTAATCATTATTATTTTCCTTCTTCTGCCCTTTTTGGGCTTTATTTATCATTCTTTTTCCAGCTCTTTAAGGTGTTAGGTTAGGTTGTGGATCTGAAACCTTTTTTCCTTCTTTAGGAAGGCCTGCATTGCGATATACTTCCCTCTTATGACTGCCTTTGCTGCATCCCAGAGATTATGGGCTGTTGTATTATCATTTTCATTGGCTTCCATGTCCTTTTTAATTTCCTCTTTAACTTCTTGGCTAAACCATTCATTCTTTAGTAGGATATTCTTTAATCTCCAAGTATTTGTTCTTTCCAAATTTTTTCTTGTGGTTGATTTCCAGTTTCATAGTGCTGTGGTCTGAAAATATGCATAGTATGATTTCGATCTTTTTGTACTTCTTGATGGCTAATTTTTATCCCAGGATATGATCTATTCTGGGTAATGTTCCATGTGCACTTGTGAAGAATGTGTATTCTGCTGCTTTAGGATGCAATTTTCTGAATATATCTAGGTCCATCCAGTCCAGTTTGTCATTTAAATCCTTTGTTTCCTTATTTATTTTCTGCTTAGATGATCTGTCCATTGCTGAAGTGGTATTGTTAGAAATGAGTTTCTTTAGGTTTGAGATTAATTGATTTGTATATTTGGGTTCTTCCACATTAGAGGCATAAATGTTTAAATTGTTAGATCTTCTTGGTGGATAGACCCTTAGTTATGATATAATGCCCTTCTTCACCTCTTGTTACAGTCTTAAGTTTAAAATCTAGTTTATCTGATATAAGTATGGCTACTCCACCTTTCTTTTGGTGATAATTAGCATGATAGATGGTTCTCCATCCCCTTACTTTCAGTCTTGAGGGAGTCTTCAGGTTTACAAGAGGTCTCTTGTAAATAGCATATAAGTGGATTTTATGTTCTCATCCATTCTAGTATCCTATGTTTTTTTCAATTGGAGTGTTTGGTCCATTGACATTTAGAGTGATTACTGAAAGATATGAATTTATTGCCATTTTGTTGCCTATGAAGTTGGAGTTTCTAGTGATGTTCTCTGGTCCTTTCTATTTTTTTCTATTTTTTGTTGCTTTTGGTCTGCTTTGTTTTGTTTCATCTTTTTTCTCCTTAGAGAGTCCCCCTTAAGATATCTTGGAGTGCTGGTTTAGTGGTCACAATCTCCTTTAGTTTCTGTTTGTCTGGGGAACTTTATCTTTCCTTCTATTTTGAATGACAGCCTTGCTGGATAAAGAATTCTTGACTGCATACTTTTCCAATTTATCACATTGAATATATCCTGCCACTCCTTTCTGGCCTGTCAAGTTTCTGTTCATAGGTCTGTTGTGAACCTATCTGTCTTCTCTTTTAGGTTAAGGACTCTTTTTTTCCCCTTTCTGCTTTCATAATTCTTTCCTTGTCTGTATATTTTGTGAATTTGACTATGATATGCATTGTTGATGGTCAGTTTTTGTTGAAGCTAGTGGGAGTTCTCTGTCCTTCTTGGGTTTTGATATTTGTGTCTTCCAAGATTAGGAAGGCTTTCTGCTATAATTTGTTCACATAACCCTTCTACCCCTTTTTCTCTCTCTTCATCTTCTAGTTCACATGATTTGGATATTATTCCTTTTTAATAAGTCACTGAGTTCTCTAGTTCTTGTATCATACTCTTTTGCCTTAGTTTCCCTATTTTTTTCTTCTTCATTATTCTCTGTAATTTTGTCTTGTATTTCACTGCTTTGCTGCTCTGCTTCATTCATCCTTGCCGCTATGGCATCCATTGAGATTGCATCTGGGTTATAGCATTTTTAATTTTGTCCTGAGTAGATTTTCCTTCTTTTATCTTTGCAGAAAGGGATTTTATGCTTTTTTTTTCTGCCCCAGCTAGAATTCTTATTATTGTGATTACATTCGAGTTCAGACGTCTTCCTTATATATGTGTTGATTAAGCCCTTGGCTGTCATTTCTTCCTGTTATTTCTTTTGGGGTCAATTCCTTCATCTTATTATTTTGGAAAAGGAAAAAGAATTAATAAAATGAAAAATAAAAATTAAAGTAAAATAAAAAATAATTTAAATAATCAAAGAAGCAATCCTGGATGTCTTCATCTGGTTATTGAGAGAAACTTGATAGAATAAAGAAAAAAGGAATAGAATAAAGAAAGAAAAGGAAAAAAGGTAAGAAAAAGTTTAAAAATTAAAAAAAGTATAAAATGCAATAAAATGAAATGAAGAAAGTGAAATAGAATAAAAAACATAGGAAAAAGATTTAAAAATAATTTATAAAGGGAAAATAACAATAAATTTTTCTCTTTCTGGATCCAAGAAAAAGAAAAGAGAGGAGAAAGAAAGAAGAAAAGACTAGATGGATCGGTAAACAGAAAGAAACCCAAATGAAGTTAAATCTAGTTTTTCCTAGAACTCAAACTATGTAGCACTTTATAGTCTGTACACTAAACAGAGAGACTTGTGGTGGTCCTCTAGACCTTGGTTGGCACAGATGGACAGGGTGTGGTGTAATGACTCCATGCTCCACCAGGTGGCGCTGCTTAGCTTACTGGGGTGGCTTGGTGTGGTAGGTGTGCACATGTATGTGCACGTGTGAGAGGTGAAAATGGCCGGACTGCTCTGACATCACTGCCTACTACTGGGGATTTGCCCTTCCTTTCTACCAGAGCACCACCAGGTATTGAGCTCGGGAATTTACAACTCTGTGTTCCCCTGTTTATAGAGTCCTTATGGTGTTGAAACCCTCTCCTTTCTCTCCTTCAGTGGTGTTGGGGAATAGATTTCTTGTTCAGTCTCTTGTGAGTGTTTCCACTTTTTCTCTTTCTCTCCAGCTACTTTTGGGGAGGGGTGCTTTTCCTGTACTCTTGCAATGTGCTCACTCTCTCCCCCATTCTCTATCCTGTCTCTACAAAAACAGCACCCTACCCTCTGCAGCTTCTCTCTCCAGTTCACCTCTCTGCACCATGTACCTGCCGAGTTCTGTGGCTCAAGTTATTCAGATTGTTGTGTTAATCTTCAAATCAATTTCCTACGTGTACAAAATGGTTTAGTGCTGATCTAACTGCATTTCAGGGATGAGAGAAGGAGAGTTTCCATGCTGCTCCACCATCTTGGCCTCTCCCCTGTCTGTAAAATTCTTTATCTCTCTTTCTATTCTGAATGATAGTCTTTCTGGATAGAGTATTCTTAGCTGCAGATGTGTCCCTTTCAGCACTTTTAATATATCATGCCACTCCCTTCTAGCCCTTGATTGTCTTATGGGGTTTCCCTTGTATGTAACTGTCTTCTTTGTTATTGTTTTTATCTCTTAAATTTTTTTAAAAAATTTATTTATTTTTGAGAGACAGAGAGAGACAGAGCACGAATAGGGAAGGAGAGAGGGGGGGGGAGACATAGAATCTAAAGCAGGCTGTATGCTGACAGCTCAGAGCCTGACATGGGGCTCAAACCCTCAAACTGTGGATCATGACCTGAGCCAAAGTCAGACACTTAACCAACTGAGCCACCTAGATGCCCCACTATTGCTTTTTTAAAAAAACATTTTGTCTTTATCAGTACTTTTTCCATTTTATTTATTAGTAGGGTTCGTGTGGACCTCCTTGGGTTTATTTTTTGGGGGCCCTCTGTGCCTCCTGGATCTGGATATCTGTTTTCTTCCTCAGATTAGGGAAATTTTCAGCTACCATTTCTTCAAATACATTTTCTGTGCCCTATTCTCTATCTCTTCTTTTTCCGGAATCCCTATATAACATGAGTGTTATTACACTTCATAGAATCACTGAGTTCCCTAAGTCCATTCTTATTTGCATATTTTTTCCTCTCAGTTTCTCAGCGTGATTACTTTCCAATTCTTCCAGGTCATTAAGTCATTCCTCTGATTCCTCTAGCCTCTTATTTATTCTATCAATTTTATATTTAATTTCAATCATTGTGTTCTTCATCTCTGATTCATTCTTTTTTAAAACAATTTTTCAACAAAAAACCCACAATTTTTCATGTTTTATTATTTATTTTTGAAAGAGAGAGAGAGTGTGAGCCAGGGAGGGGCAGAGAGAGAGGGAGACAGAATCTGAAGCAGGGCCAGACTCTGAGCTGTCAGCACAGCTGACCTCTTGCTGACCTCTTAAGCCTCTTGCTATGATTTGTTCTGTTCTTTCATTTGGAACATACTCCTCTGCCTCCTCATTTTGCCTAACTTTCTGTGTCTGTTTCTGTGTATTAGGAAAGTGATTTATGTCTTTTGCTGTTGAAAGTAGTAGGCAGGCAAAGATTTTTAACAAAATGGCACTGATCCTCTTCATCAGTGGGAGTGCAACCACTGCAGAGGTCCAGCCAGCTGGGGCCACTCTATGAAGTGTGTGGACAAAGCTGCACTTTTAATAGGTGCATATGTTGTCCATGGGAGATCAGGAGCTATGATCTCAGGAGATGCAGTATTGGCAAGGTTTGTACCAGTCTCCTGGTGGAGAAGACCCACAGAGTCAGGACTGAGGCAGGTCCACCTGAAGGGTGTGGGGCATGGTGTAAGCAAATTAGGTAGTGAATGCCAGCAGTGCGCTGGGCCCCACAGATGACAGTGTGATTACACTGGGGGATGCGGGGAGGTGGGGGAAATAAAATGGTGCCTGCCAGACCCTTTGTTCTTGGAGAAGTTCCTCAGTTAACTCTGAAATTATTAACTAACTCTTCCCTCTGTGTGCCCCAGGCATTTTTCTCAAATTGCTGCTTGTTGTGCTGTCCCTTATGGGCAGGAATTGAACTTCCTATTGCCCTCTGGGCTCTCCCAGAGCCAAGCCACAGATTTTTAATATTCGAGGCTTTAATTTCTGCTGGTTGTAAGAACTCTGGAAATTCAGCTCCTGTGATTCACAGCCAAATGCTGTGGGGATTCATCTTCCCTGTGTAGGGCTCCCCAGTGTGACAGAAACAGGCTTGTTTCTGACCCCTTTCTGCACCTGCAGCTCCCTTCCTCCAGGTAGTTCCCTCCCTCCAGCTAGACTGGTGGGGGCTGGCTCCCCACTGCATCTGTCTCTTTCTACTCCCTTTGATGTGGCTTCTTCTCTACATTTAGTTGTGGAGTTTGTTCTCCTAGTCCTTGTGGTGTTTTCTGGGTTATTTGCACTATGAGTATTATCTAGTTGTATCTGTTGGGTGAGGTAACGTTAGTGTCCTCCACCATCTTCTCTGGAAGTGTCCTGCAATTTGTATTTTCTTTTTAAGGTTTATTTTTGAGAGAGAGAATACAAGTGGTGAAGGGGCAGGGTGAGGGGACAGAAGATCTGAAGTTGGGGAGGGGCAAGATGGTGGAGAAGTAGGGAGCTCCGTACCTGCACTCGTGCCCAGGCATCACACGGAAAAGATCTGAAGCCATCAGAAACCGTACCACACCCAAGAGATTGGGAGAGAAAGGACGCAGACTCCACTGAGAAAGCCTTCTAATGGCTACGTCAAGAAACAAGCCAGAATACACAAGGTGGAGAGTCCCAAGTATCACTACGAATAGGAAAATAAAATAACCAAGGTCCCAACAAGAGAGACCAAGGGATACCATTCAAAAAACACTCTCTGAAAGGATAGGCTCTGGACAGTCAAAGAGTCTTCTTGGATATAGCAGTGCTCATAGATACAGAGAGATAACAGGTCTTTAAAACCAACAAGAGCCGGAAAGCTAACTAAAATGACGAAACGAAAGAGCTCTCCTCCAAAGAAACTCCAAGAAGAAATGAGAGCTAATGAACTGCTCAAAACAGATATCAGCAGCATAACTGAACAAGATTTTAGAATAATAATGGTAAAATTAATAGCTGGGCTTGAAAAAAACATAGGGGACATCAAAGAAACTATGGCTACAGACAGAATGGAAAATAAAAATAGGCATGAAGAATTAAAAAATGCGATAAACGAGATACATAATAAATTAGAGGCCTCCAGTGCACGGATTGAAGAGGCAGAAAGGAGAATAAGTGATTTAGAAGACACCATTATAGAAAAACAAGAAGCTGACAAAAAGACAAATTGATCCAGGAACATGAAAGAAGAGTTCGAGAGCTCAGCGACACGGTCAAACGCAACAATATCCATATCATAGGAATCCCAGAAGAGGAAGAGAGGGGGAAAGGTGCTGAAGGAG